>NW_026871238.1:0-356327 GCF_028564815.1 Eubalaena glacialis
TCTCAAATCTCCAGGTACAAGGGAATCTTCCTACATCAAAACATGCATGGGAAACCCAGAAGATGGTATGCCATGATATCGGGAATGGTGTCTAAAACGCACCTCATTTCTCCTCTCCTTGTGCTCGGGTTCGCCATTCCAGCCGCTTGACTAACCATCTCCCTACTTGGAGAATCAGCACCTTTAACCTCCTGTTTCGTCCAGGTTGCAATTTGTCCTGAGGATGAACGGGAAGACGGGGAACCAACGAGAGACTAGCCCTAGGTGTTGGGACAGGCACAGGTCACTCCATTTTCCCATCAGGAAGAAGAATGAACCACAGGCTCAGCCTGCCCCCCAGAACCAAAATAGGGCCTGAAGCAATCCTGCGCTTTTGCGGCCAGCTCCCAAAAAAGCGAGGAGACAAATGGAGCTCAGGGGCACTGCAATTCACAAACGTGCAGAGTTATAAATGAGAACTCTCGTCCACAAATATATTGAGGGAAGGCAACGAAGAGGATTTGAAAGCAAGGCAGATTTGCAGGAAACAGATTTCAGGAGGTAGATTCGACTCGCCTTTAAAGCACATGAAAAGCGGCAAAACGTTGACAATGATGCCCTTGGCCAAAAAGGGCGTATGCGTTTTTTCCTGAATATATTCAGGAAAAAACGCATACGCCCTTTTTGGCCAACCAAGCAAGCCGGAAGTGCAAATCAACGCTACAAAGAAGTCTCGCTTGCCCTCGGTCAAAAGGGCCATGCTGAACAAAGTGTAAAAACCAGAAAAGCAGGACAGGCCATGGAGACATGGCAGCCATACTACGCTGATGGGCGGGATGTAAATTGCCAACAGGCACTCTGGAGAAGAGTACGGTGTGTCCTGAAACAAGTAATAAACACAGCGTAGAGAGCATAGGGCACTTCCACTCATGGGTGTATAAATGGGGAAAACTAAAAATCAACAAGACACAGGCACCCTAAAGTTTACGGCTGCTCTGTTTACAAGAACCTCCGCTTCGGTACACCTTCAATATCCCAGGAAAGAGAAAAATGGATAAAGAAATGGTGGTACTTGGCACAATGGAATATCACTCAGCCATGAAATCAATGTCATAAGGCTAGTTAGCAGCATGATGAGTGGATTTAGGTACGATGATTCTAAGTGAAATAAGTCACACAGAAAAAGGCACTTGTCCTAAGATATCGCTTATAGAGGGAATGTCAAAATCGCTACACTTGAACTGAATTACAAAACAGAACAGAGGCACACCTTTAGAAGACACACTATGGCTGCTTAACCGGAAAGGTGAGGTGGGGTGATGCATAAAACAAGGGGTTGAAATTAGCTCAGACACCGCTCCATAAGCCAAATATTTAATAGTCAAGGCCTACTCCCTGCTCAGTGAACTGGACTCAACACCCCCTAGTCACCGCACAAGAATATATCTGACTAGTATGAATCTGAAAACCTATGTATTGATATCTCTCTGCAAGTGAATCAAGAGGGTGTAAAGCGGCATAAACACAGCAGGGAAAAGCAGCCAAACGCCATTCTAAACATACATTACTTTAAAAAACCCACAAAGCAAAGACAGTGAAAGAGAGAGAAATTCTTACAAAATCCGTTCAGGGTCTCTGATGCAACCTGGATTGACCATATCTAGACCCACAGCTGGATGAGACATAAGGCTGGACACTCTTGGGGCTGAGAGGATTGGTGAGGTTGGGTGAGCAAATGCAGATACTTTAAAGTAATACCGCGGGGTACCCACCCCATGGGTCTCAAATCTCCAGGTACAAGGGAATCTTCCTACATCAAAACATGCATGGGAAACCCAGAAGATGGTATGCCATGATATCGGGAATGGTTTCTAAAACGCACCTCATTTCTCCTCTCCTTGTGCTCGGGTTCGCCATTCCAGCCGCTTGACTAACCATCTCCCTACTTGGAGAATCAGCACCTTTAACCTCCTGTTTCGTCCAGGTTGCAATTTGTCCTGAGGATGAACGGGAAGACGGGGAACCAACGAGAGACTAGCCCTAGGTGTTGGGACAGGCATAGGTCACTCCATTTTCCCATCAGGAAGAAGAATGAACCACAGGCTCAGCCTGCCCCCCAGAACCAAAATAGGGCCTGAAGCAATCCTGCGCTTTTGCGGCCAGCTCCCAAAAAAGCGAGGAGACAAATGGAGCTCAGGGGCACTGCAATTCACAAACGTGCAGAGTTATAAATGAGAACTCTCGTCCACAAATATATTGAGGGAAGGCAACGAAGAGGATTTGAAAGCAAGGCAGATTTGCAGGAAACAGATTTCAGGAGGTAGATTCGACTCGCCTTTAAAGCACATGAAAAGCGGCAAAACGTTGACAATGATGCCCTTGGCCAAAAAGGGCGTATGCGTTTTTTCCTGAATATATTCAGGAAAAAACGCATACGCCCTTTTTGGCCAACCAAGCAAGCCGGAAGTGCAAATCAACGCTACAAAGAAGTCTCGCTTGCCCTCGGTCAAAAGGGCCATGCTGAACAAAGTGTAAAAACCAGAAAAGCAGGACAGGCCATGGAGACATGGCAGCCTTACTACGCTGATGGGCGGGATGTAAATTGCCAACAGGCACTCTGGAGAAGAGTACGGTGTGTCCTGAAACAAGTAATAAACACAGCGTAGAGAGCATAGGGCACTTCCACTCATGGGTGTATAAATGGGGAAAACTAAAAATCAACAAGACACAGGCACCCTAAAGTTTACGGCTGCTCTGTTTACAAGAACCTCCGCTTCGGTACACCTTCAATATCCCAGGAAAGAGAAAAATGGATAAAGAAATGGTGGTACTTGGCACAATGCAATATCACTCAGCCATGAAATCAATGTCATAAGGCTAGTTAGCAGCATGATGAGTGGATTTAGGTACGATGATTCTAAGTGAAATAAGTCACACAGAAAAAGGCACTTGTCCTAAGATATCGCTTATAGAGGGAATGTCAAAATCGCTACACTTGAACTGAATTACAAAACAGAACAGAGGCACACCTTTAGAAGACACACTATGGCTGCTTAACCGGAAAGGTGAGGTGGGGTGATGCATAAAACAAGGGTTTGAAATTAGCTCAGAGACCGCTCCATAAGCCAAATATGTAATAGACAAGGCCTACTCCCTGCTCAGTGAACTGGACTCAACACCCCCTAGTCACCGCACAAGAATATATCTGACTAGTATGAATCTGAAAACCTATGTATTGATATCTCTCTGCAAGTGAATCAAGAGGGTGTAAAGCGGCATCAACACAGCAGGGAAAAGCAGCCAAACCCCATTCTAAACATACATTACTTTAAAAAACCCACAAAGCAAAGACAGTGAAAGAGAGAGAAATTCTTACAAAATCCGTTCAGGGTCTCTGATGCAACCTGGATTGACCATATCTAGACCCACAGCTGGATGAGACATAAGGCTGGACACTCTTGGGGCTGAGAGGATTGGTGAGGTTGGGTGAGCAAATGCAGATACTTTAAAGTAATACCGCCGGGTACCCACCCCATGGGTCTCAAATCTCCAGGTACAAGGGAATCTTCCTACATCAAAACATGCATGGGAAACCCAGAAGATGGTATGCCATGATATCGGGAATGGTTTCTAAAACGCACCTCATTTCTCCTCTCCTTGTGCTCGGGTTCGCCATTCCAGCCGCTTGACTAACCATCTCCCTACTTGGAGAATCAGCACCTTTAACCTCCTGTTTCGTCCAGGTTGCAATTTGTCCTGAGGATGAACGGGAAGACGGGGAACCAACGAGAGACTAGCCCTAGGTGTTGGGACAGGCACAGGTCACTCCATTTTCCCATCAGGAAGAAGAATGAACCACAGGCTCAGCCTGCCCCCCAGAACCAAAATAGGGCCTGAAGCAATCCTGCGCTTTTGCGGCCAGCTCCCAAAAAAGCGAGGAGACAAATGGAGCTCAGGGGCACTGCAATTCACAAACGTGCAGAGTTATAAATGAGAACTCTCGTCCACAAATATATTGAGGGAAGGCAACGAAGAGGATTTGAAAGCAAGGCAGATTTGCAGGAAACAGATTTCAGGAGGTAGATTCGACTCGCCTTTAAAGCACATGAAAAGCGGCAAAACGTTGACAATGATGCCCTTGGCCAAAAAGGGCGTATGCGTTTTTTCCTGAATATATTCAGGAAAAAACGCATACGCCCTTTTTGGCCAACCAAGCAAGCCGGAAGTGCAAATCAACGCTACAAAGAAGTCTCGCTTGCCCTCGGTCAAAAGGGCCATGCTGAACAAAGTGTAAAAACCAGAAAAGCAGGACAGGCCATGGAGACATGGCAGCCTTACTATGCTGATGGGCGGGATGTAAATTGCCAACAGGCACTCTGGAGAAGAGTACGGTGTGTCCTCAAACAAGTAATAAACACAGCGTAGAGAGCATAGGGCACTTCCACTCATGGGTGTATAAATGGGGAAAACTAAAAATCAACAAGACACAGGCACCCTAAAGTTTACGGCTGCTCTGTTTACAAGAACCTCCGCTTCGGTACACCTTCAATATCCCAGGAAAGAGAAAAATGGATAAACAAATGGTGGTACTTGGCACAATGGAATATCACTCAGCCATGAAATCAATGTCATAAGGCTAGTTAGCAGCATGATGAGTGGATTTAGGTACGATGATTCTAAGTGAAATAAGTCACACAGAAAAAGATACATATCCTGAGATATCGCTTAGAGAGGGAATGTCAAAATCGCTACACTTGAACTGAATTACAAAACAGAACAGAGTCACACCTTTAGAAGACACACTATGGCTGCTTAACGGGAAAGGTGAGGTGGGGTGATGCATAAAACAAGGGTTTGAAATTAGCTCAGAGACCGCTCCATAAGCCAAATATTTAATAGTCAAGGCCTACTCCCTGCTCAGTGAACTGGACTCAACACACCCTAGTCACCACACAAGAATATATCTGAGTAGTAAGAATCTGAAAACCTATGTATCGATATCTCTCTGCACGTGAATCAAGAGGGTGTAAAGCGGCATCAACACAGCAGGGAAAAGCAGCCAAGCCCGATTCTAAACATAAATTACTTTAAAAAACCCACAAAACAAAGACAGTGAAAGAGAGAGAAATTCTTACAAAATCCGTTCAGGGTCTATGATGCAACCTGGATTGACCATATCTAGACCCACAGCTGGATGAGACATAAGGCTGGACACTCTTGGGGCTGAGAGGATTGGTGAGGTTGGGTGAGCAAACGCAGATACTTTAAAGTAACACTGCGGGGAACACACCCCATGGGTCTCAAATCTGCAGGTACAAGGGCATCTTCCTACATCAAAACATGCATGGGAAACCCAGAAGATGGTATGCCATGAGATCGGGAAAGGTTTCTAAAATGCACCTCATTTCTCCTCTCCTTGTGCTCGGGTTCACCATTCCAGCTGCTTGACTAACCATCTCCCTACTTGGAGAATCAGCACCTTTAACCTCCTGATTGTACAGGTTGCAATTTGTCCTGAGGATGAACGGGAAGACGGGGAACCAACGAGAGACGAGCCCTAGGTGTTGGGACAGGCACAGGTCACTCCATTTTCCCATCAGGAAGAAGAATGAACCACAGGCTCAGCCTGCCCCCCAGAACCAAAATAGGGCCTGAAGCAATCCTGCGCTTTTGCGGCCAGCTCCCAAAAAAGCGAGGAGACAAATGGAGCTCAGGGGCACTGCCATTCACAAACGTGCAGAGTTATAAATGAGAACTCTCGTCCACAAATATATTGAGGGAAGGCAACGAAGAGGATTTGAAAGCAAGGCAGATTTGCAGGAAACAGATTTCAGGAGGTAGATTCGACTCGCCTTTAAAGCACATGAAAAGCGGCAAAACGTTGACAATGATGCCCTTGGCCAAAAAGGGCGTATGCGTTTTTTCCTGAATATATTCAGGAAAAAACGCATACGCCCTTTTTGGCCAACCAAGCAAGCCGGAAGGGCAAATCAGCGCCACAAAGAAGTCTCGCTTGCCCTCGGTCAAAAGGGCTATGCCGAACAAAGTGTAAAAACCAGAAAATCAGAACAGGCCATGGAGACATGGCAGCCTTACTACGCTGATGGGCGGGATGTAAATTGCCAACAGGCACTCTGGAGAAGAGTACGGTGTGTCCTGAAACAAGTAATAAACACAGCGTAGAGAGCATAGGGCACTTCCACTCATGGGCGTATAAATTGGGAAAACTAAAAATCAACAAGACACAGGCACCCTAAAGTTTACGGCTGCTCTGTTTCCAAGAACCTCCGCTTCGGTACACCTTCAATATCCCAGGAAAGAGAAAAATGGATAAAGAAATGGTGGTACTTGGCACAATGGAATATCACTCAGCCATGAAATCAATGTCATAAGGCTAGTTAGCAGCATGATGAGTGGATTTAGGTACGATGATTCTAAGTGAAATAAGTCACACAGAAAAAGACACTTATCCTAAGATATCGCTTAGAGAGGGAATGTCAAAATCGCTACACTTGAACTGAATTACAAAACAGAACAGAGTCACACCTTTAGAAGACACACTATGGCTGCTTAACGGGAAAGGTGAGGTGGGGTGATGCATAAAACAAGGGTTTCAAATTAGCTCAGAGACCGCTCCATAAGCCAAATATGTAATAGACAAGGCCTACTCCCTGCTCAGTGAACTGGACTCAACACACCCTAGTCACCACACAAGAATATATCTGACTAGTAAGAATCTGAAAACCTATGTATCGATATCTCTCTGCAAGTGAATCAAGAGGGTGTAAAGCGGCATCAACACAGCAGGGAAAAGCAGCCAAGCCCGATTCTAAACATAAATTACTTTAAAAAACCCACAAAACAAAGACAGTGAAAGAGAGAGAAATTCTTACAAAATCCGTTCAGGGTCTATGATGCAACCTGGATTGACCATATCTAGACCCACAGCTGGATGAGACATAAGGCTGGACACTCTTGGGGCTGGGAGGATTGGTGAAGTTGGGTGAGCAAACGCAGGTACTTTAAAGTAACACGGCGGGGAACACACCCCATGGGTATCAAATCTCCAGGTACAAGGGCATCTTCCTACATCAAAACATGCATGGGAAACCCAGAAGACGGTATGCCATGAGATCGGGAAAGGTTTCTAAAATGCACCTCATTTCTCCTCTCCTTGTGCTCGGGTTCACCATTCCAGCTGCTTGACTAACCATCTCCCTACTTGGAGAATCAGCACCTTTAACCTCCTGATTGTACAGGTTGCAATTTGTCCTGAGGATGAACGTGAAGACGGGGAACCAACGAGAGATGAGCCCTAGGTGTTGGGACAGGCATAGGTCACTCCATTTTCCCATCAGGAAGAAGAATGAACCACAGGCTCAGCCTGCCCCCCAGAACCAAAATAGGGCCTGAAGCAATCCTGCGCTTTTGCGGCCAGCTCCCAAAAAAGCGAGGAGACAAATGGAGCTCAGGGGCACTGCAATTCACAAACGTGCAGAGTTATAAATGAGAAGTCTCGTCCACAAATATATTGAAGGAAGGCAACGAAGAGGATTTGAAAGCAAGGCAGATTTGCAGGAAACAGATTTCAGGAGGTAGATTCGACTCGCCTTTAAAGCACATGAAAAGCGGCAAAACGTTGACAATGATGCCCTTGTCCAAAAAGGGCGTATGCGTTTTTTCCTGAATATATTCAGGAAAAAACGCATACGCCCTTTTTGGCCAACCAAGCAAGCCGGAAGGGCAAATCAGCGCTACAAAGAAGTCTCGCTTGCCCTCGGTCAAAAGGGCCATGCTGAACAAATTGTAAAAACCAGAAAAGCAGGACAGGCCATGGAGACATGGGAGCCTTGCTACGCTGATGGGCGGGATGTAAATTGCCAACAGGCACTCTGGAGATGAGTACGGTGTGTCCTGAAACAAGTAATAAACACAGCGTTGAGAGCATAGGGCACTTCCACTCATGGGCGTATAAATTGGGAAAACTAAAAATCAACAAGACACAGGCACCCCAAACTTTACGGCTGCTCTGTTTCCAAGAACCTCCACATCGGTACACCTTCAATATCCCAGGAAAGAGAAAAATGGATAAACAAATGGTGGTACTTGGCACAATGGAATATCACTCAGCCATGAAATCAATGTCATAAGGCTAGTTAGCAGCATGATGAGTGGATTTAGGTACGATGATTCTAACTGAAATTAGTCACACAGAAAAAGACACTTATCCTAAGATATCGCTTATAGAGGGAATGTCAAAATCGCTACACTTGAACTGAATTACAAAACAGAACAGAGGCACACCTTTAGAAGACACACTATGGCTGCTTAACCGGAAACGTGAGGTGGGGTGATGCATAAAACAAGGGTTTGAAATTAGCTCAGACACCACTCCATAAGCCAAATATGTAATAGACAAGGCCTACTCCCTGCTCAGTGAACTGGACTCAACACACCCTAGTCACCGCACAAGAATATATCTGACTAGTATGAATCTGAAAACCTATGTATTGATATCTCTCTGCAAGTGAATCAAGAGGGTGTAAAGCGGCATAAACACAGCAGGGAAAAGCAGCCAAACCCCATTCTAAACATACATTACTTTAAAAAACCCACAAAGCAAAGACAGTGAAAGAGAGAGAAATTCTTACAAAATCCGTTCAGGGTCTCTGATGCAACCTGGATTGACCATATCTAGACCCACAGCTGGATGAGACATAAGGCTGGACACTCTTGGGGCTGAGAGGATTGGTGAGGTTGGGTGAGCAAATGCAGATACTTTAAAGTAATACCGCGGGGTACCCACCCCATGGGTCTCAAATCTCCAGGTACAAGGGAATCTTCCTACATCAAAACATGCATGGGAAACCCAGAATATGGTATGCCGTGAGATCGGGAAAGGTTTCTAAAACGCACCTCATTTCTCCTCTCCTTGTGCTCGGGTTCGCCATTCCAGCCGCTTGACTAACCATCTCCCTACTTGGAGAATCAGCACCTTTAACCTCCTGTTTCGTCCAGGTTGCAATTTGTCCTGAGGATGAACGGGAAGACGGGGAACCAACGAGAGACTAGCCCTAGGTGTTGGGACAGGCACAGGTCACTCCATTTTCCCATCAGGAAGAAGAATGAACCACAGGCTCAGCCTGCCCCCCAGAACCAAAATAGGGCCTGAAGCAATCCTGCGCTTTTGCGGCCAGCTCCCAAAAAAGCGAGGAGACAAATGGAGCTCAGGGGCACTGCAATTCACAAACGTGCAGAGTTATAAATGAGAACTCTCGTCCACAAATATATTGAGGGAAGGCAACGAAGAGGATTTGAAAGCAAGGCAGATTTGCAGGAAACAGATTTCAGGAGGTAGATTCGACTCGCCTTTAAAGCACATGAAAAGCGGCAAAACGTTGACAATGATGCCCTTGGCCAAAAAGGGCGTATGCGTTTTTTCCTGAATATATTCAGGAAAAAACGCATACGCCCTTTTTGTCCAACCAAGCAAGCTGGAAGGGCAGATCAGCGCTACAAAGAAGTCTCGCTTGCCCTCGGTCAAAAGGGCCATGCTGAACAAACAGTAAAAACCAGAAAAGCAGGACAGGCCATGGAGACATGGGAGCCTTGCTACGCTGATGGGCGGGATATAAATTGCCAACAGGCACTCTGGAGAAGAGTACGGTGTGTCCTGAAACAAGTAATAAACACAGCGTTGAGAGCATAGGGCACTTCCACTCATGGGCGTATAAATTGGGAAAACTAAAAATCAACAAGACACAGGCACCCTAAAGTTTACGGCTGCTCTGTTTCCAAGAACCTCCGCTTCGGTACACCTTCAATATCCCAGGAAAGAGAAAAATGGATAAAGAAATGGTGGTACTTGGCACAATGGAATATCACTCAGCCATGAAATCAATGTCATAAGGCTAGTTAGCAGCATGATGAGTGGATTTAGGTACGATGATTCTAAGTGAAATAAGTCACTCAGAAAAAGGCACTTGTCCTAAGATATCGCTTATAGAGGGAATGTCAAAATCGCTACACTTGAACTGAATTACAAAACAGAACAGAGGCACACCTTTAGAAGACACACTATGGCTGCTTAACGGGAAAGGTGAGGTGGGGTGATGCATAAAACAAGGGTTTGAAATTAGCTCAGACACCGCTCCATAAGCCAAATATGTAATAGACAAGGCCTACTCCCTGCTCAGTGAACTGGACTCAACACCCCCTAGTCACCGCACAAGAATATATCTGACTAGTATGAATCTGAAAACCTATGTATTGATATCTCTCTGCAAGTGAATCAAGAGGGTGTAAAGCGGCATAAACACAGCAGGGAAAAGCAGCCAAACCCCATTCTAAACATACATTACTTTAAAAAACCCACAAAGCAAAGACAGTGAAAGAGAGAGAAATTCTTACAAAATCCGTTCAGGGTCTCTGATGCAACCTGGATTGACCATATCTAGACCCACAGCTGGATGAGACATAAGGCTGGACACTCTTGGGGCTGAGAGGATTGGTGAGGTTGGGTGAGCAAATGCAGATACTTTAAAGTAATACCGCGGGGTACCCACCCCATGGGTCTCAAATCTCCAGGTACAAGGGAATCTTCCTACATCAAAACATGCATGGGAAACCCAGAAGATGGTATGCCATGATATCGGGAATGGTTTCTAAAACGCACCTCATTTCTCCTCTCCTTGTGCTCGGGTTCGCCATTCCAGCCGCTTGACTAACCATCTCCCTACTTGGAGAATCAGCACCTTTAACCTCCTGTTTCGTCCAGGTTGCAATTTGTCCTGAGGATGAACGGGAAGACGGGGAACCAACGAGAGACTAGCCCTAGGTGTTGGGACAGGCACAGGTCACTCCATTTTCCCATCAGGAAGAAGAATGAACCACAGGCTCAGCCTGCCCCCCAAAACCAAAATAGGGCCTGAAGCAATCCTGCGCTTTTGCGGCCAGCTCCCAAAAAAGCGAGGAGACAAATGGAGCTCAGGGGCACTGCAATTCACAAACGTGCAGAGTTATAAATGAGAACTCTCGTCCACAAATATATTGAAGGAAGGCAACGAAGAGGATTTGAAAGCAAGGCAGATTTGCAGGAAACAGATTTCAGGAGGTAGATTCGACTCGCCTTTAAAGCACATGAAAAGCGGCAAAACGTTGACAATGATGCCCTTGGCCAAAAAGGGCGTATGCGTTTTTTCCTGAATATATTCAGGAAAAAACGCATACGCCCTTTTTGGCCAACCAAGCAAGCCGGAAGGGCAAATCAGCGCTACAAAGAAGTCTCGCTTGCCCTCGGTCAAAAGGGCCATGCTGAACAAAGTGTAAAAACCAGAAAAGCAGGACAGGCCATGGAGACATGGGAGCCTTGCTACGCTGATGGGCGGGATGTAAATTGCCAACAGGCACTCTGGAGATGAGTACGGTGTGTCCTGAAACAAGTAATAAACACAGCGTTGAGAGCATAGGGCACTTCCACTCATGGGCGTATAAATTGGGAAAATTAAAAATCAACAAGACACAGGCACCCCAAACTTTACGGCTGCTCTGTTTCCAAGAACCTCCGCTTCGGTACACCTTCAATATCCCAGGAAAGAGAAAAATGGATAAAGAAATGGTGGTACTTGGCACAATGCAATATCACTCAGCCATGAAATCAATGTCATAAGGCTAGTTAGCAGCATGATGAGTGGATTTAGGTACGATGATTCTAAGTGAAATAAGTCACACAGAAAAAGGCACTTGTCCTAAGATATCGCTTATAGAGGGAATGTCAAAATCGCTACACTTGAACTGAATTACAAAACAGAACAGAGGCACACCTTTAGAAGACACACTATGGCTGCTTAACCGGAAAGGTGAGGTGGGGTGATGCATAAAACAAGGGTTTGAAATTAGCTCAGACACCGCTCCATAAGCCAAATATGTAATAGACAAGGCCTACTCCCTGCTCAGTGAACTGGACTCAACACCCCCTAGTCACCGCACAAGAATATATCTGACTAGTATGAATCTGAAAACCTATGTATTGATATCTCTCTGCAAGTGAATCAAGAGGGTGTAAAGCGGCATAAACACAGCAGGGAAAAGCAGCCAAACCCCATTCTAAACATACATTACTTTAAAAAACCCACAAAGCAAAGACAGTGAAAGAGAGAGAAATTCTTACAAAATCCGTTCAGGGTCTCTGATGCAACCTGGATTGACCATATCTAGACCCACAGCTGGATGAGACATAAGGCTGGACACTCTTGGGGCTGAGAGGATTGGTGAGGTTGGGTGAGCAAACGCAGATACTTTAAAGTAACACTGCGGGGAACACACCCCATGGGTCTCAAATCTCCAGGTACAAGGGCATCTTCCTACATCAAAACATGCATGGGAAACCCAGAAGATGGTATGTCATGAGATCGGGAAAGGTTTCTAAAATGCACCTCATTTCTCCTCTCCTTGTGCTCGGGTTCACCATTCCAGCTGCTTGACTAACCATCTCCCTACTTGGAGAATCAGCACCTTTAACCTCCTGATTGTACAGGTTGCAATTTGTCCTGAGGATGAACGTGAAGACGGGGAACCAACGAGAGACGAGCCCTAGGTGTTGGGACAGGCATAGGTCACTCCATTTTCCCATCAGGAAGAAGAATGAACCACAGGCTCAGCCTGCCCCCCAGAACCAAAATAGGGCCTGAAGCAATCCTGCGCTTTTGCGGCCAGCTCCCAAAAAAGCGAGGAGACAAATGGAGCTCAGGGGCACTGCAATTCACAAACGTGCAGAGTTATAAATGAGAACTCTCGTCCACAAATATATTGAAGGAAGGCAACGAAGAGGAGTTGAAAGCAAGGCAGATTTGCAGGAAACAGATTTCAGGAGGTAGATTCGACTCGCCTTTAAAGCACATGAAAAGCGGCAAAACGTTGACAATGATGCCCTTGGCCAAAAAGGGCGTATGCGTTTTTTCCTGAATATATTCAGGAAAAAACGCATACGCCCTTTTTGGCCAACCAAGCAAGCCGGAAGGGCAAATCAGCGCTACAAAGAAGTCTCGCTTGCCCTCGGTCAAAAGGGCCATGCTGAACAAAGTGTAAAAACCAGAAAAGCAGGACAGGCCATGGAGACATGGGAGCCTTGCTACGCTGATGGGCGGGATGTAAATTGCCAACAGGCACTCTGGAGATGAGTACGTTGTGTCCTGAAAGAAGTAATAAACACAGCGTTGAGAGCATAGGGCACTTCCACTCATGGGCGTATAAATTGGGAAAATTAAAAATCAACAAGACACAGGCACCCCAAACTTTACGGCTGCTCTGTTTACAAGAACCTCCGCTTCGGTACACCTTCAATATCCCAGGAAAGAGAAAAATGGATAAAGAAATGGTGGTACTTGGCACAATGGAATATCACTCAGCCATGAAATCAATGTCATAAGGCTAGTTAGCAGCATGATGAGTGGATTTAGGTACGATGATTCTAAGTGAAATAAGTCACACAGAAAAAGGCACTTATCCTAAGATATCGCTTATAGAGGGAATGTCAAAATCGCTACACTTGAACTGAATTACAAAACAGAACAGAGGCACACCTTTAGAAGACACACTATGGCTGCTTAACCGGAAAGGTGAGGTGGGGTGATGCATAAAACAAGGGTTTGAAATTAGCTCAGACACCGCTCCATAAGCCAAATATGTAATAGACAAGGCCTACTCCCTGCTCAGTGAACTGGACTCAATACCCCCTAGTCACCGCACAAGAATATATCTGACTAGTAAGAATCTGAAAACCTATGTATTGATATCTCTCTGCAAGTGAATCAAGAGGGTGTAAAGCGGCATAAACACAGCAGGGAAAAGCAGCCAAACCCCATTCTAAACATACATTACTTTAAAAAACCCACAAAGCAAAGACAGTGAAAGAGAGAGAAATTCTTACAAAATCCGTTCAGGGTCTCTGATGCAACCTGGATTGACCATATCTAGACCCACAGCTGGATGAGACATAAGGCTGGACACTCTTGGGGCTGAGAGGATTGGTGAGGTTGGGTGAGCAA
Source organism: Eubalaena glacialis (assembly GCF_028564815.1). NCBI lineage: Eukaryota > Metazoa > Chordata > Mammalia > Artiodactyla > Balaenidae > Eubalaena > Eubalaena glacialis. Next base: position 14,025 of record NW_026871238.1, read on the forward strand.
ATGCAGATACTTTAAAGTAATACCGCGGGGTACCCACCCCATGGGTCTCAAATCTCCAGGTACAAGGGAATCTTCCTACATCAAAACATGCATGGGAAACCCAGAAGATGGTATGCCATGATATCGGGAATGGTGTCTAAAACGCACCTCATTTCTCCTCTCCTTGTGCTCGGGTTCGCCATTCCAGCCGCTTGACTAACCATCTCCCTACTTGGAGAATCAGCACCTTTAACCTCCTGTTTCGTCCAGGTTGCAATTTGTCCTGAGGATGAACGGGAAGACGGGGAACCAACGAGAGACTAGCCCTAGGTGTTGGGACAGGCACAGGTCACTCCATTTTCCCATCAGGAAGAAGAATGAACCACAGGCTCAGCCTGCCCCCCAGAACCAAAATAGGGCCTGAAGCAATCCTGCGCTTTTGCGGCCAGCTCCCAAAAAAGCGAGGAGACAAATGGAGCTCAGGGGCACTGCAATTCACAAACGTGCAGAGTTATAAATGAGAACTCTCGTCCACAAATATATTGAGGGAAGGCAACGAAGAGGATTTGAAAGCAAGGCAGATTTGCAGGAAACAGATTTCAGGAGGTAGATTCGACTCGCCTTTAAAGCACATGAAAAGCGGCAAAACGTTGACAATGATGCCCTTGGCCAAAAAGGGCGTATGCGTTTTTTCCTGAATATATTCAGGAAAAAACGCATACGCCCTTTTTGGCCAACCAAGCAAGCCAGAAGGGCAAATCAGCGCTACAAAGAAGTCTCGCTTGCCCTCGGTCAAAAGGGCCATGCTGAAAAAAGTGTAAAAACCAGAAAAGCAGGACAGGCCATGGAGACATGGGAGCCTTGCTACGCTGATGGGCGGGATGTAAATTGCCAACAGGCACTCTTGAGATGAGTACGGTGTGTCCTGAAACAAGTAATAAACACAGCGTTGAGAGCATAGGGCACTTCCACTCATGGGCGTATAAATTGGGAAAACTAAAAATCAACAAGACACAGGCACCCCAAACTTTACGGCTGCTCTGTTTACAAGAACCTCCGCTTCGGTACACCTTCAATATCCCAGGAAATAGAAAAATGGATAAAGAAATGGTGGTATTTGGTACAATGCAATATCACTCAGCCATGAAATCAATGTCATAAGGCTAGTTAACAGCATGATGAGTGGATTTAGGTACGATGATTCTAAGTGAAATAAGTCACACAGAAAAAGGCACTTGTCCTAAGATATCGCTTATAGAGGGAATGTCAAAATCGCTACACTTGAACTGAATTACAAAACAGAACAGAGTCACACCTTTAGAAGACACACTATGGCTGCTTAACGGGAAAGGTGAGGTGGGGTGATGCATAAAACAAGGGTTTGAAATTAGCTCAGAGACCGCTCCATAAGCCAAATATGTAATAGACAAGGCCTACTCCCTGCTCAGTGAACTGGACTCAACACCCCCTAGTCACCGCACAAGAATATATCTGACTAGTAAGAATCTGAAAACCTATGTATTGATATCTCTCTGCAAGTGAATCAAGAGGGTGTAAAGCGGCATCAACACAGCAGGGAAAAGCAGCCAAACCCCATTCTAAACATACATTACTTTAAAAAACCCACAAAGCAAAGACAGTGAAAGAGAGAGAAATTCTTACAAAATCCGTTCAGGGTCTCTGATGCAACCTGGATTGACCATATCTAGACCCACAGCTGGATGAGACATAAGGCTGGACACTCTTAGGGCTGAGAGGATTGGTGAGGTTGGGTGAGCAAATGCAGATACTTTAAAGTAATACCGCGGGGTACCCACCCCATGGGTCTCAAATCTCCAGGTACAAGGGAATCTTCCTACATCAAAACATGCATGGGAAACCCAGAAGATGGTATGCCATGATATCGGGAATGGTGTCTAAAACGCACCTCATTTCTCCTCTCCTTGTGCTCGGGTTCGCCATTCCAGCCGCTTGACTAACCATCTCCCTACTTGGAGAATCAGCACCTTTAACCTCCTGTTTCGTCCAGGTTGCAATTTGTCCTGAGGATGAACGGGAAGACGGGGAACCAACGAGAGACTAGCCCTAGGTGTTGGGACAGGCACAGGTCACTCCATTTTCCCATCAGGAAGAAGAATGAACCACAGGCTCAGCCTGCCCCCCAGAACCAAAATAGGGCCTGAAGCAATCCTGCGCTTTTGCGGCCAGCTCCCAAAAAAGCGAGGAGACAAATGGAGCTCAGGGGCACTGCAATTCACAAACGTGCAGAGTTATAAATGAGAACTCTCGTCCACAAATATATTGAGGGAAGGCAACGAAGAGGATTTGAAAGCAAGGCAGATTTGCAGGAAACAGATTTCAGGAGGTAGATTCGACTCGCCTTTAAAGCACATGAAAAGCGGCAAAACGTTGACAATGATGCCCTTGGCCAAAAAGGGCGTATGCGTTTTTTCCTGAATATATTCAGGAAAAAACGCATACGCCCTTTTTGGCCAACCAAGCAAGCCGGAAGTGCAAATCAACGCTACAAAGAAGTCTCGCTTGCCCTCGGTCAAAAGGGCCATGCTGAACAAAGTGTAAAAACCAGAAAAGCAGGACAGGCCATGGAGACATGGCAGCCATACTACGCTGATGGGCGGGATGTAAATTGCCAACAGGCACTCTGGAGAAGAGTACGGTGTGTCCTGAAACAAGTAATAAACACAGCGTAGAGAGCATAGGGCACTTCCACTCATGGGTGTATAAATGGGGAAAACTAAAAATCAACAAGACACAGGCACCCTAAAGTTTACGGCTGCTCTGTTTACAAGAACCTCCGCTTCGGTACACCTTCAATATCCCAGGAAAGAGAAAAATGGATAAAGAAATGGTGGTACTTGGCACAATGGAATATCACTCAGCCATGAAATCAATGTCATAAGGCTAGTTAGCAGCATGATGAGTGGATTTAGGTACGATGATTCTAAGTGAAATAAGTCACACAGAAAAAGGCACTTGTCCTAAGATATCGCTTATAGAGGGAATGTCAAAATCGCTACACTTGAACTGAATTACAAAACAGAACAGAGGCACACCTTTAGAAGACACACTATGGCTGCTTAACCGGAAAGGTGAGGTGGGGTGATGCATAAAACAAGGGGTTGAAATTAGCTCAGACACCGCTCCATAAGCCAAATATTTAATAGTCAAGGCCTACTCCCTGCTCAGTGAACTGGACTCAACACCCCCTAGTCACCGCACAAGAATATATCTGACTAGTATGAATCTGAAAACCTATGTATTGATATCTCTCTGCAAGTGAATCAAGAGGGTGTAAAGCGGCATAAACACAGCAGGGAAAAGCAGCCAAACGCCATTCTAAACATACATTACTTTAAAAAACCCACAAAGCAAAGACAGTGAAAGAGAGAGAAATTCTTACAAAATCCGTTCAGGGTCTCTGATGCAACCTGGATTGACCATATCTAGACCCACAGCTGGATGAGACATAAGGCTGGACACTCTTGGGGCTGAGAGGATTGGTGAGGTTGGGTGAGCAAATGCAGATACTTTAAAGTAATACCGCGGGGTACCCACCCCATGGGTCTCAAATCTCCAGGTACAAGGGAATCTTCCTACATCAAAACATGCATGGGAAACCCAGAAGATGGTATGCCATGATATCGGGAATGGTTTCTAAAACGCACCTCATTTCTCCTCTCCTTGTGCTCGGGTTCGCCATTCCAGCCGCTTGACTAACCATCTCCCTACTTGGAGAATCAGCACCTTTAACCTCCTGTTTCGTCCAGGTTGCAATTTGTCCTGAGGATGAACGGGAAGACGGGGAACCAACGAGAGACTAGCCCTAGGTGTTGGGACAGGCATAGGTCACTCCATTTTCCCATCAGGAAGAAGAATGAACCACAGGCTCAGCCTGCCCCCCAGAACCAAAATAGGGCCTGAAGCAATCCTGCGCTTTTGCGGCCAGCTCCCAAAAAAGCGAGGAGACAAATGGAGCTCAGGGGCACTGCAATTCACAAACGTGCAGAGTTATAAATGAGAACTCTCGTCCACAAATATATTGAGGGAAGGCAACGAAGAGGATTTGAAAGCAAGGCAGATTTGCAGGAAACAGATTTCAGGAGGTAGATTCGACTCGCCTTTAAAGCACATGAAAAGCGGCAAAACGTTGACAATGATGCCCTTGGCCAAAAAGGGCGTATGCGTTTTTTCCTGAATATATTCAGGAAAAAACGCATACGCCCTTTTTGGCCAACCAAGCAAGCCGGAAGTGCAAATCAACGCTACAAAGAAGTCTCGCTTGCCCTCGGTCAAAAGGGCCATGCTGAACAAAGTGTAAAAACCAGAAAAGCAGGACAGGCCATGGAGACATGGCAGCCTTACTACGCTGATGGGCGGGATGTAAATTGCCAACAGGCACTCTGGAGAAGAGTACGGTGTGTCCTGAAACAAGTAATAAACACAGCGTAGAGAGCATAGGGCACTTCCACTCATGGGTGTATAAATGGGGAAAACTAAAAATCAACAAGACACAGGCACCCTAAAGTTTACGGCTGCTCTGTTTACAAGAACCTCCGCTTCGGTACACCTTCAATATCCCAGGAAAGAGAAAAATGGATAAAGAAATGGTGGTACTTGGCACAATGCAATATCACTCAGCCATGAAATCAATGTCATAAGGCTAGTTAGCAGCATGATGAGTGGATTTAGGTACGATGATTCTAAGTGAAATAAGTCACACAGAAAAAGGCACTTGTCCTAAGATATCGCTTATAGAGGGAATGTCAAAATCGCTACACTTGAACTGAATTACAAAACAGAACAGAGGCACACCTTTAGAAGACACACTATGGCTGCTTAACCGGAAAGGTGAGGTGGGGTGATGCATAAAACAAGGGTTTGAAATTAGCTCAGAGACCGCTCCATAAGCCAAATATGTAATAGACAAGGCCTACTCCCTGCTCAGTGAACTGGACTCAACACCCCCTAGTCACCGCACAAGAATATATCTGACTAGTATGAATCTGAAAACCTATGTATTGATATCTCTCTGCAAGTGAATCAAGAGGGTGTAAAGCGGCATCAACACAGCAGGGAAAAGCAGCCAAACCCCATTCTAAACATACATTACTTTAAAAAACCCACAAAGCAAAGACAGTGAAAGAGAGAGAAATTCTTACAAAATCCGTTCAGGGTCTCTGATGCAACCTGGATTGACCATATCTAGACCCACAGCTGGATGAGACATAAGGCTGGACACTCTTGGGGCTGAGAGGATTGGTGAGGTTGGGTGAGCAAATGCAGATACTTTAAAGTAATACCGCCGGGTACCCACCCCATGGGTCTCAAATCTCCAGGTACAAGGGAATCTTCCTACATCAAAACATGCATGGGAAACCCAGAAGATGGTATGCCATGATATCGGGAATGGTTTCTAAAACGCACCTCATTTCTCCTCTCCTTGTGCTCGGGTTCGCCATTCCAGCCGCTTGACTAACCATCTCCCTACTTGGAGAATCAGCACCTTTAACCTCCTGTTTCGTCCAGGTTGCAATTTGTCCTGAGGATGAACGGGAAGACGGGGAACCAACGAGAGACTAGCCCTAGGTGTTGGGACAGGCACAGGTCACTCCATTTTCCCATCAGGAAGAAGAATGAACCACAGGCTCAGCCTGCCCCCCAGAACCAAAATAGGGCCTGAAGCAATCCTGCGCTTTTGCGGCCAGCTCCCAAAAAAGCGAGGAGACAAATGGAGCTCAGGGGCACTGCAATTCACAAACGTGCAGAGTTATAAATGAGAACTCTCGTCCACAAATATATTGAGGGAAGGCAACGAAGAGGATTTGAAAGCAAGGCAGATTTGCAGGAAACAGATTTCAGGAGGTAGATTCGACTCGCCTTTAAAGCACATGAAAAGCGGCAAAACGTTGACAATGATGCCCTTGGCCAAAAAGGGCGTATGCGTTTTTTCCTGAATATATTCAGGAAAAAACGCATACGCCCTTTTTGGCCAACCAAGCAAGCCGGAAGTGCAAATCAACGCTACAAAGAAGTCTCGCTTGCCCTCGGTCAAAAGGGCCATGCTGAACAAAGTGTAAAAACCAGAAAAGCAGGACAGGCCATGGAGACATGGCAGCCTTACTACGCTGATGGGCGGGATGTAAATTGCCAACAGGCACTCTGGAGAAGAGTACGGTGTGTCCTCAAACAAGTAATAAACACAGCGTAGAGAGCATAGGGCACTTACACTCATGGGTGTATAAATGGGGAAAACTAAAAATCAACAAGACACAGGCACCCTAAAGTTTACGGCTGCTCTGTTTACAAGAACCTCCGCTTCGGTACACCTTCAATATCCCAGGAAAGAGAAAAATGGATAAACAAATGGTGGTACTTGGCACAATGGAATATCACTCAGCCATGAAATCAATGTCATAAGGCTAGTTAGCAGCATGATGAGTGGATTTAGGTACGATGATTCTAAGTGAAATAAGTCACACAGAAAAAGATACATATCCTGAGATATCGCTTAGAGAGGGAATGTCAAAATCGCTACACTTGAACTGAATTACAAAACAGAACAGAGTCACACCTTTAGAAGACACACTATGGCTGCTTAACGGGAAAGGTGAGGTGGGGTGATGCATAAAACAAGGGTTTGAAATTAGCTCAGAGACCGCTCCATAAGCCAAATATTTAATAGTCAAGGCCTACTCCCTGCTCAGTGAACTGGACTCAACACACCCTAGTCACCACACAAGAATATATCTGAGTAGTAAGAATCTGAAAACCTATGTATCGATATCTCTCTGCACGTGAATCAAGAGGGTGTAAAGCGGCATCAACACAGCAGGGAAAAGCAGCCAAGCCCGATTCTAAACATAAATTACTTTAAAAAACCCACAAAACAAAGACAGTGAAAGAGAGAGAAATTCTTACAAAATCCGTTCAGGGTCTATGATGCAACCTGGATTGACCATATCTAGACCCACAGCTGGATGAGACATAAGGCTGGACACTCTTGGGGCTGAGAGGATTGGTGAGGTTGGGTGAGCAAACGCAGATACTTTAAAGTAACACTGCGGGGAACACACCCCATGGGTCTCAAATCTGCAGGTACAAGGGCATCTTCCTACATCAAAACATGCATGGGAAACCCAGAAGATGGTATGCCATGAGATCGGGAAAGGTTTCTAAAATGCACCTCATTTCTCCTCTCCTTGTGCTCGGGTTCACCATTCCAGCTGCTTGACTAACCATCTCCCTACTTGGAGAATCAGCACCTTTAACCTCCTGATTGTACAGGTTGCAATTTGTCCTGAGGATGAACGGGAAGACGGGGAACCAACGAGAGACGAGCCCTAGGTGTTGGGACAGGCACAGGTCACTCCATTTTCCCATCAGGAAGAAGAATGAACCACAGGCTCAGCCTGCCCCCCAGAACCAAAATAGGGCCTGAAGCAATCCTGCGCTTTTGCGGCCAGCTCCCAAAAAAGCGAGGAGACAAATGGAGCTCAGGGGCACTGCCATTCACAAACGTGCAGAGTTATAAATGAGAACTCTCGTCCACAAATATATTGAGGGAAGGCAACGAAGAGGATTTGAAAGCAAGGCAGATTTGCAGGAAACAGATTTCAGGAGGTAGATTCGACTCGCCTTTAAAGCACATGAAAAGCGGCAAAACGTTGACAATGATGCCCTTGGCCAAAAAGGGCGTATGCGTTTTTTCCTGAATATATTCAGGAAAAAACGCATACGCCCTTTTTGGCCAACCAAGCAAGCCGGAAGGGCAAATCAGCGCCACAAAGAAGTCTCGCTTGCCCTCGGTCAAAAGGGCTATGCCGAACAAAGTGTAAAAACCAGAAAATCAGAACAGGCCATGGAGACATGGCAGCCTTACTACGCTGATGGGCGGGATGTAAATTGCCAACAGGCACTCTGGAGAAGAGTACGGTGTGTCCTGAAACAAGTAATAAACACAGCGTAGAGAGCATAGGGCACTTCCACTCATGGGCGTATAAATTGGGAAAACTAAAAATCAACAAGACACAGGCACCCTAAAGTTTACGGCTGCTCTGTTTCCAAGAACCTCCGCTTCGGTACACCTTCAATATCCCAGGAAAGAGAAAAATGGATAAAGAAATGGTGGTACTTGGCACAATGGAATATCACTCAGCCATGAAATCAATGTCATAAGGCTAGTTAGCAGCATGATGAGTGGATTTAGGTACGATGATTCTAAGTGAAATAAGTCACACAGAAAAAGACACTTATCCTAAGATATCGCTTAGAGAGGGAATGTCAAAATCGCTACACTTGAACTGAATTACAAAACAGAACAGAGTCACACCTTTAGAAGACACACTATGGCTGCTTAACGGGAAAGGTGAGGTGGGGTGATGCATAAAACAAGGGTTTCAAATTAGCTCAGAGACCGCTCCATAAGCCAAATATGTAATAGACAAGGCCTACTCCCTGCTCAGTGAACTGGACTCAACACACCCTAGTCACCACACAAGAATATATCTGACTAGTAAGAATCTGAAAACCTATGTATCGATATCTCTCTGCAAGTGAATCAAGAGGGTGTAAAGCGGCATCAACACAGCAGGGAAAAGCAGCCAAGCCCGATTCTAAACATAAATTACTTTAAAAAACCCACAAAACAAAGACAGTGAAAGAGAGAGAAATTCTTACAAAATCCGTTCAGGGTCTATGATGCAACCTGGATTGACCATATCTAGACCCACAGCTGGATGAGACATAAGGCTGGACACTCTTGGGGCTGGGAGGATTGGTGAAGTTGGGTGAGCAAACGCAGGTACTTTAAAGTAACACGGCGGGGAACACACCCCATGGGTATCAAATCTCCAGGTACAAGGGCATCTTCCTACATCAAAACATGCATGGGAAACCCAGAAGACGGTATGCCATGAGATCGGGAAAGGTTTCTAAAATGCACCTCATTTCTCCTCTCCTTGTGCTCGGGTTCACCATTCCAGCTGCTTGACTAACCATCTCCCTACTTGGAGAATCAGCACCTTTAACCTCCTGATTGTACAGGTTGCAATTTGTCCTGAGGATGAACGTGAAGACGGGGAACCAACGAGAGATGAGCCCTAGGTGTTGGGACAGGCATAGGTCACTCCATTTTCCCATCAGGAAGAAGAATGAACCACAGGCTCAGCCTGCCCCCCAGAACCAAAATAGGGCCTGAAGCAATCCTGCGCTTTTGCGGCCAGCTCCCAAAAAAGCGAGGAGACAAATGGAGCTCAGGGGCACTGCAATTCACAAACGTGCAGAGTTATAAATGAGAAGTCTCGTCCACAAATATATTGAAGGAAGGCAACGAAGAGGATTTGAAAGCAAGGCAGATTTGCAGGAAACAGATTTCAGGAGGTAGATTCGACTCGCCTTTAAAGCACATGAAAAGCGGCAAAACGTTGACAATGATGCCCTTGGCCAAAAAGGGCGTATGCGTTTTTTCCTGAATATATTCAGGAAAAAACGCATACGCCCTTTTTGGCCAACCAAGCAAGCCGGAAGGGCAAATCAGCGCTACAAAGAAGTCTCGCTTGCCCTCGGTCAAAAGGGCCATGCTGAACAAATTGTAAAAACCAGAAAAGCAGGACAGGCCATGGAGACATGGGAGCCTTGCTACGCTGATGGGCGGGATGTAAATTGCCAACAGGCACTCTGGAGATGAGTACGGTGTGTCCTGAAACAAGTAATAAACACAGCGTTGAGAGCATAGGGCACTTCCACTCATGGGCGTATAAATTGGGAAAACTAAAAATCAACAAGACACAGGCACCCCAAACTTTACGGCTGCTCTGTTTCCAAGAACCTCCACATCGGTACACCTTCAATATCCCAGGAAAGAGAAAAATGGATAAACAAATGGTGGTACTTGGCACAATGGAATATCACTCAGCCATGAAATCAATGTCATAAGGCTAGTTAGCAGCATGATGAGTGGATTTAGGTACGATGATTCTAACTGAAATTAGTCACACAGAAAAAGACACTTATCCTAAGATATCGCTTATAGAGGGAATGTCAAAATCGCTACACTTGAACTGAATTACAAAACAGAACAGAGGCACACCTTTAGAAGACACACTATGGCTGCTTAACCGGAAACGTGAGGTGGGGTGATGCATAAAACAAGGGTTTGAAATTAGCTCAGACACCACTCCATAAGCCAAATATGTAATAGACAAGGCCTACTCCCTGCTCAGTGAACTGGACTCAACACACCCTAGTCACCGCACAAGAATATATCTGACTAGTATGAATCTGAAAACCTATGTATTGATATCTCTCTGCAAGTGAATCAAGAGGGTGTAAAGCGGCATAAACACAGCAGGGAAAAGCAGCCAAACCCCATTCTAAACATACATTACTTTAAAAAACCCACAAAGCAAAGACAGTGAAAGAGAGAGAAATTCTTACAAAATCCGTTCAGGGTCTCTGATGCAACCTGGATTGACCATATCTAGACCCACAGCTGGATGAGACATAAGGCTGGACACTCTTGGGGCTGAGAGGATTGGTGAGGTTGGGTGAGCAAATGCAGATACTTTAAAGTAATACCGCGGGGTACCCACCCCATGGGTCTCAAATCTCCAGGTACAAGGGAATCTTCCTACATCAAAACATGCATGGGAAACCCAGAAGATGGTATGCCATGATATCGGGAATGGTTTCTAAAACGCACCTCATTTCTCCTCTCCTTGTGCTCGGGTTCGCCATTCCAGCCGCTTGACTAACCATCTCCCTACTTGGAGAATCAGCACCTTTAACCTCCTGTTTCGTCCAGGTTGCAATTTGTCCTGAGGATAAACGGGAAGACGGGGAACCAACGAGAGACTAGCCCTAGGTGTTGGGACAGGCACAGGTCACTCCATTTTCCCATCAGGAAGAAGAATGAACCACAGGCTCAGCCTGCCCCCCAAAACCAAAATAGGGCCTGAAGCAATCCTGCGCTTTTGCGGCCAGCTCCCAAAAAAGCGAGGAGACAAATGGAGCTCAGGGGCACTGCAATTCACAAACGTGCAGAGTTATAAATGAGAACTCTCGTCCACAAATATATTGAAGGAAGGCAACGAAGAGGATTTGAAAGCAAGGCAGATTTGCAGGAAACAGATTTCAGGAGGTAGATTCGACTCGCCTTTAAAGCACATGAAAAGCGGCAAAACGTTGACAATGATGCCCTTGGCCAAAAAGGGCGTATGCGTTTTTTCCTGAATATATTCAGGAAAAAACGCATACGCCCTTTTTGGCCAACCAAGCAAGCCGGAAGGGCAAATCAGCGCTACAAAGAAGTCTCGCTTGCCCTCGGTCAAAAGGGCCATGCTGAACAAAGTGTAAAAACCAGAAAAGCAGGACAGGCCATGGAGACATGGGAGCCTTGCTACGCTGATGGGCGGGATGTAAATTGCCAACAGGCACTCTGGAGATGAGTACGGTGTGTCCTGAAACAAGTAATAAACACAGCGTTGAGAGCATAGGGCACTTCCACTCATGGGCGTATAAATTGGGAAAATTAAAAATCAACAAGACACAGGCACCCCAAACTTTACGGCTGCTCTGTTTCCAAGAACCTCCGCTTCGGTACACCTTCAATATCCCAGGAAAGAGAAAAATGGATAAAGAAATGGTGGTACTTGGCACAATGCAATATCACTCAGCCATGAAATCAATGTCATAAGGCTAGTTAGCAGCATGATGAGTGGATTTAGGTACGATGATTCTAAGTGAAATAAGTCACACAGAAAAAGGCACTTGTCCTAAGATATCGCTTATAGAGGGAATGTCAAAATCGCTACACTTGAACTGAATTACAAAACAGAACAGAGGCACACCTTTAGAAGACACACTATGGCTGCTTAACCGGAAAGGTGAGGTGGGGTGATGCATAAAACAAGGGTTTGAAATTAGCTCAGACACCGCTCCATAAGCCAAATATGTAATAGACAAGGCCTACTCCCTGCTCAGTGAACTGGACTCAACACCCCCTAGTCACCGCACAAGAATATATCTGACTAGTATGAATCTGAAAACCTATGTATTGATATCTCTCTGCAAGTGAATCAAGAGGGTGTAAAGCGGCATAAACACAGCAGGGAAAAGCAGCCAAACCCCATTCTAAACATACATTACTTTAAAAAACCCACAAAGCAAAGACAGTGAAAGAGAGAGAAATTCTTACAAAATCCGTTCAGGGTCTCTGATGCAACCTGGATTGACCATATCTAGACCCACAGCTGGATGAGACATAAGGCTGGACACTCTTGGGGCTGAGAGGATTGGTGAGGTTGGGTGAGCAAACGCAGATACTTTAAAGTAACACTGCGGGGAACACACCCCATGGGTCTCAAATCTCCAGGTACAAGGGCATCTTCCTACATCAAAACATGCATGGGAAACCCAGAAGATGGTATGTCATGAGATCGGGAAAGGTTTCTAAAATGCACCTCATTTCTCCTCTCCTTGTGCTCGGGTTCACCATTCCAGCTGCTTGACTAACCATCTCCCTACTTGGAGAATCAGCACCTTTAACCTCCTGATTGTACAGGTTGCAATTTGTCCTGAGGATGAACGTGAAGACGGGGAACCAACGAGAGACGAGCCCTAGGTGTTGGGACAGGCATAGGTCACTCCATTTTCCCATCAGGAAGAAGAATGAACCACAGGCTCAGCCTGCCCCCCAGAACCAAAATAGGGCCTGAAGCAATCCTGCGCTTTTGCGGCCAGCTCCCAAAAAAGCGAGGAGACAAATGGAGCTCAGGGGCACTGCAATTCACAAACGTGCAGAGTTATAAATGAGAACTCTCGTCCACAAATATATTGAAGGAAGGCAACGAAGAGGAGTTGAAAGCAAGGCAGATTTGCAGGAAACAGATTTCAGGAGGTAGATTCGACTCGCCTTTAAAGCACATGAAAAGCGGCAAAACGTTGACAATGATGCCCTTGGCCAAAAAGGGCGTATGCGTTTTTTCCTGAATATATTCAGGAAAAAACGCATACGCCCTTTTTGGCCAACCAAGCAAGCCGGAAGGGCAAATCAGCGCTACAAAGAAGTCTCGCTTGCCCTCGGTCAAAAGGGCCATGCTGAACAAAGTGTAAAAACCAGAAAAGCAGGACAGGCCATGGAGACATGGGAGCCTTGCTACGCTGATGGGCGGGATGTAAATTGCCAACAGGCACTCTGGAGATGAGTACGTTGTGTCCTGAAAGAAGTAATAAACACAGCGTTGAGAGCATAGGGCACTTCCACTCATGGGCGTATAAATTGGGAAAATTAAAAATCAACAAGACACAGGCACCCCAAACTTTACGGCTGCTCTGTTTACAAGAACCTCCGCTTCGGTACACCTTCAATATCCCAGGAAAGAGAAAAATGGATAAAGAAATGGTGGTACTTGGCACAATGGAATATCACTCAGCCATGAAATCAATGTCATAAGGCTAGTTAGCAGCATGATGAGTGGATTTAGGTACGATGATTCTAAGTGAAATAAGTCACACAGAAAAAGGCACTTATCCTAAGATATCGCTTATAGAGGGAATGTCAAAATCGCTACACTTGAACTGAATTACAAAACAGAACAGAGGCACACCTTTAGAAGACACACTATGGCTGCTTAACCGGAAAGGTGAGGTGGGGTGATGCATAAAACAAGGGTTTGAAATTAGCTCAGACACCGCTCCATAAGCCAAATATGTAATAGACAAGGCCTACTCCCTGCTCAGTGAACTGGACTCAATACCCCCTAGTCACCGCACAAGAATATATCTGACTAGTAAGAATCTGAAAACCTATGTATTGATATCTCTCTGCAAGTGAATCAAGAGGGTGTAAAGCGGCATAAACACAGCAGGGAAAAGCAGCCAAACCCCATTCTAAACATACATTACTTTAAAAAACCCACAAAGCAAAGACAGTGAAAGAGAGAGAAATTCTTACAAAATCCGTTCAGGGTCTCTGATGCAACCTGGATTGACCATATCTAGACCCACAGCTGGATGAGACATAAGGCTGGACACTCTTGGGGCTGAGAGGATTGGTGAGGTTGGGTGAGCAAATGCAGATACTTTAAAGTAATACCGCGGGGTACCCACCCCATGGGTCTCAAATCTCCAGGTACAAGGGAATCTTCCTACATCAAAACATGCATGGGAAACCCAGAAGATGGTATGCCATGATATCGGGAATGGTGTCTAAAACGCACCTCATTTCTCCTCTCCTTGTGCTCGGGTTCGCCATTCCAGCCGCTTGACTAACCATCTCCCTACTTGGAGAATCAGCACCTTTAACCTCCTGTTTCGTCCAGGTTGCAATTTGTCCTGAGGATGAACGGGAAGACGGGGAACCAACGAGAGACTAGCCCTAGGTGTTGGGACAGGCACAGGTCACTCCATTTTCCCATCAGGAAGAAGAATGAACCACAGGCTCAGCCTGCCCCCCAGAACCAAAATAGGGCCTGAAGCAATCCTGCGCTTTTGCGGCCAGCTCCCAAAAAAGCGAGGAGACAAATGGAGCTCAGGGGCACTGCAATTCACAAACGTGCAGAGTTATAAATGAGAACTCTCGTCCACAAATATATTGAGGGAAGGCAACGAAGAGGATTTGAAAGCAAGGCAGATTTGCAGGAAACAGATTTCAGGAGGTAGATTCGACTCGCCTTTAAAGCACATGAAAAGCGGCAAAACGTTGACAATGATGCCCTTGGCCAAAAAGGGCGTATGCGTTTTTTCCTGAATATATTCAGGAAAAAACGCATACGCCCTTTTTGGCCAACCAAGCAAGCCAGAAGGGCAAATCAGCGCTACAAAGAAGTCTCGCTTGCCCTCGGTCAAAAGGGCCATGCTGAAAAAAGTGTAAAAACCAGAAAAGCAGGACAGGCCATGGAGACATGGGAGCCTTGCTACGCTGATGGGCGGGATGTAAATTGCCAACAGGCACTCTTGAGATGAGTACGGTGTGTCCTGAAACAAGTAATAAACACAGCGTTGAGAGCATAGGGCACTTCCACTCATGGGCGTATAAATTGGGAAAACTAAAAATCAACAAGACACAGGCACCCCAAACTTTACGGCTGCTCTGTTTACAAGAACCTCCGCTTCGGTACACCTTCAATATCCCAGGAAATAGAAAAATGGATAAAGAAATGGTGGTATTTGGTACAATGCAATATCACTCAGCCATGAAATCAATGTCATAAGGCTAGTTAACAGCATGATGAGTGGATTTAGGTACGATGATTCTAAGTGAAATAAGTCACACAGAAAAAGGCACTTGTCCTAAGATATCGCTTATAGAGGGAATGTCAAAATCGCTACACTTGAACTGAATTACAAAACAGAACAGAGTCACACCTTTAGAAGACACACTATGGCTGCTTAACGGGAAAGGTGAGGTGGGGTGATGCATAAAACAAGGGTTTGAAATTAGCTCAGAGACCGCTCCATAAGCCAAATATGTAATAGACAAGGCCTACTCCCTGCTCAGTGAACTGGACTCAACACACCCTAGTCACCACACAAGAATATATCTGACTAGTAAGAATCTGAAAACCTATATATCGATATCTCTCTGCAAGTGAATCAAGAGGGTGTAAAGCGGCATCAACACAGCAGGGAAAAGCAGCCAAACCCCATTCTAAACATACATTACTTTAAAAAACCCACAAAGCAAAGACAGTGAAAGAGAGAGAAATTCTTACAAAATCCGTTCAGGGTCTCTGATGCAACCTGGATTGACCATATCTAGACCCACAGCTGGATGAGACATAAGGCTGGACACTCTTGGGGCTGAGAGGATTGGTGAGGTTGGGTGAGCAAACGCAGATACTTTAAAGTAACACTGCGGGGAACACACCCCATGGGTCTCAAATCTCCAGGTACAAGGGCATCTTCCTACATCAAAACATGCATGGGAAACCCAGAAGATGGTATGCCATGAGATCGGGAAAGGTTTCTAAAATGCACCTCATTTCTCCTCTCCTTGTGCTCGGGTTCACAATTCCAGCTGCTTGACTAACCATCTCCCTACTTGAAGAATCAGCACCTTTAACCTCCTGATTGTACAGGTTGCAATTTGTCCTGAGGATGAACGGGAAGACGGGGAACCAACGAGAGACGAGCCCTAGGTTTTGGGACAGGCATAGGTCACTCCATTTTCCCATCAGGAAGAAGAATGAACCACAGGCTCAGCCTGCCCCCCAGAACCAAAATAGGGCCTGAAGCAATCCTGCGCTTTTGCGGCCAGCTCCCAAAAAAGCGAGGAGACAAATGGAGCTCAGGGGCACTGCAATTCACAAACGTGCAGAGTTATAAATGAGAACTCTCGTCCACAAATATATTGAGGGAAGGCAACGCAGAGGATTTGAAAGCAAGGCAGATTTGCAGGAAACAGATTTCAGGAGGTAGATTCGACTCGCCTTTAAAGCACATGAAAAGCGGCAAAACGTTGACAATGATGCCCTTGGCCAAAAAGGGCGTATGCGTTTTTTCCTGAATATATTCAGGAAAAAACGCATACGCCCTTTTTGGCCAACCAAGCAAGCCGGAAGGGCAAATCAGCGCCACAAAGAAGTCTCGCTTGCCCTCGGTCAGAAGGGCCATGCTGAAGAAAGTTTAAAAACCAGAAAAGCAGGACAGGCCATGGAGACATGGGAGCCTTGCTACGCTGATGGGCGAGATGTAAATTGCCAACAGGCACTCTGGAGATGAGTACGGTGTGTCCTGAAACAAGTAATAAACACAGCGTTGAGAGCATAGGGCACTTCCACTCATGGGCGTATAAATTGGGAAAACTAAAAATCAACAAGACACAGGCACCCCAAACTTTACGGCTGCTCTGTTTACAAGAACCTCCGCTTCGGTACACTTTCAATATCCCAGGAAAGAGAAAAATGGATAAAGAAATGGTGGTACTTGGCATAATGGAATATCACTCAGCCATGAAATCAATATCATAAGGCTAGTTAGCAGCATGATGAGTGGATTTAGGTACGATGATTCTAAGTGAAATAAGTCACACAGAAAAAGGCACTTATCCTAAGATATCGCTTATAGAGGGAATGTCAAAATCGCTACACTTGAACTGAATTACAAAACAGAACAGAGGCACACCTTTAGAAGACACACTATGGCTGCTTAACTGGAAAGGTGAGGTGGGGTGATGCATAAAACAAGGGTTTGAAATTAGCTCAGACACCGCTCCATAAGCCAAATATGTAATAGACAAGGCCTACTCCCTGCTCAGTGAACTGGACTCAACACACCCTAGTCACCGCACAAGAATATATCTGACTAGTAAGAATCTGAAAACCTATGTATCGATATCTCTCTGCAAGTGAATCAAGAGGGTGTAAAGCGGCATAAACACAGCAGGGAAAAGCAGCCAAACCCCATTCTAAACATACATTACTTTAAAAAACCCACAAAGCAAAGACAGTGAAAGAGAGAGAAATTCTTACAAAATCCGTTCAGGGTCTCTGATGCAACCTGGATTGACAATATCTAGACCCACAGCTGGATGAGACATAAGGCTGGACACTCTTGGGGCTGAGAGGATTGGTGAGGTTGGGTGAGCAAATGCAGATACTTTAAAGTAATACCGCGGGGTACCCACCCCATGGGTCTCAAATCTCCAGGTACAAGGGAATCTTCCTACATCAAAACATGCATGGGAAACCCAGAAGATGGTATGCCATGATATCGGGAATGGTTTCTAAAACGCACCTCATTTCTCCTCTCTTTGTGCTCGGGTTCGCCATTCCAGCCGCTTGACTAACCATCTCCCTACTTGGAGAATCAGCACCTTTAACCTCCTGTTTCGTCCAGGTTGCTATTAGTCCTGAGGATGAACGGGAAGACGGGGAACCAACGAGAGACTAGCCCTAGGTGTTGGGACAGGCACAGGTCACTCCATTTTCCCATCAGGAAGAAGAATGAACCACAGGCTCAGCCTGCCCCCCAGAACCAAAATAGGGCCTGAAGCAATCCTGCGCTTTTGCGGCCAGCTCCCAAAAAAGCGAGGAGACAAATGGAGCTCAGGGGCACTGCAATTCACAAACGTGCAGAGTTATAAATGAGAACTCTCGTCCACAAATATATTGAGGGAAGGCAACGAAGAGGATTTGAAAGCAAGGCAGATTTGCAGGAAACAGATTTCAGGAGGTAGATTCGACTCGCCTTTAAAGCACATGAAAAGCGGCAAAATGTTGACAATGATGCCCTTGGCCAAAAAGGGCGTATGCGTTTTTTCCTGAATATATTCAGGAAAAAACGCATACGCCCTTTTTGGCCAACCAAGCAAGCCGGAAGGGCAAATCAGCGCTACAAAGAAGTCTCACTTGCCCTCGGTCAAAAGGGCCATGCTGAACAAATTGTAAAAACCAGAAAAGCAGGACAGGCCATGGAGACATGGGAGCCTTGCTACGCTGATGGGCGGGATGTAAATTGCCAACAGGCACTCTGGAGAAGAGTACGGTGTGTCCTTAAACAAGTAATAAACACAGCGTAGAGAGCATAGGGCACTTCCACTCATGGGCGTATAAATTGGGAAAACTAAAAATCAACAAGACACAGGCACCCTAAAGTTTACGGCTGCTCTGTTTCCAAGAACCTCTGCTTCGGTACACCTTCAATATCCCAGGAAAGAGAAAAATGGATAAAGAAATGGTGGTACTTGGCACAATGGAATATCACTCAGCCATGAAATCAATATCATAAGGCTAGTTAGCAGCATGGTGAGTGGATTTAGGTACGATGATTCTAAGTGAAATAAGTCACACAGAAAAAGACACTTATCCTAAGATATCGCTTATAGAGGGAATGTCAAAATCGCTACACTTGAACTGAATTAGAAAACAGAACAGAGTCACACCTTTAGAAGACACACTATGGCTGCTTAACGGGAAAGGTGAGGTGGGGTGATGCATAAAACAAGGGTTTGAAATTAGCTCAGAGACCGCTCCATAAGCCAAATAGGCAATAGACAAGGCCTACTCCCTGCTCAGTGAACTGGACTCAACACACCCTAGTCACCACACAAAAATATATCTGACTAGTAAGAATCTGAAAACCTATGTATCGATATCTCTCTGCAAGTGAATCAAGAGGGTGTAAAGCGGCATAAACACAGCAGGGAAAAGCAGCCAAACCCCATTCTAAACATACATTACTTTAAAAAACCCACAAAGCAAAGACAGTGAAAGAGAGAGAAATTCTTACAAAATCCGTTCAGGGTCTCTGATGCAACCTGGATTGACCATATCTAGACCCACAGCTGGATGAGACATAAGGCTGGACACTCTTGGGGCTGAGAGGATTGGTGAGGTTGGGTGAGCAAACGCAGATACTTTAAAGTAACACTGCGGGGAACACACCCCACGGGTCTCAAATCTCCAGGTACAAGGGCATCTTCCTACATCAAAACATGCATGGGAAACCCAGAAGATGGTATGCCATGAGATCGGGAAAGGTTTCTAAAATGCACCTCATTTCTCCTCTCCTTGTGCTCGGGTTCGCCATTCCAGCCGCTTGACTAACCATCTCCCTACTTGGAGAATCAACACCTTTAACCTCCTGTTTCGTCCAGGTTGCAATTTGTCCTGAGGATGAACGGGAAGACGGGGAACCAACGAAAGACTAGCCCTAGGTTTTGGGACAGGCACAGGTCACTCCATTTTCCCATCAGAAAGAAGAATGAACCACAGGCTCAGCCTGCCCCCCAGAACCAAAATAGGGCCTGAAGCAATCCTGCGCTTTTGCGGCCAGCTCCCAAAAAAGCGAGGAGACAAATGGAGCTCAGGGGCACTGCAATTCACAAACGTGCAGAGTTATAAATGAGAACTCTCGTCCACAAATATATTGAGGGAAGGCAACGAAGAGGATTTGAAAGCAAGGCAGATTTGCAGGAAACAGATTTCAGGAGGTAGATTCGACTCGCCTTTAAAGCACATGAAAAGCGGCAAAACGTTGACAATGATGCCCTTGGCCAAAAAGGGCGTATGCGTTTTTTCCTGAATATATTCAGGAAAAAACGCATACGCCCTTTTTGGCCAACCAAGCAAGCCGGAAGGGCAAATCAGTGCTACAAAGAAGTCTCGCTTGCCCTCGGTCAAAAGGGCCATGCTGAACAAAGTGTAAAAACCAGAAAATCAGGACAGGCCATGGAGACATGGGAGCCTTGCTACGCTGATGGGCGGGATGTAAATTGCCAACAGGCACTCTGGAGAAGAGTACGGTGTGTCCTGAAACAAGTAATAAACACAACGTTGAGAGCATAGGGCACTTCCACTCATGGGCGTATAAATTGGGAAAACTAAAAATCAACAAGACACAGGCACCCTAAAGTTTACGGCTGCTCTGTTGCCAAGAACCTCCACTTCGGTATACCTTCAATATCCCAGGAAAGAGAAAAATGGATAAAGAAATGGTGGTACTTGGCACAATGGAATATCACTCAGCCATGAAATCAATGTCATAAGGCTAGTTAGCAGCATGATGAGTGGATTTAGGTACGATGATTCTAAGTGAAATAAGTCACACAGAAAAAGACACTTATCCTAAGATATCGCTTATAGAGGGAATGTCAAAATCGCTACACTTGAACTGAATTACAAAACAGAACAGAGTCACACCTTTAGAAGACACACTATGGCTGCTTAACGGGAAAGGTGAGGTGGGGTGATGCATAAAACAAGGGTTTGAAATTAGCTCAGAGACCGCTCCATAAGCCAAATAGGCAATAGACAAGGCCTACTCCCTGCTCAGTGAACTGGACTCAACACACCCTAGTCACCACACAAAAATATATCTGACTAGTAAGAATCTGAAAACCTATGTATCGATATCTCTCTGCAAGTGAATCAAGAGGGTGTAAAGCGGCATAAACACAGCAGGGAAAAGCAGCCAAACCCCATTCTAAACATACATTACTTTAAAAAACCCACAAAGCAAAGACAGTGAAAGAGAGAGAAATTCTTACAAAATCCGTTCAGGGTCTCTGATGCAACCTGGATTGACCATATCTAGACCCACAGCTGGATGAGACATAAGGCTGGACACTCTTGGGGCTGAGAGGATTGGTGAGGTTGGGTGAGCAAACGCAGATACTTTAAAGTAACACTGCGGGGAACACACCCCACGGGTCTCAAATCTCCAGGTACAAGGGCATCTTCCTACATCAAAACATGCATGGGAAACCCAGAAGATGGTATGCCATGAGATCGGGAAAGGTTTCTAAAATGCACCTCATTTCTCCTCTCCTTGTGCTCGGGTTCGCCATTCCAGCCGCTTGACTAACCATCTCCCTACTTGGAGAATCAGCACCTTTAACCTCCTGTTTCGTCCAGGTTGCAATTTGTCCTGAGGATGAACGGGAAGACGGGGAACCAACGAAAGACTAGCCCTAGGTGTTGGGACAGGCACAGGTCACTCCATTTTCCCATCAGAAAGAAGAATGAACCACAGGCTCAGCCTGCCCCCCAGAACCAAAATAGGGCCTGAAGCAATCCTGCGCTTTTGCGGCCAGCTCCCAAAAAAGCGAGGAGACAAATGGAGCTCAGGGGCACTGCAATTCACAAACGTGCAGAGTTATAAATGAGAACTCTCGTCCACAAATATATTGAGGGAAGGCAACGAAGAGGATTTGAAAGCAAGGCAGATTTGCAGGAAACAGATTTCAGGAGGTAGATTCGACTCGCCTTTAAAGCACATGAAAAGCGGCAAAACGTTGACAATGATGCCCTTGGCCAAAAAGGGCGTATGCGTTTTTTCCTGAATATATTCAGGAAAAAACGCATACGCCCTTTTTGGCCAACCAAGCAAGCCGGAAGGGCAAATCAGTGCTACAAAGAAGTCTCGCTTGCCCTCGGTCAAAAGGGCCATGCTGAACAAAGTGTAAAAACCAGAAAATCAGGACAGGCCATGGAGACATGGGAGCCTTGCTACGCTGATGGGCGGGATGTAAATTGCCAACAGGCACTCTGGAGAAGAGTACGGTGTGTCCTGAAACAAGTAATAAACACAACGTTGAGAGCATAGGGCACTTCCACTCATGGGCGTATAAATTGGGAAAACTAAAAATCAACAAGACACAGGCACCCTAAAGTTTACGGCTGCTCTGTTGCCAAGAACCTCCACTTCGGTATACCTTCAATATCCCAGGAAAGAGAAAAATGGATAAAGAAATGGTGGTACTTGGCACAATGGAATATCACTCAGCCATGAAATCAATGTCATAAGGCTAGTTAGCAGCATGATGAGTGGATTTAGGTACGATGATTCTAAGTGAAATAAGTCACACAGAAAAAGACACTTATCCTAAGATATCGCTTATAGAGGGAATGTCAAAATCGCTACACTTGAACTGAATTACAAAACAGAACAGAGTCACACCTTTAGAAGACACACTATGGCTGCTTAACGGGAAAGGTGAGGTGGGGTGATGCATAAAACAAGGGTTTGAAATTAGCTCAGAGACCGCTCCATAAGCCAAATATGTAATAGACAAGGCCTACTCCCTGCTCAGTGAACTGGACTCAACACACCCTAGTCACCACACAAGAATATATCTGACTAGTAAGAATCTGAAAACCTATGTATCGATATCTCTCTGCAAGTGAATCAAGAGGGTGTAAAGCGGCATCAACACAGCAGGGAAAAGCAGCCAAGCCCGATTCTAAACATAAATTACTTTAAAAAACCCACAAAACAAAGACAGTGAAAGAGAGAGAAATTCTTACAAAATCCGTTCAGGGTCTATGATGCAACCTGGATTGACCATATCAAGACCCGCAGCTGGATGAGACATAAGGCTGGACACTCTTGGGGCTGAGAGGATTGGTGAGGTTGGGTGAGCAAATGCAGATACTTTAAAGTAATACCGCGGGGTACCCACCCCATGGGTCTCAAATCTCCAGGTACAAGGGAATCTTCCTACATCAAAACATGCATGGGAAAGCCAGAAGATGGTATGCCGTGAGATCGGGAAAGGTTTCTAAAACGCACCTCATTTCTCCTCTCCTTGTGCTCGGCTTCGCCATTCCAGCCACTTGACTAACCATCTCCCTACTTGGAGAATCAGCACCTTTAACCTACTGTTTCGTCCAGGTTGCAATTTGTCCTGAGGATGAACGGGAAGACGGGGAACCAACGAAAGACTAGCCCTAGGTGTTGGGACAGGCACAGGTCACTCCATTTTCCCATCAGGAAGAAGAATGAACCACAGGCTCAGCCTGCCCCCCAGAACCAAAATAGGGCCTGAAGCAATCCTGCGCTTTTGCGGCCAGCTCCCAAAAAAGCGAGGAGACAAATGGAGCTCAGGGGCACTGCAATTCACAAACGTGCAGAGTTATGAATGAGAACTCTCGTCCACAAATATATTGAGGGAAGGCAACGAAGAGGATTTGAAAGCAAGGCAGATTTGCAGGAAACAGATTTCAGGAGGTAGATTCGACTCGCCTTTAAAGCACATGAAAAGCGGCAAAACGTTGACAATGATGCCCTTGGCCAAAAAGGGCGTATGCGTTTTTTCCTGAATATATTCAGGAAAAAACGCATACGCCCTTTTTGGCCAACCAAGCAAGCCGGAAGGGCAAATCAGCGCTACAAAGAAGTCTCGCTTGCCCTCGGTCAAAAGGGCCATGCTGAACAAAGTGTAAAAACCAGAAAAGCAGGACAGGCCATGGAGACATGGAAGCCTTGCTACGCTGATGGGCGGGATGTAAATTGCCAACAGGCACTCTGGAGAAGAGTACGGTGTGTCCTGAAACAAGTAATAAACACAGCGTTGAGAGCATAGGGCACTTCCACTCATGGGCGTATAAATTGGGAAAACTAAAAATCAACAAGACACAGGCACCCTAAAGGTTACGGCTGCTCTGTTTCCAAGAACCTCCACTTCGGTACACCTTCAATATCCCAGGAAAGAGAAAAATGGATAAAGAAATGGTGGTACTTGGCACAATGGAATATCACTCAGCCATGAAATCAATGTCATAAGGCTAGTTAGCAGCATGATGAGTGGATTTAGGTACGATGATTCTAAGTGAAATACGTCACACAGAAAAAGACACTTATCCTAAGATATCGCTTATAGAGGGAATGTCAAAATCGCTACACTTGAACTGAATTAGAAAACAGAACAGAGTCACACCTTTAGAAGACACACTATGGCTGCTTAACGAGAAAGGTGAGGTGGGGTGATGCATAAAACAAGGGTTTGAAATTAGCTCAGAGACCGCTCCATAAGCCAAATATGTAATAGACAAGGCCTACTCCCTGCTCAGTGAACTGGACTCAACACACCCTAGTCAACACACAAGAATATATCTGACTAGTAAGAATCTGAAAACCTATATATCGATATCTCTCTGCAAGTGAATCAAGAGGGTGTAAAGTGGCATCAACACAGCAGGGAAAAGCAGCCAAGCCCGATTCTAAACATAAATTTCTTTAAAAAACCCACAAAACAAAGACAGTGAAAGAGAGAGAAATTCTTACAAAGTCCGTTCAGGGTCTATGATGCAACCTGGATTGACCATATCTAGACCCACAGCTGGATGAGACATAAGGCTGGACACTCTTGGGGCTGAGAGGATTGGTGATGTTGGGTGAGCAAACGCAGATACTTTAAAGTAACACTGCGGGGAACACACCCCATGGGTCTCAAATCTCCAGGTACAAGGGCATCTTCCTACATCAAAACATGCATGGGAAACCCAGAAGATGGTATGCCATGAGATCGGGAAAGGTTTCTAAAATGCACATCATTTCTCCTCTCCTTGTGCTCGGGTTCACCATTCCAGCTGCTTGACTAACCATCTCCCTACTTGGAGAATCAGCACCTTTAACCTCCTGATTGTACAGGTTGCAATTTGTCCTGAGGATGAACGGGAAGACGCGGAACCAACGAGAGACGAGCCCTAGGTGTTGGGACAGGCATAGGTCACTCCATTTTCTCATCAGGAAGAAGAATGAACCACAGGCTCAGCCTGCCCCCCAGAACCAAAATAGGGCCTGAAGCAATCCTGCGCTTTTGCGGCCAGCTCCCAAAAAAGCGAGGAGACAAATGGAGCTCAGGGGCACTGCAATTCACAAACGTGCAGAGTTATGAATGAGAACTCTCGTCCACAAATATATTGAGGGAAGGCAACGAAGAGGATTTGAAAGCAAGGCAGATTTGCAGGAAACAGATTTCAGGAGGTAGATTCGACTCGCCTTTAAAGCACATGAAAAGCGGCAAAACGTTGACAATGATGCCCTTGGCCAAAAAGGGCGTATGCGTTTTTTCCTGAATATATTCAGGAAAAAACGCATACGCCCTTTTTGGCCAACCAAGCAAGCCGGAAGGGCAAATCAGCGCTACAAAGAAGTCTCGCTTGCCCTCGGTCAAAAGGGCCATGCTGAACAAAGTGTAAAAACCAGAAAAGCAGGACAGGCCATGGAGACATGGAAGCCTTGCTACGCTGATGGGCGGGATGTAAATTGCCAACAGGCACTCTGGAGAAGAGTACGGTGTGTCCTGAAACAAGTAATAAACACAGCGTAGAGAGCATAGGGCACTTCCACTCAAGGGCGTATAAATTGGGAAAACTAAAAATCAAGAAGACACAGGCACCCTAAAGTTTACGGCTGCTCTGTTTCCAAGAACCTCCACTTCGATACACCTTCAATATCCCAGGAAAGAGAAAAATGGATAAAGAAATGGTGGTACTTGGCACAATGGAATATCACTCAGCCATGAAATCAATGTCATAAGGCTAGTTAGCAGCATGATGAGTGGATTTAGATACGATGATTCTAAGTGAAATAAGTCACACAGAAAAAGACACTTATCCTAAGATATCGCTTATAGAGGGAATGTCAAAATCGCTACACTTGAACTGAATTACAAAACAGAACAGAGTCACACCTTTAGAAGACACACTATGGCTGCTTAACGGGAAAGGTGAGGTGGGGTGATGCATAAAACAAGGGTTTGAAATTAGCTCAGAGACCGCTCCATAAGCCAAATATGTAATAGACAAGGCCTACTCCCTGCTCAGTGAACTGGACTCAACACCCCCTAGTCACCGCACAAGAATATATCTGACTAGTATGAATCTGAAAACCTATGTATCGATATCTCTCTGCAAGTGAATCAAGAGGGTGAAGAGCGGCATCAACACAGCAGGGAAAAGTAGCCAAACCCCATTCTAAACATACATTACTTTAAAAAAGCCACAAAGCAAAGACAGTGAAAGAGAGAGAAATTCTTACAAAATCCGTTCAGGGTCTCTGATGCAACCTGGATTGACCATATCTAGACCCACAGCTGGATGAGACATAAGGCTGGACACTCTTGGGGCTGAGAGGATTGGTGAGGTTGGGTGAGCAAATGCAGATACTTTAAAGTAATACCGCGGGGTACCCACCCCATGGGTCTCAAATCTCCAGGTACAAGGGAATCTTCCTACATCAAAACATGCATGGGAAACCCAGAAGATGGTATGCCGTGAGATCGGGAAAGGTTTCTAAAACGCACCTCATTTCTCCTCTCCTTGTGCTCGGGTTCGCCATTCCAGCCGCTTGACTAACCATCTCCCTACTTGGAGAATCAGCACCTTTAACCTACTGTTTCGTCCAGGTTGCAATTTGTCCTGAGGATGAACGGGAAGACGGGGAACCAACGAAAGACTAGCCCTAGGTGTTGGGACAGGCACAGGTCACTCCATTTTCCCATCAGGAAGAAGAATGAACCACAGGCTCAGCCTGCCCCCCAGAACCAAAATAGGGCCTGAAGCAATCCTGCGCTTTTGCGGCCAGCTCCCAAAAAAGCGAGGAGACAAATGGAGCTCAGGGGCACTGCAATTCACAAACGTGCAGAGTTATGAATGAGAACTCTCGTCCACAAATATATTGAGGGAAGGCAACGAAGAGGATTTGAAAGCAAGGCAGATTTGCAGGAAACAGATTTCAGGAGGTAGATTCGACTCACCTTTAAAGCACATGAAAAGCGGCAAAACGTTGACAATGATGCCCTTGGCCAAAAAGGGCGTATGCGTTTTTTCCTGAATATATTCAGGAAAAAACGCATACGCCCTTTTTGGCCAACCAAGCAAGCCAGAAGGGCAAATCAGCGCTACAAAGATGTCTCGCTTGCCCTCGGTCAAAAGGGCCATGCTGAACAAAGTGTAAAAACCAGAAAAGCAGGACAGGACATGGAGACATGGAAGCCTTGCTACGCTGATGGGCGGGATGTAAATTGCCAACAGGCACTCTGGAGAAGAGTACGGTGTGTCCTGAAACAAGTAATAAACACAGCGTTGAGAGCATAGGGCACTTCCACTCATGGGCGTATAAATTGGGAAAACTAAAAATCAACAAGACACAGGCACCCTAAAGTTTACGGCTGCTCTGTTTCCAAGAACCTCCACTTCGGTACACCTTCAATATCCCAGGAAAGAGAAAAATGGATAAAGAAATGGTGGTACTTGGCACAGTGGAATATCACTCAGCCATGAAATCAATGTCATAAGGCAATTAGCAGCATGATGAGTGGATTTAGATACGATGATTCTAAGTGAAATAAGTCACACAGAAAAAGACACTTATCCTAAGATATCGCTTATAGAGGGAATGTCAAAATCGCTACACTTGAACTGAATTACAAAACAGAACAGAGTCACACCTTTAGAAGACACACTATGGCTGCTTAACGGGAAAGGTGAGGTGGGGTGATGCATAAAACAAGGGTTTGAAATTAGCTCAGAGACCGCTCCATAAGCCAAATATGTAATAGTCAAGGCCTACTCCCTGCTCAGTGAACTGGACTCAACACACCCTAGTCAACACACAAGAATATATCTGACTACTAAGAATCTGAAAACCTATGTATCGATATCTCTCTGCAAGTGAATCAAGAGGGTGTAAAGCGGCATCAACACAGCAGGGAAAAGCAGCCAAGCCCGATTCTAAACATAAATTACTTTAAAAAACCCACAAAACAAAGACAGTGAAAGAGAGAGAAATTCTTACAAAATCCGTTCAGGGTCTATGATGCAACCTGGATTGACCATATCAAGACCCACAGCTGGATGAGACATAAGGCTGGACACTCTTGGGGCTGAGAGGGTTGGTGAGGTTGGGTGAGCAAATGCAGATACTTTAAAGTAACACTTCGGGGAACACACCCCATGGGTCTCAAATCTCCAGGTACAAGGGAATCTTCCTACATCAAAACATGCATGGGAAACCCAGAAGATGGTATGCCATGAGATCGGGAAAGGTTTCTAAAACGCACCTCATTTCTCCTCTCCTTGTGCTCGGGTTCGCCATTCCAGCCGCTTGACTAACCATCTCCCTACTTGGAGAATCAGCACCTTTAACCTCCTGATTGTACAGGTTGCAATTTGTCCTGAGGATGAACGGGAAGACGCGGAATCAACGAGAGACGAGCCCTATGTGTTGGGACAGGCATAGGTCACTCCATTTTCCCATCAGTAAGAAGAATGAACCACAAGCTCAGCCTGCCCCCCAGAACCAAAATAGGGCCTGAAGCAATCCTGCGCTTTTGCGGCCAGCTCCCAAAAAAGCGAGGAGACAAATGGAGCTCAGGGGCACTGCAATTCACAAACGTGCAGAGTTATGAATGAGAACTCTCGTCCACAAATATATTGAGGGAAGGCAACGAAGAGGATTTGAAAGCAAGGCAGATTTGCAGGAAACAGATTTCAGGAGGTAGATTCGACTCGCCTTTAAAGCACATGAAAAGCGGCAAAACGTTGACAATGATGCCCTTGGCCAAAAAGGGCGTATGCGTTTTTTCCTGAATATATTCAGGAAAAAACGCATACGCCCTTTTTGGCCAACCAAGCAAGCCGGAAGGGCAAATCAGCGCTACAAAGAAGTCTCGCTTGCCCTCGGTCAAAAGGGCCATGCTGAACAAAGTGTAAAAACCAGAAAAGCAGGACAGGCCATGGAGACATGGAAGCCTTGCTACGCTGATGGGCGGGATGTAAATTGCCAACAGGCACTCTGGAGAAGAGTACGGTGTGTCCTGAAACAAGTAATAAACACAGCGTTGAGAGCATAGGGCACTTCCACTCATGGGCGTATAAATTGGGAAAACTAAAAATCAACAAGACACAGGCACCCTAAAGTTTACGGCTGCTCTGTTTCCAAGAACCTCCACTTCGGTACACCTTCAATATCCCAGGAAAGAGAAAAATGGATAAAGAAATGGTGGTACTTGGCACAATGGAATATCACTCAGCCATGAAATCAATGTCATAAGGCTAGTTAGCAGCATGATGAGTGGATTTAGGTACGATGATTCTAAGTGAAATAAGTCACACAGAAAAAGACACTTATCCTAAGATATCGCTTATAGAGGGAATGTCAAAATCGCTACACTTGAACTGAATTACAAAACAGAACAGAGTCACACCTTTAGAAGACACACTATGGCTGCTTAACGGGAAAGGTGAGGTGGGGTGATGCATAAAACATGGGTTTGAAATTAGCTCAGACACCGCTCCATAAGCCAAATATGTAATAGACAAGGCCTACTCCCTGCTCAGTGAACTGGACTCAACACACCCTAGTCACCGCACAAGAATATATCTGACTAGTATGAATCTGAAAACCTATGTATCGATATCTCTCTGCAAGTGAATCAAGAGGGTGTAAAGCGGCATAAACACAGCAGGGAAAAGCAGCCAAACCCCATTCTAAACATACATTACTTTAAAAAACCCACAAAGCAAAGACAGTGAAAGAGAGAGAAATTCTTACAAAATCCGTTCAGGGTCTCTGATGCAACCTGGATTGACCATATCTAGACCCACAGCTGGATGAGACATAAGGCTGGGCACTCTTGGGGCTGAGAGGATTGGTGAGGTTGGGTGAGCAAATGCAGATACTTTAAAGTAATACCGCGGGGTACCCACCCCATGGGTCTCAAATCTCCAGGTACAAGGGAATCTTCCTACATCAAAACATGCATGGGAAACCCAGAAGATGGTATGCCGTGAGATCGGGAAAGGTTTCTAAAACGCACCTCATTTCTCCTCTCCTTGTGCTCGGCTTCGCCATTCCAGCCGCTTGACTAACCATCTCCCTACTTGGAGAATCAGCACCTTTAACCTACTGTTTCGTCCAGGTTGCAATTTGTCCTGAGGATGAACGGGAAGACGGGGAACCAACGAAAGACTAGCCCTAGGTGTTGGGACAGGCACAGGTCACTCCATTTTCCCATCAGGAAGAAGAATGAACCACAGGCTCAGCCTGCCCCCCAGAACCAAAATAGGGCCTGAAGCAATCCTGCGCTTTTGCGGCCAGCTCCCAAAAAAGCGAGGAGACAAATGGAGCTCAGGGGCACTGCAATTCACAAACGTGCAGAGTTATAAATGAGAACTCTCGTCCACAAATATATTGAGGGAAGGCAACGAAGAGGATTTGAAAGCAAGGTAGATTTGCAGGAAACAGATTTCAGGAGGTAGATTCGACTCGCCTTTAAAGCACATGAAAAGCGGCAAAACGTTGACAATGATGCCCTTGGCCAAAAAGGGCGTATGCGTTTTTTCCTGAATATATTCAGGAAAAAACGCATACGCCCTTTTTGGCCAACCAAGCAAGCCGGAAGGGCAAATCAGCGCTACAAAGAAGTCTCGCTTGCCCTCGGTCAAAAGGGCCATGCTGAACAAAGTGTAAAAACCAGAAAAGCAGGACAGGCCATGGAGACATGGAAGCCTTGCTACGCTGATGGGCGGGATGTAAATTGCCAACAGGCACTCTGGAGAAGAGTACGGTGTGTCCTGAAACAAGTAATAAACACAGCGTTGAGAGCATAGGGCACTTCCACTCATGGGCGTATAAATTGGGAAAACTAAAAATCAACAAGACACAGGCACCCTAAAGTTTACGGCTGCTCTGTTTCCAAGAACCTCCACTTCGGTACACCTTCAATATCCCAGGAAAGAGAAAAATGGATAAAGAAATGGTGGTACTTGGCACAATGGAATATCACTCAGCCATGAAATCAATGTCATAAGGCTAGTTAGCAGCATGATGAGTGGATTTAGATAGGATGATTCTAAGTGAAATAAGTCACACAGAAAAAGACACTTATCCTAAGATATCGCTTATAGAGGGAATGTCAAAATCGCTACACTTGAACTGAATTACAAAACAGAACAGAGTCACACCTTTAGAAGACACACTATGGCTGCTTAACGGGAAAGGTGAGGTGGGGTGATGCATAAAACAAGGGTTTGAAATTAGCTCAGAGACCGCTCCATAAGCCAAATATGTAATAGACAAGGCCTACTCCCTGCTCAGTGAACTGGACTCAACACACCCTAGTCAACACACAAGAATATATCTGACTACTAAGAATCTGAAAACCTATGTATCGATATCTCTCTGCAAGTGAATCAAGAGGGTGTAAAGCGGCATCAACACAGCAGGGAAAAGCAGCCAAGCCCGATTCTAAACATAAATTACTTTAAAAAACCCACAAAACAAAGACAGTGAAAGAGAGAGAAATTCTTACAAAATCCGTTCAGGGTCTATGATGCAACCTGGATTGACCATATCAAGACCCACAGCTGGATGAGACATAAGGCTGGACACTCTTGGGGCTGAGAGGGTTGGTGAGGTTGGGTGAGCAAATGCAGATACTTTAAAGTAACACTTCGGGGAACACACCCCATGGGTCTCAAATCTCCAGGTACAAGGGAATCTTCCTACATCAAAACATGCATGGGAAACCCAGAAGATGGTATGCCATGAGATCGGGAAAGGTTTCTAAAACGCACCTCATTTCTCCTCTCCTTGTGCTCGGGTTCGCCATTCCAGCCGCTTGACTAACCATCTCCCTACTTGGAGAATCAGCACCTTTAACCTCCTGATTGTACAGGTTGCAATTTGTCCTGAGGATGAACGGGAAGACGCGGAATCAACGAGAGACGAGCCCTAGGTGTTGGGACAGGCATAGGTCACTCCATTTTCCCATCAGTAAGAAGAATGAACCACAAGCTCAGCCTGCCCCCCAGAACCAAAATAGGGCCTGAAGCAATCCTGCGCTTTTGCGGCCAGCTCCCAAAAAAGCGAGGAGACAAATGGAGCTCAGGGGCACTGCAATTCACAAACGTGCAGAGTTATGAATGAGAACTCTCGTCCACAAATATATTGAGGGAAGGCAACGAAGAGGATTTGAAAGCAAGGCAGATTTGCAGGAAACAGATTTCAGGAGGTAGATTCGACTCGCCTTTAAAGCACATGAAAAGCGGCAAAACGTTGACAATGATGCCCTTGGCCAAAAAGGGCGTATGCGTTTTTTCCTGAATATATTCAGGAAAAAACGCATACGCCCTTTTTGGCCAACCAAGCAAGCCGGAAGGGCAAATCAGCGCTACAAAGAAGTCTCGCTTGCCCTCGGTCAAAAGGGCCATGCTGAACAAAGTGTAAAAACCAGAAAAGCAGGACAGGCCATGGAGACATGGAAGCCTTGCTACGCTGATGGGCGGGATGTAAATTGCCAACAGGCACTCTGGAGAAGAGTACGGTGTGTCCTGAAACAAGTAATAAACACAGCGTTGAGAGCATAGGGCACTTCCACTCATGGGCGTATAAAATGGGAAAACTAAAAATCAACAAGACACAGGCACCCTAAAGTTTACGGCTGCTCTGTTTCCAAGAACCTCCACTTCGGTACACCTTCAATATCCCAGGAAAGAGAAAAATGGATAAAGAAATGGTGGTACTTGGCACAATGGAATATCACTCAGCCATGAAATCAATGTCATAAGGCTAGTTAGCAGCATGATGAGTGGATTTAGGTACGATGATTCTAAGTGAAATAAGTCACACAGAAAAAGACACTTATCCTAAGATATCGCTTATAGAGGGAATGTCAAAATCGCTACACTTGAACTGAATTACAAAACAGAACAGAGTCACACCTTTAGAAGACACACTATGGCTGCTTAACGGGAAAGGTGAGGTGGGGTGATGCATAAAACAAGGGTTTGAAATTAGCTCAGACACCGCTCCATAAGCCAAATATGTAATAGACAAGGCCTACTCCCTGCTCAGTGAACTGGACTCAACACCCCCTAGTCACCGCACAAGAATATATCTGACTAGTATGAATCTGAAAACCTATGTATCGATATCTCTCTGCAAGTGAATCAAGAGGGTGTAAAGCGGCATAAACACAGCAGGGAAAAGCAGCCAAACCCCATTCTAAACATACATTACTTTAAAAAACCCACAAAGCAAAGACAGTGAAAGAGAGAGAAATTCTTACAAAATCCGTTCAGGGTCTCTGATGCAACCTGGATTGACCATATCTAGACCCACAGCTGGATGAGACATAAGGCTGGGCACTCTTGGGGCTGAGAGGATTGGTGAGGTTGGGTGAGCAAATGCAGATACTTTAAAGTAATACCGCGGGGTACCCACCCCATGGGTCTCAAATCTCCAGGTACAAGGGAATCTTCCTACATCAAAACATGCATGGGAAACCCAGAAGATGGTATGCCGTGAGATCGGGAAAGGTTTCTAAAACGCACCTCATTTCTCCTCTCCTTGTGCTCGGCTTCGCCATTCCAGCCGCTTGACTAACCATCTCCCTACTTGGAGAATCAGCACCTTTAACCTACTGTTTCGTCCAGGTTGCAATTTGTCCTGAGGATGAACGGGAAGACGGGGAACCAACGAAAGACTAGCCCTAGGTGTTGGGACAGGCACAGGTCACTCCATTTTCCCATCAGGAAGAAGAATGAACCACAGGCTCAGCCTGCCCCCCAGAACCAAAATAGGGCCTGAAGCAATCCTGCGCTTTTGCGGCCAGCTCCCAAAAAAGCGAGGAGACAAATGGAGCTCAGGGGCACTGCAATTCACAAACGTGCAGAGTTATAAATGAGAACTCTCGTCCACAAATATATTGAGGGAAGGCAACGAAGAGGATTTGAAAGCAAGGTAGATTTGCAGGAAACAGATTTCAGGAGGTAGATTCGACTCGCCTTTAAAGCACATGAAAAGCGGCAAAACGTTGACAATGATGCCCTTGGCCAAAAAGGGCGTATGCGTTTTTTCCTGAATATATTCAGGAAAAAACGCATACGCCCTTTTTGGCCAACCAAGCAAGCCGGAAGGGCAAATCAGCGCTACAAAGAAGTCTCGCTTGCCCTCGGTCAAAAGGGCCATGCTGAACAAAGTGTAAAAACCAGAAAAGCAGGACAGGCCATGGAGACATGGAAGCCTTGCTACGCTGATGGGCGGGATGTAAATTGCCAACAGGCACTCTGGAGAAGAGTACGGTGTGTCCTGAAACAAGTAATAAACACAGCGTTGAGAGCATAGGGCACTTCCACTCATGGGCGTATAAATTGGGAAAACTAAAAATCAACAAGACACAGGCACCCTAAAGTTTACGGCTGCTCTGTTTCCAAGAACCTCCACTTCGGTACACCTTCAATATCCCAGGAAAGAGAAAAATGGATAAAGAAATGGTGGTACTTGGCACAATGGAATATCACTCAGCCATGAAATCAATGTCATAAGGCTAGTTAGCAGCATGATGAGTGGATTTAGATAGGATGATTCTAAGTGAAATAAGTCACACAGAAAAAGACACTTATCCTAAGATATCGCTTATAGAGGGAATGTCAAAATCGCTACACTTGAACTGAATTACAAAACAGAACAGAGTCACACCTTTAGAAGACACACTATGGCTGCTTAACGGGAAAGGTGAGGTGGGGTGATGCATAAAACAAGGGTTTGAAATTAGCTCAGAGACCGCTCCATAAGCCAAATATGTAATAGACAAGGCCTACTCCCTGCTCAGTGAACTGGACTCAACACACCCTAGTCAACACACAAGAATATATCTGACTACTAAGAATCTGAAAACCTATGTATTGATATCTCTCTGCAAGTGAATCAAGAGGGTGTAAAGCGGCATCAACACAGCAGGGAAAAGCAGCCAAGCCCGATTCTAAACATAAATTACTTTAAAAAACCCACAAAACAAAGACAGTGAAAGAGAGAGAAATTCTTACAAAATCCGTTCAGGGTCTATGATGCAACCTGGATTGACCATATCAAGACCCACAGCTGGATGAGACATAAGGCTGGACACTCTTGGGGCTGAGAGGGTTGGTGAGGTTGGGTGAGCAAATGCAGATACTTTAAAGTAACACTTCGGGGAACACACCCCATGGGTCTCAAATCTCCAGGTACAAGGGAATCTTCCTACATCAAAACATGCATGGGAAACCCAGAAGATGGTATGCCATGAGATCGGGAAAGGTTTCTAAAACGCACCTCATTTCTCCTCTCCTTGTGCTCGGGTTCGCCATTCCAGCCGCTTGACTAACCATCTCCCTACTTGGAGAATCAGCACCTTTAACCTCCTGATTGTACAGGTTGCAATTTGTCCTGAGGATGAACGGGAAGACGCGGAATCAACGAGAGATGAGCCCTAGGTGTTGGGACAGGCATAGGTCACTCCATTTTCCCATCAGTAAGAAGAATGAACCACAAGCTCAGCCTGCCCCCCAGAACCAAAATAGGGCCTGAAGCAATCCTGCGCTTTTGCGGCCAGCTCCCAAAAAAGCGAGGAGACAAATGGAGCTCAGGGGCACTGCAATTCACAAACGTGCAGAGTTATGAATGAGAACTCTCGTCCACAAATATATTGAGGGAAGGCAACGAAGAGGATTTGAAAGCAAGGCAGATTTGCAGGAAACAGATTTCAGGAGGTAGATTCGACTCGCCTTTAAAGCACATGAAAAGCGGCAAAACGTTGACAATGATGCCCTTGGCCAAAAAGGGCGTATGCGTTTTTTCCTGAATATATTCAGGAAAAAACGCATACGCCCTTTTTGGCCAACCAAGCAAGCCGGAAGGGCAAATCAGCGCTACAAAGAAGTCTCGCTTGCCCTCGGTCAAAAGGGCCATGCTGAACAAAGTGTAAAAACCAGAAAAGCAGGACAGGCCATGGAGACATGGAAGCCTTGCTACGCTGATGGGCGGGATGTAAATTGCCAACAGGCACTCTGGAGAAGAGTACGGTGTGTCCTGAAACAAGTAATAAACACAGCGTTGAGAGCATAGGGCACTTCCACTCATGGGCGTATAAATTGGGAAAACTAAAAATCAACAAGACACAGGCACCCTAAAGTTTACGGCTGCTCTGTTTCCAAGAACCTCCACTTCGGTACACCTTCAATATCCCAGGAAAGAAAAAAATGGATAAAGAAATGGTGGTACTTGGCACAATGGAATATCACTCAGCCATGAAATCAATGTCATAAGGCTAGTTAGCAGCATGATGAGTGGATTTAGGTACGATGATTCTAAGTGAAATAAGTCACACAGAAAAAGACACTTATCCTAAGATATCGCTTATAGAGGGAATGTCAAAATCGCTACACTTGAACTGAATTACAAAACAGAACAGAGTCACACCTTTAGAAGACACACTATGGCTGCTTAACGGGAAAGGTGAGGTGGGGTGATGCATAAAACAAGGGTTTGAAATTAGCTCAGACACCGCTCCATAAGCCAAATATGTAATAGACAAGGCCTACTCCCTGCTCAGTGAACTGGACTCAACACCCCCTAGTCACCGCACAAGAATATATCTGACTAGTATGAATCTGAAAACCTATGTATCGATATCTCTCTGCAAGTGAATCAAGAGGGTGTAAAGCGGCATAAACACAGCAGGGAAAAGCAGCCAAACCCCATTCTAAACATACATTACTTTAAAAAACCCACAAAGCAAAGACAGTGAAAGAGAGAGAAATTCTTACAAAATCCGTTCAGGGTCTCTGATGCAACCTGGATTGACCATATCTAGACCCACAGCTGGATGAGACATAAGGCTGGGCACTCTTGGGGCTGAGAGGATTGGTGAGGTTGGGTGAGCAAATGCAGATACTTTAAAGTAATACCGCGGGGTACCCACCCCATGGGTCTCAAATCTCCAGGTACAAGGGAATCTTCCTACATCAAAACATGCATGGGAAACCCAGAAGATGGTATGCCGTGAGATCGGGAAAGGTTTCTAAAACGCACCTCATTTCTCCTCTCCTTGTGCTCGGCTTCGCCATTCCAGCCGCTTGACTAACCATCTCCCTACTTGGAGAATCAGCACCTTTAACCTACTGTTTCGTCCAGGTTGCAATTTGTCCTGAGGATGAACGGGAAGACGGGGAACCAACGAAAGACTAGCCCTAGGTGTTGGGACAGGCACAGGTCACTCCATTTTCCCATCAGGAAGAAGAATGAACCACAGGCTCAGCCTGCCCCCCAGAACCAAAATAGGGCCTGAAGCAATCCTGCGCTTTTGCGGCCAGCTCCCAAAAAAGCGAGGAGACAAATGGAGCTCAGGGGCACTGCAATTCACAAACGTGCAGAGTTATAAATGAGAACTCTCGTCCACAAATATATTGAGGGAAGGCAACGAAGAGGATTTGAAAGCAAGGTAGATTTGCAGGAAACAGATTTCAGGAGGTAGATTCGACTCGCCTTTAAAGCACATGAAAAGCGGCAAAACGTTGACAATGATGCCCTTGGCCAAAAAGGGCGTATGCGTTTTTTCCTGAATATATTCAGGAAAAAACGCATACGCCCTTTTTGGCCAACCAAGCAAGCCGGAAGGGCAAATCAGCGCTACAAAGAAGTCTCGCTTGCCCTCGGTCAAAAGGGCCATGCTGAACAAAGTGTAAAAACCAGAAAAGCAGGACAGGCCATGGAGACATGGAAGCCTTGCTACGCTGATGGGCGGGATGTAAATTGCCAACAGGCACTCTGGAGAAGAGTACGGTGTGTCCTGAAACAAGTAATAAACACAGCGTTGAGAGCATAGGGCACTTCCACTCATGGGCGTATAAATTGGGAAAACTAAAAATCAACAAGACACAGGCACCCTAAAGTTTACGGCTGCTCTGTTTCCAAGAACCTCCACTTCGGTACACCTTCAATATCCCAGGAAAGAGAAAAATGGATAAAGAAATGGTGGTACTTGGCACAATGGAATATCACTCAGCCATGAAATCAATGTCATAAGGCTAGTTAGCAGCATGATGAGTGGATTTAGATAGGATGATTCTAAGTGAAATAAGTCACACAGAAAAAGACACTTATCCTAAGATATCGCTTATAGAGGGAATGTCAAAATCGCTACACTTGAACTGAATTACAAAACAGAACAGAGTCACACCTTTAGAAGACACACTATGGCTGCTTAACGGGAAAGGTGAGGTGGGGTGATGCATAAAACAAGGGTTTGAAATTAGCTCAGAGACCGCTCCATAAGCCAAATATGTAATACACAAGGCCTACTCCCTGCTCAGTGAACTGGACTCAACACACCCTAGTCAACACACAAGAATATATCTGACTAGTAAGAATCTGAAAACCTATGTATCGATATCTCTCTGCAAGTGAATCAAGAGGGTGTAAAGCGGCATCAACACAGCAGGGAAAAGCAGCCAAGCCCGATTCTAAACATAAATTACTTTAAAAAACCCACAAAACAAAGACAGTGAAAGAGAGAGAAATTCTTACAAAATCCGTTCAGGGTCTATGATGCAACCTGGATTGACCATATCAAGACCCACAGCTGGATGAGACATAAGGCTGGACACTCTTGGGGCTGAGAGGATTGGTGAGGTTGGGTGAGCAAATGCAGATACTTTAAAGTAACACTGCGGGGAACACACCCCATGGGTCTCAAATCTCCAGGTACAAGGGAATCTTCCTACATCAAAACATGCATGGGAAACCCAGAAGATGGTATGCCATGAGATCGGGAAAGGTTTCTAAAACGCACCTCATTTCTCCTCTCCTTGTGCTCGGGTTCGCCATTCCAGCCGCTTGACTAACCATCTCCCTACTTGGAGAATCAGCACCTTTAACCTCCTGATTGTACAGGTTGCAATTTGTCCTGAGGATGAACGGGAAGACGCGGAACCAACGAGAGACGAGCCCTAGGTGTTGGGACAGGCATAGGTCACTCCATTTTCCCATCAGGAAGAAGAATGAACCACAGGCTCAGCCTGCCCCCCAGAACCAAAATAGGGCCTGAAGCAATCCTGCGCTTTTGCGGCCAGCTCCCAAAAAAGCGAGGAGACAAATGGAGCTCAGGGGCACTGCAATTCACAAACGTGCAGAGTTATAAATGAGAACTCTCGTCCACAAATATATTGAGGGAAGGCAACGAAGAGGATTGGAAAGCAAGGCAGATTTGCAGGAAACAGATTTCAGGAGGTAGATTCGACTCGCCTTTAAAGCACATGAAAAGCGGCAAAACGTTGACAATGATGCCCTTGGCCAAAAAGGGCGTATGCGTTTTTTCCTGAATATATTCAGGAAAAAACGCATACGCCCTTTTTGGCCAACCAAGCAACCCGGAAGGGCAAATCAGCGCTAGAAAGAAGTCTCGCTTGCCCTCGGTCAAAACGGCCATGCTGAACAAACAGTAAAAACCAGAAAAGCAGGACAGGCCATGGAGACATGGGAGCCTTGCTACGCTGATGGGCGGGATGTAAATTGCCAACAGGCACTCTGGAGAAGAGTACGGTGTGTCCTGAAACAAGTAATAAACACAGCGTAGAGAGCATAGGGCACTTCCACTCAAGGGCGTATAAATTGGGAAAACTAAAAATCAACAAGACACAGGCACCCTAAAGTTTACGGCTGCTCTGTTTCCAAGAACCTCCACTTCGGTACACCTTCAATATCCCAGGAAAGAGAAAAATGGATAAAGAAATGTTGGTACTTGGCACAATGGAATATCACTCAGCCATGAAATCAATGTCATAAGGCTAGTTAGCAGCATGATGAGTGGATTTAGATACGATGATTCTAAGTGAAATAAGTCACACAGAAAAAGACACTTTTCCTAAGATATCGCTTATAGAGGGAATGTCAAAATCGCTACACTTGAACTGAATTACAAAACAGAACAGAGTCACACCTTAGAAGACACACTATGGCTGCTTAACGGGAAAGGTGAGGTGGGGTGATGCATAAAACAAGGGTTTGAAATGAGCTCAGAGACCGCTCCATAAGCCAAATATGTAATAGACAAGGCCTACTCCCTGCTCAGTGAACTGGACTCAACACCCCCTAGTCACCGCACAAGAATATATCTGACTAGTATGAATCTGAAAACCTATGTATCGATATCTCTCTGCAAGTGAATCAAGAGGGTGTAAAGCGGCATCAACACAGCAGGGAAAAGTAGCCAAACCCCATTCTAAACATACATTACTTTAAAAAAGCCACAAAGCAAAGACAGTGAAAGAGAGAGAAATTCTTACAAAATCCGTTCAGGGTCTCTGATGCAACCTGGATTGACCATATCTAGACCCACAGCTGGATGAGACATAAGGCTGGACACTCTTGGGGCTGAGAGGATTGGTGAGGTTGGGTGAGCAAATGCAGATACTTTAAAGTAATACCGCGGGGTACCCACCCCATGGGTCTCAAATCTCCAGGTACAAGGGAATCTTCCTACATCAAAACATGCATGGGAAACCCAGAAGATGGTATGCCGTGAGATCGGGAAAGGTTTCTAAAACGCACCTCATTTCTCCTCTCCTTGTGCTCGGGTTCGCCATTCCAGCCGCTTGACTAACCATCTCCCTACTTGGAGAATCAGCACCTTTAACCTACTGTTTCGTCCAGGTTGCAATTTGTCCTGAGGATGAACGGGAAGACGGGGAACCAACGAAAGACTAGCCCTAGGTGTTGGGACAGGCACAGGTCACTCCATTTTCCCATCAGGAAGAAGAATGAACCACAGGCTCAGCCTGCCCCCCAGAACCAAAATAGGGCCTGAAGCAATCCTGCGCTTTTGCGGCCAGCTCCCAAAAAAGCGAGGAGACAAATGGAGCTCAGGGGCACTGCAATTCACAAACGTGCAGAGTTATGAATGAGAACTCTCGTCCACAAATATATTGAGGGAAGGCAACGAAGAGGATTTGAAAGCAAGGCAGATTTGCAGGAAACAGATTTCAGGAGGTAGATTCGACTCACCTTTAAAGCACATGAAAAGCGGCAAAACGTTGACAATGATGCCCTTGGCCAAAAAGGGCGTATGCGTTTTTTCCTGAATATATTCAGGAAAAAACGCATACGCCCTTTTTGGCCAACCAAGCAAGCCGGAAGGGCAAATCAGCGCTACAAAGATGTCTCGCTTGCCCTCGGTCAAAAGGGCCATGCTGAACAAAGTGTAAAAACCAGAAAAGCAGGACAGGACATGGAGACATGGAAGCCTTGCTACGCTGATGGGCGGGATGTAAATTGCCAACAGGCACTCTGGAGAAGAGTACGGTGTGTCCTGAAACAAGTAATAAACACAGCGTTGAGAGCATAGGGCACTTCCACTCATGGGCGTATAAATTGGGAAAACTAAAAATCAACAAGACACAGGCACCCTAAAGTTTACGGCTGCTCTGTTTCCAAGAACCTCCACTTCGGTACACCTTCAATATCCCAGGAAAGAGAAAAATGGATAAAGAAATGGTGGTACTTGGCACAGTGGAATATCACTCAGCCATGAAATCAATGTCATAAGGCAATTAGCAGCATGATGAGTGGATTTAGATACGATGATTCTAAGTGAAATAAGTCACACAGAAAAAGACACTTATCCTAAGATATCGCTTATAGAGGGAATGTCAAAATCGCTACACTTGAACTGAATTACAAAACAGAACAGAGTCACACCTTTAGAAGACACACTATGGCTGCTTAACGGGAAAGGTGAGGTGGGGTGATGCATAAAACAAGGGTTTGAAATTAGCTCAGAGACCGCTCCATAAGCCAAATATGTAATAGACAAGGCCTACTCCCTGCTCAGTGAACTGGACTCAACACACCCTAGTCAACACACAAGAATATATCTGACTACTAAGAATCTGAAAACCTATGTATCGATATCTCTCTGCAAGTGAATCAAGAGGGTGTAAAGCGGCATCAACACAGCAGGGAAAAGCAGCCAAGCCCGATTCTAAACATAAATTACTTTAAAAAACCCACAAAACAAAGACAGTGAAAGAGAGAGAAATTCTTACAAAATCCGTTCAGGGTCTATGATGCAACCTGGATTGACCATATCAAGACCCACAGCTGGATGAGACATAAGGCTGGACACTCTTGGGGCTGAGAGGGTTGGTGAGGTTGGGTGAGCAAATGCAGATACTTTAAAGTAACACTTCGGGGAACACACCCCATGGGTCTCAAATCTCCAGGTACAAGGGAATCTTCCTACATCAAAACATGCATGGGAAACCCAGAAGATGGTATGCCATGAGATCGGGAAAGGTTTCTAAAACGCACCTCATTTCTCCTCTCCTTGTGCTCGGGTTCGCCATTCCAGCCGCTTGACTAACCATCTCCCTACTTGGAGAATCAGCACCTTTAACCTCCTGATTGTACAGGTTGCAATTTGTCCTGAGGATGAACGGGAAGACGCGGAATCAACGAGAGACGAGCCCTAGGTGTTGGGACAGGCATAGGTCACTCCATTTTCCCATCAGGAAGAAGAATGAACCACAAGCTCAGCGTGCCCCCCAGAACCAAAATAGGGCCTGAAGCAATCCTGCGCTTTTGCTGCCAGCTCCCAAAAAAGCGAGGAGACAAATGGAGCTCAGGGGCACTGCAATTCACAAACGTGCAGAGTTATAAATGAGAACTCTCGTCCACAAATATATTGAGGGAAGGCAACGAAGAGGATTTGAAAGCAAGGAAGATTTGCAGGAAACAGATTTCAGGAGGTAGATTCGACTCGCCTTTAAAGCACATGAAAAGCGGCAAAACGTTGACAATGATTCCCTTGGCCAAAAAGGGAGCATGCGTTTTTTCCTGAATATATTCAGGAAAAACGCATACGCCCTTTTTGGCCAACCAAGCAAGCCGGAAGGGCAAATCAGCGCTACAAAGAAGTCTCGCTTGCCCTCGGTCAAAAGGGCCATGCTGAACAAAATGTAAAAATCAGAAAAGCAGGACAGGCCATGGAGACATGGAAGCCTTGCTACGCTGATGGGCGGGATGTAAATTGCCAACAGGCACTCTGGAGAAGAGTACGGTGTGTCCTGAAACAAGTAATAAACACAACGTTGAGAGCATAGGGCACTTCCACTCATGGGCGTATAAATTGGGAAAACTAAAAGTCAACAAGACACAGGCACCCCAAACTTTACGGCGGCTCTGTTTCCAAGAACCTCCGCTTCGGTACACCTTCAATATCCCAGGAAAGAGAAAAATGGATAAAGAAATGGTGGTACTTGGCACAATGGAATATCACTCAGCCATGAAATCAATGTCATAAGGCTAGTTAGCAGCATGATGAGTGGATTTAGGTACGATGATTCTAAGTGAAATAAGTCACACAGAAAAAGACACTTATCCTAAGATATCGCTTATAGAGGGAATGTCAAAATCGCTACACTTGAACTGAATTACAAAACAGAACAGAGGCACACCTTTAGAAGACACACTATGGCTGCTTAACGGGAAAGGTGAGGTGGAGTGATGCATAAAACAAGGGTGTGAAATTAGCTCAGACACCGCTCCATAAGCCAAATATGTAATAGACAAGGCCTACTCCCTGCTCAGTGAACTGGACTCAACACCCCCTAGTCACCGCACAAGAATATATCTGACTAGTATGAATCTGAAAACCTATGTATTGATATCTCTCTGCAAGTGAATCAAGAGGGTGTAAAGCGGCATAAACACAGCAGGGAAAAGCAGCCAAACCCCATTCTAAACATACATTACTTTAAAAAACCCACAAAGCAAAGACAGTGAAAGAGAGAGAAATTCTTACAAAATCCGTTCAGCGTCTCTGATGCAACCTGGATTGACCATATCTAGACCCACAGCTGGATGAGACATAAGGCTGGACACTCTTGGGGCTGAGAGGATTGGTGAGGTTGGGTGAGCAAATGCAGATACTTTAAAGTAATACCGCGGTGTAC
This sequence comes from Eubalaena glacialis, assembly GCF_028564815.1. NCBI lineage: Eukaryota > Metazoa > Chordata > Mammalia > Artiodactyla > Balaenidae > Eubalaena > Eubalaena glacialis. The sequence continues at coordinate 58,019 of NW_026871238.1, forward strand.
CCACCCCATGGGTCTCAAATCTCCAGGTACAAGGGAATCTTCCTACATCAAAACATACATGGGAAACCCAGAAGATGGTATGCCGTGAGATCGGGAAAGGTTTCTAAAACGCACCTCATTTCTACTCTCCTTGTGCTCGGGTTTGCCATTCCAGCCGCTTGACTAACCATCTCCCTACTTGGAGAATCAGCACCTTTAACCTACTGTTTCGTCCAGGTTGCAATTTGTCCTGAGGATGAACGGGAAGACGCGGAACCAACGAAAGACTAGCCCTAGGTGTTGGGACAGGCACAGGTCACTCCATTTTCCCATCAGGAAGAAGAATGAACCACAGGCTCAGCCTGCCCCCCAGAACCAAAATAGGGCCTGAAGCAATCCTGCGCTTTTGCGGCCAGCTCCCAAAAAAGCGAGGAGACAAATGGAGCTCAGGGGCACTGCAATTCACAAACGTGCAGAGTTATAAATGAGAACTCTCATCCACAAATATATTGAGGGAAGGCAACGAAGAGGATTTGAAAGCAAGGCAGATTTGCAGGAAACAGATTTCAGGAGGTAGATTCGACTCGCCTTTAAAGCACATGAAAAGCGGCAAAACGTTGACAATGATGCCCTTGGCCAAAAAGGGCGTATGCGTTTTTTCCTGAATATATTCAGGAAAAAACGCATACGCCCTTTTTGGCCAACCAAGCAAGCCGGAAGGGCAAATCAGCGCTACAAAGAAGTCTCGCTTGCCCTCGGTCAAAAGGGCCATGCTGAACAAAGTGTAAAAACCAGAAAAGCAGGACAGGCCATGGAGACATGGGAGCCTTGCTACGCTGATGGGCGGGATGTAAATTGCCAACAGGCACTCTGGAGAAGAGTACGGTGTGTCCTGAAACAAGTAATAAACACAGCGTAGAGAGCATAGGGCACTTCCACTCAAGGGCGTATAAATTGGGAAAATTAAAATCAACAAGACACAGGCACCCTAAAGTTTACGGCTGCTCTGTTTCAAAGAACCTCCACTTCGATACACCTTCAATATCCCAGGAAAGAGAAAAATGGATAAAGAAATGGTGGTACTTGGCACAATGGAATATCACTCAGCCATGAAATCAATGTCATAAGGCTAGTTAGCAGCATGATGAGTGGATTTAGATACGATGATTCTAAGTGAAATAAGTCACACAGAAAAAGACACTTATCCTAAGATATCGCTTATAGAGGTAATGTCAAAATCGCTACACTTGAACTGAATTACAAAACAGAACAGAGTCACACCTTTAGAAGACACACTATGGCTGCTTAACGGGAAAGGTGAGGTGGGGTGATGCATAAAACAAGGGTTTGAAATTAGCTCAGAGACCGCTCCATAAGCCAAATATGTACTAGACAAGGCCTACTCCCTGCTCAGTGAACTGGACTCAACACACCCTAGTCACCACACAAGAATATATCTGACTAGTAAGAATCTGAAAACCTATGTATCGATATCTCTCTGCAAGTGAATCAAGAGGGTGTAAAGCGGCATCAACACAGCAGGGAAAAGCAGCCAAGCCCGATTCTAAACATAAATTACTTTAAAAAACCCACAAAACAAAGACAGTGAAAGAGAGAGAAATTCTTACAAAATCCGTTCAGGGTCTCTGATGCAACCTGGATTGACCATATCTAGACCCATAGCTGGATGAGACATAAAGCTGGACATTCTTGGGGCTGAGAGGATTGGTGAGGTTGGGTGAGCAAACGCATATACATTAAAGTAACACTGCGGAGAACACACCCCATGGGTCTCAAATCTCCAGGTACAAGGGAATCTTCCTACATCAAAACATGCATGGGAAACCCAGAAGATGGTATGCCATGAGATCGGGAAAGGTTTCTAAAACGCACCTCATTTCTCCTCTCCTTGTGCTCGGGTTCGCCATTCCAGCCGCTTGACTAACCATCTCCCTACTTGGAGAATCAGCACCTTTAACCTCCTGATTGTACAGGTTGCAATTTGTCCTGAGGATGAACGGGAAGACGCGGAACCAACGAGAGACGAGCCCTACGTGTTGGGACAGGCATAGTCACTCCATTTTCCCATCAGGAAGAAGAATGAACCACAGGCTCAGCCTGCCCCCCAGAACCAAAATAGGGCCTGAAGCAATCCTGCGCTTTTGCGGCCAGCTCCCAAAAAAGCGAGGAGACAAATGGAGCTCAGGGGCACTGCAATTCACAAACGTGCAGAGTTATAAATGAGAACTCTCGTCCACAAATATATTGAGGGAAGGCAACGAAGAGGATTTGAAAGCAAGGCAGATTTGCAGGAAACAGATTTCAGGAGGTAGATTCGACTCGCCTTTAAAGCACATGAAAAGCGGCAAAACGTTGACAATGATGCCCTTGGCCAAAAAGGGCGTATGCGTTTTTTCCTGAATATATTCAGGAAAAAACGCATACGCCCTTTTTGGCCAACCAAGCAAGCCGGAAGGGCAAATCAGCGCTACAAAGAAGTCTCGCTTGCCCTCAGTCAAAAGGGTCATGCTGAAGAAACAGTAAAAACCAGAAAAGCAGGACAGGCCATGGAGACATGGGAGCCTTGCTACGCTGATGGGCGGGATGTAAATTGCCAACAGGCACTCTGGAGAAGAGTACGGTGTGTCCTGAAACAAGTAATAAACACAGCGTAGAGAGCATAGGGCACTTCCACTCAAGGGCGTATAAATTGGGAAAATTAAAATCAACAAGACACAGGCACCCTAAAGTTTACGGCTGCTCTGTTTCAAAGAACCTCCACTTCGATACACCTTCAATATCCCAGGAAAGAGAAAAATGGATAAAGAAATGGTGGTACTTGGCACAATGGAATATCACTCAGCCATGAAATCAATGTCATAAGGCTAGTTAGCAGCATGATGAGTGGATTTAGATACGATGACTCTAAGTGAAATAAGTCACACAGAAAAAGACACTTATCCTAAGATATCGCTTATAGAGGGAATGTCAAAATCGCTACACTTGAACTGAATTACAAAACAGAACAGAGTCACACCTTTAGAAGACACACTATGGCTGCTTAACGGGAAAGGTGAGGTGGGGTGATGCATAAAACAAGGGTTTGAAATTAGCTCAGAGACCGCTCCATAAGCCAAATATGTAATAGACAAGGCCTACTCCCTGCTCAGTGAACTGGACTCAACACACCCTAGTCACCACACAAGAATATATCTGACTAGTAAGAATCTGAAAACCTCTGTATCGATATCTCTCTGCAAGTGAATCAAGAGGGTGTAAAGCGGCATCAACACAGCAGGGAAAAGCAGCCAAGCCCGATTCTAAACATACATTACTTTAAAAAACCCACAAAACAAAGACAGTGAAAGAGAGAGAAATTCTTACAAAATCCGTTCAGGGTCTATGATGCAACCTGGATTGACCATATCTAGACCCACAGCTGGATGAGACATAAGGCTGGACACTCTTGGTGCTGACAGGATTGGTGAGGTTGGGTGAGCAAATGCAGATACTTTAAAGTAACACTGCGGGGAACACACCCCATGGGTCTCAAATCTCCAGGTACAAGGGCATCTTCCTACATCAAAACATGCATGGGAAAGCAAGAAGATGGTATGCCATGAGATCGGGAAAGGTTTCTAAAACGCACCTCATTTCTCCTCTCCTTGTGCTCGGGTTCACCATTCCAGCCGCTTGACTAACCATCTCCCTACTTGGAGAATCAGCACCTTTAACCTCCTGATTGTACAGGTTGCAATTTGTCCTGAGGATGAACGGGAAGACGCGGAACCAACGAGAGACGAGCCCTAGGTGTTGGGACAGGCATAGGTCACTCCATTTTCTCATCAGGAAGAAGAATGAACCACAGGCTCAGCCTGCCCCCCAGAACCAAAATAGGGCCTGAAGCAATCCTGCGCTTTTGCGGCCAGCTCCCAAAAAAGCGAGGAGACAAATGGAGCTCAGGGGCACTGCAATTCACAAACGTGCAGAGTTATAAATGAGAACTCTCGTCCACAAATATATTGAGGGAAGGCAACGAAGAGGATTTGAAAGCAAGGCAGATTTGCAGGAAACAGATTTCAGGAGGTAGATTCGACTCGCCTTTAAAGCACATGAAAAGCGGCAAAACGTTGACAATGATGCCCTTGGCCAAAAAGGGCGTATGCGTTTTTTCCTGAATATATTCAGGAAAAAACGCATACGCCCTTTTTGGCCAACCAAGCAAGCCGGAAGGGCAAATCAGCGCTACAAAGAAGTCTCGCTTGCCCTCGGTCAAAAGGGCCATGCTGAACAAAGTGTAAAAACCAGAAAAGCAGGACAGGCCATGGAGACATGGGAGCCTTGCTACGCTGATGGGCGGGATGTAAATTGCCAACAGGCACTCTGGAGAAGAGTACGATGTGTCCTGAAACAAGTAATAAACACAGCGTTGAGAGCATAGGGCACTTCCACTCATGGGCGTATAAATTGGGAAAACTAAAAGTCAACAAGACAGAGGCACCCCAAACGTTACGGCTGCTCTGTTTCCAAAAACCTCCGCTTCGGTACACCTTCAATATCCCAGGAAAGAGAAAAATGGATAAAGAAATGGTGGTACTTGGCACAATGCAATATCACTCAGCCATGAAATCAATGTCATAAGGCTAGTTAGCAGCATGATGAGTGGATTTAGGTACGATGATTCTAAGTGAAATAAGTCACACAGAAAAAAACACTTATCCTAAGATATCGCTTATAGAGGGAATGTCAAAATCGCTAAACTTGAACTGAATTACAAAACAGAACAGAGGCACACCTTTAGAAGACACACTATGGCTGCTTAACCGGAAAGGTGAGGTGGGGTGATGCATGAAACAAGGGTTTGAAATTAGCTCAGACACCGCTCCATAAACCAAATATGTAATAGACAAGGCCTACTCCCTGCTCAGTGAACTGGACTCAACACCCCCTAGTCACCGCACAAGAATATATCTGACTAGTATGAATCTGAAAACCTATGTATTGATATCTCTCTGCAAGTGAATCAAGAGGGTGTAAAGTGGCATAAACACAGCAGGGAAAAGCAGCCAAACCCCATTCTAAACATACATTACTTTAAAAAACCCACAAAGCAAAGACAGTGAAAGAGAGAGAAATTCTTACAAAATCCGTTCAGGGTCTCTGATGCAACCTGGATTGACCATATCTAGACCCACAGCTGGATGAGACATAAGGCTGGACACTCTTGGGGCTGAGAGGATTGGTGAAGTTGGGTGAGCAAATGCAGATACTTTAAAGTAATACCGCGGGGTACCCACCCCATGGGTCTCAAATCTCCAGGTACAAGGGAATCTTCCTACATCAAAACATGCATGGGAAACCCAGAAGATGGTATGCCGTGATATCGGGAAAGGTTTCTAAAACGCACCTCATTTCTCCTCTCCTTGTGCTCGGGTTCACCATTCCAGCTGCTTGACTAACCATCTCCCTACTTGGAGAATCAGCACCTTTAACCTCCTGATTGTACAGGTTGCAATTTGTCCTGAGGATGAACGGGAAGACGCGGAACCAACGAGAGACGAGCCCTAGGTGTTGGGACAGGCATAGGTCACTCCATTTTCTCATCAGGAAGAAGAATGAACCACAGGCTCAGCCTGCCCACCAGAACCAAAATAGGGCCTGAAGCAATCCTGCGCTTTTGCGGCCAGCTCCCAAAAAAGCGAGGAGACAAATGGAGCTCAGGGGCACTGCAATTCACAAACGTGCAGAGTTATAAATGAGAACTCTCGTCCACAAATATATTGAGGGAAGGCAACGAAGAGGATTTGAAAGCAAGGCAGATTTGCAGGAAACAGATTTCAGGAGGTAGATTCGACTCGCCTTTAAAGCACATGAAAAGCGGCAAAACGTTGACAATGATGCCCTTGGCCAAAAAGGGCGTATGCGTTTTTTCCTGAATATATTCAGGAAAAAACGCATACGCCCTTTTTGGCCAACCAAGCAAGCCGGAAGGGCAAATCAGCGCTACAAAGAAGTCTCGCTTGCCCTCGGTCAAAAGGGCCATGCTGAACAAAGTGTAAAAACCAGAAAAGCAGGACAGGCCATGGAGACATGGGAGCCTTGCTACGCTGATGGGCGGGATGTAAATTGCCAACAGGCACTCTGGAGAAGAGTACGATGTGTCCTGAAACAAGTAATAAACACAGCGTTGAGAGCATAGGGCACTTCCACTCATGGGCGTATAAATTGGGAAAACTAAAAGTCAACAGGACACAGGCACCCCAAACGTTACGGCTGCTCTGTTTCCAAAAACCTCCGCTTCGGTACACCTTCAATATCCCAGGAAAGAGAAAAATGGATAAAGAAATGGTGGTACTTGGCACAATGCAATATCACTCAGCCATGAAATCAATGTCATAAGGCTAGTTAGCAGCATGATGAGTGGATTTAGGTACGATGATTCTAAGTGAAATAAGTCACACAGAAAAAGGCACTTATCCTAAGATATCGCTTATAGAGGGAATGTCAAAATCGCTACACTTGAACTGAATTACAAAACAGAACAGAGGCACACCTTTAGAAGACACACTGTGGCTGCTTAACCGGAAAGGTGAGGTGGGGTGATGCATGAAACAAGGGTTTGAAATTAGCTCAGACACCGCTCCATAAGCCAAATATGTAATAGACAAGGCCTACTCCCTGCTCAGTGAACTGGACTCAACACCCCCTAGTCACCGCACAAGAATATATCTGACTAGTATGAATCTGAAAACCTATGTATTGATATCTCTCTGCATGTGAATCAAGAGGGTGTAAAGTGGCATAAACACAGCAGGGAAAAGCAGCCAAACCCCATTCTAAACATACATTACTTTAAAAAAGCCACAAAGCAAAGACAGTGAAAGAGAGAGAAATTCTTACAAAATCCGTTCAGGGTCTCTGATGCAACCTGGATTGACCATATCTAGACCCACAGCTGGATGAGACATAAGGCTGGACACTCTTGGGGCTGAGAGGATTGGTGAAGTTGGGTGAGCAAATGCAGATACTTTAAAGTAATACCGCGGGGTACCCACCCCATGGGTCTCAAATCTCCAGGTACAAGGGAATCTTCCTACATCAAAACATGCATGGGAAACCCAGAAGATGGTATGCCGTGAGATCGGGAAAGGTTTCTAAAACGCACCTCATTTCTCCTCTCCTTGTGCTCGGGTTCACCATTCCAGCTGCTTGACTAACCATCTCCCTACTTGGAGAATCAGCACCTTTAACCTCCTGATTGTACAGGTTGCAATTTGTCCTGAGGATGAACGGGAAGACGCGGAACCAACGAGAGACGAGCCCTAGGTGTTGGGACAGGCATAGGTCACTCCATTTTCTCATCAGGAAGAAGAATGAACCACAGGCTCAGCCTGCCCACCAGAACCAAAATAGGGCCTGAAGCAATCCTGCGCTTTTGCGGCCAGCTCCCAAAAAAGCGAGGAGACAAATGGAGCTCAGGGGCACTGCAATTCACAAACGTGCAGAGTTATAAATGAGAACTCTCGTCCAAAAATATATTGAGGGAAGGCAACGAAGAGGATTTGAAAGCAAGGCAGATTTGCAGGAAACAGATTTCAGGAGGTAGATTCGACTCGCCTTTAAAGCACATGAAAAGCGGCAAAACGTTGACAATGATGCCCTTGGCCAAAAAGGGCGTATGCGTTTTTTCCTGAATATATTCAGGAAAAAACGCATACGCCCTTTTTGGCCAACCAAGCAAGCCGGAAGGGCAAATCAGCGCTACAAAGAAGTCTCGCTTGCCCTCGGTCAAAAGGGCCATGCTGAACAAAGTGTAAAAACCAGAAAAGCAGGACAGGCCATGGAGACATGGGAGCCTTGCTACGCTGATGGGCGGGATGTAAATTGCCAACAGGCACTCTGGAGAAGAGTACGGTGTGTCCTGAAACAAGTAATAAACACAGCGTTGAGAGCATAGGGCACTTCCACTCATGGGCGTATAAATTGGGAAAACTAAAAATCAACAAGACACAGGCACCCTAAAGTTTACGGCTGCTCTGTTTCCAAGAACCTCCACTTCGGTACACCTTCAATATCCCAGGAAAGAGAAAAATGGATAAAGAAATGGTGGTACTTGGCACAGTGGAATATCACTCAGCCATGAAATCAATGTCATAAGGCTAGTTAGCAGCATGATGAGTGGATTTAGATACGATGATTCTAAGTGAAATAAGTCACACAGAAAAAGACACTTATCCTAAGATATCGCTTATAGAGGGAATGTCAAAATCGCTACACTTGAACTGAATTACAAAACAGAACAGAGTCACACCTTTAGAAGACACACTATGGCTGCTTAACGGGAAAGGTGAGGTGGGGTGATGCATAAAACAAGGGTTTGAAATTAGCTCAGAGACCGCTCCATAAGCCAAATATGTAATAGACAAGGCCTACTCCCTGCTCAGTGAACTGGACTCAACACACCCTAGACACCACACAAGAATATATCTGACTAGTAAGAATCTGAAAACCTCTGTATCGATATCTCTCTGCAAGTGAATCAAGAGGGTGTAAAGCGGCATCAACACAGCAGGGAAAAGCAGCCAAGCCCGATTCTAAACATAAATTACTTTAAAAAACCCACAAAACAAAGACAGTGAAAGAGAGAGAAATTCTTACAAAATCCGTTCAGTGTCTATGATGCAACCTGGATTGACCATATCAAGACCCACAGCTGGATGAGACATAAGGCTGGACACTCTTGGGGCTGAGAGGGTTGGTGAGGTTGGGTGAGCAAATGCAGATACTTTAAAGTAACACTGCGGGGAACACACCCCATGGGTCTCAAATCTCCAGGTACAAGGGAATCTTCCTACATCAAAACATGCATGGGAAACCCAGAAGATGGTATGCCATGAGATCGGGAAAGGTTTCTAAAACGCACCTCATTTCTCCTCTCCTTGTGTTCGGGTTCGCCATTCCAGCCGCTTGACTAACCATCTCCCTACTTGGAGAATCAGCACCTTTAACCTCCTGATTGTACAGGTTGCAATTTGTCCTGAGGATGAACGGGAAGACGCGGAACCAACGAGAGACGAGCCCTAGGTGTTGGGACAGGCATAGGTCACTCCATTTTCCCATCAGGAAGAAGAATGAACCACAGGCTCAGCCTGCCCCCCAGAACCAAAATAGGGCCTGAAGCAATCCTGCGCTTTTGCGGCCAGCTCCCAAAAAAGCGAGGAGACAAATGGAGCTCAGGGGCACTGCAATTCACAAACGTGCAGAGTTATAAATGAGAACTCTCGTCCACAAATATATTGAGGGAAGGCAACGAAGAGGATTTGAAAGCAAGGCAGATTTGCAGGAAACAGATTTCAGGAGGTAGATTCGACTCGCCTTTAAAGCACATGAAAAGCGGCAAAACGTTGACAATGATGCCCTTGGCCAAAAAGGGCGTATGCGTTTTTTCCTGAATATATTCAGGAAAAAACGCATACGCCCTTTTTGGCCAACCAAGCAAGCCGGAAGGGCAAATCAGCGCTACAAAGATGTCTCGCTTGCCCTCGGTCAAAAGGGCCATGCTGAACAAAGTGTAAAAACCAGAAAAGCAGGACAGGCCATGGAGACATGGGAGCCTTGCTACGCTGATGGGCGGGATGTAAATTGCCAACAGGCACTCTGGAGAAGAGTACGGTGTGTCCTGAAACAAGTAATAAACACAGCGTTGAGAGCATAGGGCACTTCCACTCATGGGCGTATAAATTGGGAAAACTAAAAATCAACAAGACACAGGCACCCTAAAGTTTACGGCTGCTCTGTTTCCAAGAACCTCCACTTCGGTACACCTTCAATATCCCAGGAAAGAGAAAAATGGATAAAGAAATGGTGGTACTTGGCACAGTGGAATATCACTCAGCCATGAAATCAATGTCATAAGGCTAGTTAGCAGCATGATGAGTGGATTTAGATACGATGATTCTAAGTGAAATAAGTCACACAGAAAAAGACACTTATCCTAAGATATCGCTTATAGAGGGAATGTCAAAATCGCTACACTTGAACTGAATTACAAAACAGAACAGAGTCACACCTTTAGAAGACACACTATGGCTGCTTAACGGGAAAGGTGAGGTGGGGTGATGCATAAAACAAGGGTTTGAAATTAGCTCAGAGACCGCTCCATAAGCCAAATATGTAATAGACAAGGCCTACTCCCTGCTCAGTGAACTGGACTCAACACACCCTAGACACCACACAAGAATATATCTGACTAGTAAGAATCTGAAAACCTCTGTATCGATATCTCTCTGCAAGTGAATCAAGAGGGTGTAAAGCGGCATCAACACAGCAGGGAAAAGCAGCCAAGCCCGATTCTAAACATAAATTACTTTAAAAAACCCACAAAACAAAGACAGTGAAAGAGAGAGAAATTCTTACAAAATCCGTTCAGTGTCTATGATGCAACCTGGATTGACCATATCAAGACCCACAGCTGGATGAGACATAAGGCTGGACACTCTTGGGGCTGAGAGGGTTGGTGAGGTTGGGTGAGCAAATGCAGATACTTTAAAGTAACACTGCGGGGAACACACCCCATGGGTCTCAAATCTCCAGGTACAAGGGAATCTTCCTACATCAAAACATGCATGGGAAACCCAGAAGATGGTATGCCATGAGATCGGGAAAGGTTTCTAAAACGCACCTCATTTCTCCTCTCCTTGTGTTCGGGTTCGCCATTCCAGCCGCTTGACTAACCATCTCCCTACTTGGAGAATCAGCACCTTTAACCTCCTGATTGTACAGGTTGCAATTTGTCCTGAGGATGAACGGGAAGACGCGGAACCAACGAGAGACGAGCCCTAGGTGTTGGGACAGGCATAGGTCACTCCATTTTCCCATCAGGAAGAAGAATGAACCACAGGCTCAGCCTGCCCCCCAGAACCAAAATAGGGCCTGAAGCAATCCTGCGCTTTTGCGGCCAGCTCCCAAAAAAGCGAGGAGACAAATGGAGCTCAGGGGCACTGCAATTCACAAACGTGCAGAGTTATAAATGAGAACTCTCGTCCACAAATATATTGAGGGAAGTCAACGAAGAGGATTTGAAAGCAAGGCAGATTTGCAGGAAACAGATTTCAGGAGGTAGATTCGACTCGCCTTTAAAGCACATGAAAAGCGGCAAAACGTTGACAATGATGCCCTTGGCCAAAAAGGGCGTATGCGTTTTTTCCTGAATATATTCAGGAAAAAACGCATACGCCCTTTTTGGCCAACCAAGCAAGCCGGAAGGGCAAATCAGCGCTACAAAGATGTCTCGCTTGCCCTCGGTCAAAAGGGCCATGCTGAACAAAGTGTAAAAACCAGAAAAGCAGGACAGGCCATGGAGACATGGAAGCCTTGCTACGCTGATGGGCGGGATGTAAATTGCCAACAGGCACTCTGGAGAAGAGTACGGTGTGTCCTGAAACAAGTAATAAACACAGCGTTGAGAGCATAGGGCACTTCCACTCATGGGCGTATAAATTGGGAAAACTAAAAATCAACAAGACACAGGCACCCTAAAGTTTACGGCTGCTCTGTTTCCAAGAACCTCCACTTTGGTACACCTTCAATATCCCAGGAAAGAGAAAAATGGATAAAGAAATGGTGGTACTTGGCACAGTGGAATATCACTCAGCCATGAAATCAATGTCATAAGGCTAGTTAGCAGCATGATGAGTGGATTTAGATACGATGATTCTAAGTGAAATAAGTCACACAGAAAAAGACACTTATCCTAAGATATCGCTTATAGAGGGAATGTCAAAATCGCTACACTTGAACTGAATTACAAAACAGAACAGAGTTACACCTTTAGAAGACACACTATGGCTGCTTAACGGGAAAGGTGAGGTGGGGTGATGCATAAAACAAGGGTTTGAAATTAGCTCAGACACCGCTCCATAAGCCAAATATGTAATAGACAAGGCCTACTCCATGCTCAGTGAACTGGACTCAACACACCCTAGTCAACACACAAGAATATATCTGACTAGTAAGAATCTGAAAACCTATGTATCGATATCTCTCTGCAAGTGAATCAAGAGGGTGTAAAGCGGCATCAACACAGCAGGGAAAAGCAGCCAAGCCCGATTCTAAACATACATTACTTTAAAAAACCCACAAAACAAAGACAGTGAAAGAGAGAGAAATTCTTACAAAATCCGTTCAGGGTCTATGATGCAACCTGGATTGACCATATCAAGACCCACAGCTGGATGAGACATAAGGCTGGACACTCTTGGGGCTGAGAGGGTTGGTGAGGTTGGGTGAGCAAATGCAGATACTTTAAAGTAACACTGCGGGGAAAACACCCCATGGGTCTCAAATCTCCAGGTACAAGGGAATCTTCCTACATCAAAACATGCATGGGAAACCCAGAAGATGGTATGCCATGAGATCGGGAAAGGTTTCTAAAACGCACCTCATTTCTCCTCTCCTTGTGCTCGGGTTCGCCATTCCAGCCGCTTGACTAACCATCTCCCTACTTGGAGAATCAGCACCTTTAACCTCCTGATTGTACAGGTTGCAATTTGTCCTGAGGATGAACGGGAAGACGCGGAACCAACGAGAGACGAGCCCTAGGTGTTGGGACAGGCATAGGTCACTCCATTTTCCCATCAGGAAGAAGAATGAACCACAGGCTCAGCCTGCCCCCCAGAACCAAAATAGGGCCTGAAGCAATCCTGCGCTTTTGCGGCCAGCTCCCAAAAAAGCGAGGAGACAAATGGAGCTCAGGGGCACTGCAATTCACAAACGTGCAGAGTTTTAAATGAGAACTCTCGTCCACAAATATATTGAGGGAAGGCAACGAAGAGGATTTGAAAGCAAGGCAGATTTGCAGGAAACAGATTTCAGGAGGTAGATTCGACTCGCCTTTAAAGCACATGAAAAGCGGCAAAACGTTGACAATGATGCCCTTGGCCAAAAAGGGCGTATGCGTTTTTTCCTGAATATATTCAGGAAAAGACGCATACGCCCTTTTTGGCCAACCAAGCAAGCCGGAAGGGCAAATCAGCGCTACAAAGAAGTCTCGCTTGCCCTCGGTCAAAAGGGCCATGCTGAACAAACAGTAAAAACCAGAAAAGCAGGACAGGCCATGGAGACATGGGAGCCTTGCTACGCTGATGGGCGGGATGTAAATTGCCAACAGGCACTCTGGAGAAGAGTACGTTGTGTCCTGAAACAAATAATAAACACACCGTAGAGAGCATAGGGCACTTCCACTCATGGGCGTATAAATTGGGAAAACTAAAAATCAACAAGACACAGGCACCCTAAAGTTTACGGCTGCTCTGTTTCCAACAACCTCCGCTTCGGTACACCTTCAATATCCCAGGAAAGAGAAAAATGGATAAAGAAATGGTGGTACTTGGCACAATGGAATATCACTCAGCCATGAAATCAATGTCATAAGGCTAGTTAGCAGCATGATGAGTGGATTTAGGTACGATGATTCTAAGTGAAATAAGTCACACAGAAAAAGACACTTATCCTAAGATATCACTTATAGAGGGAATGTCAAAATCGCTACACTTGAACTGAATTACAAAACAGAACAGAGTCACACCTTTAGAAGACACACTATGGCTGCTTAACGGGAAAGGTGAGGTGGGGTGATGCATAAAACAAGGGTTTGAAATTAGCTCAGACACCGCTCCATAAGCCAAATATGTAATAGACAAGGCCTACTCCCTGCTCAGTGAACTGGACTCAACACCCCCTAGTCACCGCACAAGAATATATGTGATTGGTATGAATCTGAAAACCTATGTATCGATATCTCTCTGCAAGTGAATCAAGAGGGTGTAAAGCGGCATAAACACAGCAGGGAAAAGCAGCCAAACCCCATTTTAAACATACATTACTTTAAAAAACCCACAAAGCAAAGACAGTGAAAGAGAGAGAAATTCTTACAAAATCCGTTCAGGGTCTCTGATGCAACCTGGATTGACCATATCTAGACCCACAGCTGGATGAGACATAAGGCTGGACACTCTTGGGGCTGAGAGGATTGGTGAGGTTGTGTGAGCAAATGCAGATACTTTAAAATAATACCGCGGTGTACCCACCCCATGGGTCTCAAATCTCCAGGTACAAGGGAATCTTCCTACATCAAAACATGCATGGGAAACCCAGAAGATGGTATGCCGTGAGATCGGGAAAGGTTTCTAAAACGCACCTCATTTCTCCTCTCCTTGTGCTCGGGTTCGCCATTCCAGCCGCTTGACTAACCATCTCCCTACTTGGAGAATCAGCACCTTTAACCTACTGTTTCGTCCAGGTTGCAATTTGTCCTGAGGATGAACGGGAAGACGGGGAACCAACGAAAGACTAGCCCTAGGTGTTGGGACAGGCACAGGTCACTCCATTTTCCCATCAGGAAGAAGAATGAACCACAGGCTCAGCCTGCCCCCCAGAACCAAAATAGGGCCTGAAGCAATCCTGCGCTTTTGCGGCCAGCTCCCAAAAAAGCGAGGAGACAAATGGAGCTCAGGGGCACTGCAATTCACAAACGTGCAGAGTTATAAATGAGAACTCTCGTCCACAAATATATTGAGGGAAGGCAACGAAGAGGATTTGAAAGCAAGGCAGATTTGCAGGAAACAGATTTCAGGAGGTAGATTCGACTCGCCTTTAAAGCACATGAAAAGCGGCAAAACGTTGACAATGATGCCCTTGGCCAAAAAGGGCGTATGCGTTTGTTCCTGAATATATTCAGGAAAAAACGCATACGCCCTTTTTGGCCAACCAAGCAAGCCGGAAGGGCAAATCAGCGCTACAAAGAAGTCTCGCTTGCCCTCGGTCAAAAGGGCCATGCTGAACAAAGTGTAAAAACCAGAAAAGCAGGACAGGCCATGGAGACATGGGAGCCTTGCTACGCTGATGGGCGGGACGTAAATTGCCAACAGGCACTCTGGAGAAGAGTACGGTGTGTCCTGAAACAAGTAATAAACACAGCGTAGAGAGCATAGGGCACTTCCACTCAAGGGCGTATAAATTGGGAAAACTAAAAATCAACAAGACACAGGCACCCTAAAGTTTACGGCTGCTCTGTTTCCAAGAACCTCCACTTCGGTACACCTTCAATATCCCAGGAAAGAGAAAAATGGATAAAGAAATGGTGGTACTTGGCACAATGGAATATCACTCAGCCATGAAATCAATGTCATAAGGCTAGTTAGCAGCATGATGAGTGGATTTAGGTACGATGATTCTAAGTGAAATAAGTCACACAGAAAAAGACACTTATCCTAAGATATCGCTTATAGAGGGAATGTCAAAATCGCTACACTTGAATTGAATTACAAATCAGAACAGAGTCACACCTTTAGAAGACACACTATGGCTGCTTAACGGGAAAGGTGAGGTGGGGTGATTCATAAAACAAGGGTTTGAAATAAGCTCAGAGACCGCTCCATAAGCCAAATATGTAATAGACAAGGCCTACTCCCTGCTCAGTGAACTGGACTCAACACACCCTAGTCACCACACAAGAATATATCTGACTAGTAAGAATCTGAAAACCTATGTATCGATATCTCTCTGCAAGTGAATCAAGAGGGTGTAAAGCGGCATCAACACAGCAGGGAAAAGCAGCCAAGCCCGATTCTAAACATAAATTACTTTAAAAAACCCACAAAACAAAGACAGTGAAAGAGAGAGAAATTCTTACAAAATCCGTTCAGGGTCTCTGATGCAACCTGGATTGACCACATCTAGACCCACAGCTGGATGAGACATAAACCTGGACACTCTTGGGGCTGAGAGGATTGGTGAGGTTGGGTGAGCAAACGCAGATACTTTAAAATAACACTGCGGAGAACACACCCCATGGGTCTCAAATCTCCAGGTACAAGGGAATCTTCCTACATCAAAACATGCATGGGAAACCCAGAAGATGGTATGCCATGAGATCGGGAAAGGTTTCTAAAACGCACCTCATTTCTCCTCTCCTTGTGCTCGGGTTCACCATTCCAGCCGCTTGACTAACCATCTCCCTACTTGGAGAATCAGCACCTTTAACCTCCTGATTGTACAGGTTGCAATTTGTCCTGAGGATGAACGGGAAGACGCGGAACCAACGAGAGACGAGCCCTAGGTGTTGGGACAGGCATAGGTCACTCCATTTTCCCATCAGGAAGAAGAATGAACCACAGGCTCAGCCTGCCCCCCAGAACCAAAATAGGGCCTGAAGCAATCCTGCGCTTTTGCGGCCAGCTCCCAAAAAAGCGAGGAGACAAATGGAGCTCAGGGGCACTGCAATTCACAAACGTGCAGAGTTATAAATGAGAACTCTCGTCCACAAATATATTGAGGGAAGGCAACGAAGAGGATTTGAAAGCAAGGCAGATTTGCAGGAAACAGATTTCAGGAGGTAGATTCGACTCACCTTTAAAGCACATGAAAAGCGGCAAAACGTTGACAATGATGCCCTTGGCCAAAAAGGGCGTATGCGTTTTTTCCTGAATATATTCAGGAAAAAACGCATACGCCCTTTTTGGCCAACCAAGCAAGCCGGAAGGGCAAATCAGCGCTACAAAGAAGTCTCGCTTGCCCTCGGTCAAAAGGGCCATGCTGAACAAACAGTAAAAACCAGAAAAGCAGGACAGGCCATGGAGACATGGGAGCCCTGCTACGCTGATGGGCGGGATATAAATTGCCAACAGGCACTCTGGAGAAGAGTACGGTGTGTCCTGAAACAAGTAATAAACACAGCATAGAGAGCATAGTGCACTTCCACTCATGGGCGTATAAATTGGGAAAACTAAAAATCAACAAGACACAGGCACCCTAAAGTTTACGGCTGCTCTGTTTCCAAGAACCTCCGCTTCGGTACACCTTCAATATCCCAGGAAAGAGAAAAATGGATAAAGAAATGGTGGTACTTGGCACAATGGAATATCACTCAGCCATGAAATCAATGTCATAAGGCTAGTTAGCAGCATGATGAGTGGATTTAGGTATGATGATTCTAAGTGAAATAAGTCACACAGAAAAAGACACTTATCCTAAGATATCGCTTATAGAGGGAATGTCAAAATCGCTACACTTGAACTGAATTACAAAACAGAACAGAGTCACACCTTTAGAAGACACACTATGGCTGCTTAACGGGAAAGGTGAGGTGGGGTGATGCATAAAACAAGGGTTTGAAATTAGCTCAGACACCGCTCCATAAGCCAAATATGTAATAGACAAGGCCTACTCCCTGCTCAGTGAACTGGACTCAACACACCCTAGTCACCACACAAGAATATATGTGACTAGTAAGAATCTGAAAACCTATGTATCGATATCTCTCTGCAAGTGAATCAAGAGGGTGTAAAGCGGCATCAACACAGCAGGGAAAAGCAGCCAAGCCCGATTCTAAACATAAATTACTTTAAAAAACCCACAAAACAAAGACAGTGAAAGAGAGAGAAATTCTTACAAAATCCGTTCAGGGTCTCTGATGCAACCTGGATTGACCATATCTAGACCCACAGCTGGATGAAACATAAAGCTGGACACTCCTGGGGCTGAGAGGATTGGTGAGGTTGGGTGAGCAAACGCAGATACTTTAATATAACACTGCGGAGAACACACCCCATGGGTCTCAAATCTCCAGGTACAAGGGAATCTTCCTACATCAAAACATGCATGGGAAACCCAGAAGATGGTATGCCATGAGATCGGGAAAGGTTTCTAAAACGCACCTCATTTCTCCTCTCCTTGTGCTCGGGTTCGCCATTCCAGCCGCTTGACTAACCATCTCCCTACTTGGAGAATCAGCACCTTTAACCTCCTGATTGTACAGGTTGCAATTTGTCCTGAGGATGAACGGGAAGACGCGGAACCAACGAGAGACGAGCCCTAGGTGTTGGGACAGGCATAGGTCACTCCATTTTCCCATCAGGAAGAAGAATGAACCACAGGCTCAGCCTGCCCCCCAGAACCAAAATAGGGCCTGAAGCAATCCTGCGCTTTTGCGGCCAGCTCCCAAAAAAGCGAGGAGACAAATGGAGCTCAGGGGCACTGCAATTCACAAACGTGCAGAGTTATAAATGAGAACTCTCGTCCACAAATATATTGAGGGAAGGCAACGAAGAGGATTTGAAAGCAAGGCAGATTTGCAGGAAACAGATTTCAGGAGGTAGATTCGACTCGCCTTGAAAGCACAAGAAAAGCGGCAAAACGTTGACAATGATGCCCTTGGCCAAAAAGGGCGTATGCGTTTTTTCCTGAATATATTCAGGAAAAAACGCATACGCCCTTTTTGGCCAACCAAGCAAGCCGGAAGGGCAAATCAGTGCTACAAAGAAGTCTCGCTTGCCCTCGGTCAAAAGGGCCATGCTGAACAAAGTGTAAAAACCAGAAAAGCAGGACAGGCCATGGAGACATGGGAGCCTTGCTACGCTGATGAGCAGGATGTAAATTGCCAACAGGCACTCTGGAGAAGAGTACGGTGTGTCCTGAAACAAGTAATAAACACAGCGTAGAGAGCATAGGGCACTTCCACTCATGGGCGTATAAATTGGGAAAACTAAAAATCAACAAGACACAGGCACCCTAAAGTTTACGGTGCTCTGTTTCCAAGAACCTCCACTTCGGTACACCTTCAATATCCCAGGAAACAGAAAAATGGATAAAGAAATGGTGGTACTTGGCACAATGGAATATCACTCAGCCATGAAATCAATGTCATAAGGCTAGTTAGCAACATGATGAGTGGATTTAGATACGATGATTTTAAGTGAAATAAGTCACACAGAAACAGACACTTATCCTAAGATATCGCTTATAGAGGGAATGTCAAAATCGCTACACTTGAACTGAATTACAAAACAGAACAGAGTCACACCTTTAGAAGACACACTATGGTTGCTTAACGGGAAAGGTGAGGAGGGGTGATGCATAAAACAAGGGTTTGAAATTAGCTCAGACACCGCTCCATAAGCCAAATATGTAATAGACAAGGCCTACTCCCTGCTCAGTGAACTGGACTCAACACCCCCTAGTCACCGCACAAGAATATATCTGACTAGTATGAATCTGAAAACCTATGTATCGATATCTCTCTGCAAGTGAATCAAGAGGGTGTAAAGCGGCATAAACACAGCAGGGAAAAGCAGCCAAACCCCAATCTAAACATACATTACTTTAAAAAACCCACAAAGCAAAGACAGTGAAAGAGAGAGAAATTCTTACAAAATCCGTTCAGGGTCTCTGATGCAACCTGGATTGACCATATCTAGACCCACAGCTGGATGAGACATAAGGCTGGACACTCTTGGGGCTCAGAGGATTGGTGAGGTTGGGTGAGCAAATGCAGATACTTTAAAGTAATACCGCGGGGTACCCACCCCATGGGTCTCAAATCTCCAGGTACAAGGGCATCTTCCTACATCAAAACATGCATGGGAAACCCAGAAGATGGTATGCCGTGAGATCGGGAAAGGTTTCTAAAACGCACCTCATTTCTCCTCTCCTTGTGCTCGGGTTCGCCATTCCAGCCGCTTGACTAACCATCTCCCTACTTGGAGAATCAGCACCTTTAACCTACTGTTTCGTCCAGGTTGCAATTTGTCCTGAGGATGAACGGGAAGACGGGGAACCAACGAAAGACTAGCCCTAGGTGTTGGGACAGGCACAGGTCACTCCATTCTCCCATCAGGAAGAAAAATGAACCACAGGCTCAGCCTGCCCCCCAGAACCAAAATAGGGCCTGAAGCAATCCTGCGCTTTTGCGGCCAGCTCCCAAAAAAGCGAGGAGACAAATGGAGCTCAGGGGCACTGCAATTCACAAACGTGCAGAGTTATAAATGAGAACTCTCGTCCACAAATATATTGAGGGAAGGCAACGAAGAGGATTTGAAAGCAAGGCAGATTTGCAGGAAACAGATTTCAGGAGGTAGATTCGACTCGCCTTTAAAGCACATGAAAAGCGGCAAAACGTTGACAATGATGCCCTTGGCCAAAAAGGGCGTATGCGTTTTTTCCTGAATATATTCAGGAAAAAACGCATACGCCCTTTTTGTCCAACCAAGCAAGCTGGAAGGGCAGATCAGCGCTACAAAGAAGTCTCGCTTGCCCTCGGTCAAAAGGGCCATGCTGAACAAAGTGTAAAAACCAGAAAAGCAGGACAGGCCATGGAGACATGGGAGCCTTGCTACGCTGATGGGCGGGATGTAAATTGCCAACAGGCACTCTGGAGAAGAGTACGGTGTGTCCTGAAACAAATAATAAACACAGCGTAGAGAGCATAGGGCACTTCCACTCAAGGGCGCATAAATTGGGAAAACTAAAAATCAACAAGACACAGGCACCCTAAAGTTTACGGCTGCTCTGTTTCCAAGAACCTCCACTTCGGTACACCTTCAATATCCCAGGAAAGAGAAAAATGGATAAAGAAATGGTGGTACTTGGCACAATGGAATATCACTCAGCCATGAAATCAATGTCATAAGGCTAGTTAGCAGCATGATGAGTGGATTTAGATACGATGATTCTAAGTGAAATAAGTCACACAGAAAAAGACACTTATCCTAAGATATCGCTTATAGAGGGAATGTCAAAATCGCTACACTTGAACTGAATTACAAAACAGAACAGAGTCACACCTTTAGAAGACACACTATGGCTGCTTAACGGGAAAGGTGAGGTGGGGTGATGCATAAAACAAGGGTTTGAAATTAGCTCAGAGACCGCTCCATAAGCCAAATATGTAATAGACAAGGCCTACTCCCTGCTCAGTGAACTGGACTCAACACACCCTAGTCACCACACAAGAATATATGTGACTAGTAAGAATCTGAAAACCTATGTATCTATATCTCTCTGCAAGTGAATCAAGAGGGTGTAAAGCGGCATCAACACAGCAGGGAAAAGCAGCCAAGCCCGATTCTAAACATAAATTACTTTAAAAAACCCACAAAACAAAGACAGTGAAAGAGAGAGAAATTCTTACAAAATCCGTTCAGGGTCTCTGATGCAACCTGGATTGACCATATCTAGACCCACAGCTGGATGAAACATAAAGCTGGACACTCCTGGGGCTGAGAGGATTGGTGAGGTTGGGTGAGCAAACGCAGATACTTTAATATAACACTGCGGAGAACACACCCCATGGGTCTCAAATCTCCAGGTACAAGGGAATCTTCCTACATCAAAACATGCATGGGAAACCCAGAAGATGGTATGCCATGAGATCGGGAAAGGTTTCTAAAACGCACCTCATTTCTCCTCTCCTTGTGCTCGGGTTCGCCATTCCAGCCGCTTGACTAACCATCTCCCTACTTGGAGAATCAGCACCTTTAACCTCCTGATTGTACAGGTTGCAATTTGTCCTGAGGATGAACGGGAAGACGCGGAACCAACGAGAGACGAGCCCTAGGTGTTGGGACAGGCATAGGTTACTCCATTTTCCCATCAGGAAGAAGAATGAACCACAGGCTCAGCCTGCCCCCCAGAACCAAAATAGGGCCTGAAGCAATCCTGCGCTTTTGCGGCCAGCTCCCAAAAAAGCGAGGAGACAAATGGAGCTCAGGGGCACTGCAATTCACAAACGTGCAGAGTTATAAATGAGAACTCTCGTCCACAAATATATTGAGGGAAGGCAACGAAGAGGATTTGAAAGCAAGGCAGATTTGCAGGAAACAGATTTCAGGAGGTAGATTCGACTCGCCTTGAAAGCACAAGAAAAGCGGCAAAACGTTGACAATGATGCCCTTGGCCAAAAAGGGCGTATGCGTTTTTTCCTGAATATATTCAGGAAAAAACGCATACGCCCTTTTTGGCCAACCAAGCAAGCCGGAAGGGCAAATCAGTGCTACAAAGAAGTCTCGCTTGCCCTCGGTCAAAAGGGCCATGCTGAACAAAGTGTAAAAACCAGAAAAGCAGGACAGGCCATGGAGACATGGGAGCCTTGCTACGCTGATGAGCAGGATGTAAATTGCCAACAGGCACTCTGGAGAAGAGTACGGTGTGTCCTGAAACAAGTAATAAACACAGCGTAGAGAGCATAGGGCACTTCCACTCATGGGCGTATAAATTGGGAAAACTAAAAATCAACAAGACACAGGCACCCTAAAGTTTACGGTGCTCTGTTTCCAAGAACCTCCACTTCGGTACACCTTCAATATCCCAGGAAACAGAAAAATGGATAAAGAAATGGTGGTACTTGGCACAATGGAATATCACTCAGCCATGAAATCAATGTCATAAGGCTAGTTAGCAACATGATGAGTGGATTTAGATACGATGATTTTAAGTGAAATAAGTCACACAGAAACAGACACTTATCCTAAGATATCGCTTATAGAGGGAATGTCAAAATCGCTACACTTGAACTGAATTACAAAACAGAACAGAGTCACACCTTTAGAAGACACACTATGGCTGCTTAACGGGAAAGGTGAGGAGGGGTGATGCATAAAACAAGGGTTTGAAATTAGCTCAGACACCGCTCCATAAGCCAAATATGTAATAGACAAGGCCTACTCCCTGCTCAGTGAACTGGACTCAACACCCCCTAGTCACCGCACAAGAATATATCTGACTAGTATGAATCTGAAAACCTATGTATCGATATCTCTCTGCAAGTGAATCAAGAGGGTGTAAAGCGGCATAAACACAGCAGGGAAAAGCAGCCAAACCCCAATCTAAACATACATTACTTTAAAAAACCCACAAAGCAAAGACAGTGAAAGAGAGAGAAATTCTTACAAAATCCGTTCAGGGTCTCTGATGCAACCTGGATTGACCATATCTAGACCCACAGCTGGATGAGACATAAGGCTGGACACTCTTGGGGCTCAGAGGATTGGTGAGGTTGGGTGAGCAAATGCAGATACTTTAAAGTAATACCGCGGGGTACCCACCCCATGGGTCTCAAATCTCCAGGTACAAGGGAATCTTCCTACATCAAAACATGCATGGGAAACCCAGAAGATGGTATGCCGTGAGATCGGGAAAGGTTTCTAAAACGCACCTCATTTCTCCTCTCCTTGTGCTCGGGTTCGCCATTCCAGCCGCTTGACTAACCATCTCCCTACTTGGAGAATCAGCACCTTTAACCTACTGTTTCGTCCAGGTTGCAATTTGTCCTGAGGATGAACGGGAAGACGGGGAACCAACGAAAGACTAGCCCTAGGTGTTGGGACAGGCACAGGTCACTCCATTCTCCCATCAGGAAGAAAAATGAACCACAGGCTCAGCCTGCCCCCCAGAACCAAAATAGGGCCTGAAGCAATCCTGCGCTTTTGCGGCCAGCTCCCAAAAAAGCGAGGAGACAAATGGAGCTCAGGGGCACTGCAATTCACAAACGTGCAGAGTTATAAATGAGAACTCTCGTCCACAAATATATTGAGGGAAGGCAACGAAGAGGATTTGAAAGCAAGGCAGATTTGCAGGAAACAGATTTCAGGAGGTAGATTCGACTCGCCTTTAAAGCACATGAAAAGCGGCAAAACGTTGACAATGATGCCCTTGGCCAAAAAGGGCGTATGCGTTTTTTCCTGAATATATTCAGGAAAAAACGCATACGCCCTTTTTGTCCAACCAAGCAAGCTGGAAGGGCAGATCAGCGCTACAAAGAAGTCTCGCTTGCCCTCGGTCAAAAGGGCCATGCTGAACAAAGTGTAAAAACCAGAAAAGCAGGACAGGCCATGGAGACATGGGAGCCTTGCTACGCTGATGGGCGGGATGTAAATTGCCAACAGGCACTCTGGAGAAGAGTACGGTGTGTCCTGAAACAAATAATAAACACAGCGTAGAGAGCATAGGGCACTTCCACTCAAGGGCGCATAAATTGGGAAAACTAAAAATCAACAAGACACAGGCACCCTAAAGTTTACGGCTGCTCTGTTTCCAAGAACCTCCACTTCGGTACACCTTCAATATCCCAGGAAAGAGAAAAATGGATAAAGAAATGGTGGTACTTGGCACAATGGAATATCACTCAGCCATGAAATCAATGTCATAAGGCTAGTTAGCAGCATGATGAGTGGATTTAGATACGATGATTCTAAGTGAAATAAGTCACACAGAAAAAGACACTTATCCTAAGATATCGCTTATAGAGGGAATGTCAAAATCGCTACACTTGAACTGAATTACAAAACAGAACAGAGTCACACCTTTAGAAGACACACTATGGCTGCTTAACGGGAAAGGTGAGGTGGGGTGATGCATAAAACAAGGGTTTGAAATTAGCTCAGAGACCGCTCCATAAGCCAAATATGTAATAGACAAGGCCTACTCCCTGCTCAGTGAACTGGACTCAACACACCCTAGTCACCACACAAGAATATATCTGACTAGTAAGAATCTGAAAACCTATGTATCGATATCTCTCTGCAAGTGAATCAAGAGGGTGTAAAGCGGCATCAACACAGCAGGGAAAAGCAGCCAAGCCCGATTCTAAACATAAATTACTTTAAAAAACCCACAAAACAAAGACAGTGAAAGAGAGAGAAATTCTTACAAAATCCGTTCAGGGTCTATGATGCAACCTGGATTGACCATATCTAGACCCACAGCTGGATGAGACATAAGGCTGGACACTCTTGGGGCTGAGAGGATTGGTGAGGTTGGGTGAGCAAACGCAGATACTTTAAAGTAACACTGCGGGGAACACACCCCATGGGTCTCAAATCTCCAGGTACAAGGGAATCTTCCTACATCAAAACATGCATGGGAAAGCCAGAAGATGGTATGCCGTGAGATCGGGAAAGGTTTCCAAAACGCACCTCATTTCTCCTCTCCTTGTGCTCGGGTTCGCCATTCCAGCCGCTTGACTAACCATCTCCCTACTTGGAGAATCAGCACCTTTAACCTACTGTTTCGTCCAGGTTGCAATTTGTCCTGAGGATGAACGGGAAGACGGGGAACCAACGAAAGACTAGCCCTAGGTGTTGGGACCGGCACAGGTCACTCCATTTTCCCATCAGGAAGAAGAATGAACCACAGGCTCAGCCTGCCCCCCAGAACCAAAATAGGGCCTGAAGCAATCCTGCGCTTTTGCGGCCAGCTCCCAAAAAAGCGAGGAGACAAATGGAGCTCAGGGGCACTGCAATTCACAAACGTGCAGAGTTATAAATGAGAACTCTCGTCCACAAATATATTGAGGGAAGGCAACGAAGAGGATTTGAAAGCAAGGCAGATTTGCAGGAAACAGATTTCAGGAGGTAGATTCGACTCGCCTTTAAAGCACATGAAAAGCGGCAAAACGTTGACAATGATGCCCTTGGCCAAAAAGGGCGTATGCGTTTGTTCCTGAATATATTCAGGAAAAAACGCATACGCCCTTTTTGGCCAACCAAGCAAGCCGGAAGGGCAAATCAGCGCTACAAAGAAGTCTCGCTTGCCCTCGGTCAAAAGGGCCATGCTGAACAAACAGTAAAAACCAGAAAAGCAGGACAGGCCATGGAGACATGGGAGCCTTGCTACGCTGATGGGCGGGATATAAATTGCCAACAGGCACTCTGGAGAAGAGTACGGTGTGTCCTGAAACAAGTAATAAACACAGCGTTGAGAGCATAGGGCACTTCCACTCATGGGCGTATAAATTGGGAAAACTAAAAATCAACAAGACACAGGCACCCTAAAGTTCATGGCTGCTCTGTTTACAAGAACCTCCGCTTCGGTACACCTTCAATATCCCAGGAAAGAGAAAAATGGATAAAGAAATGGTGGTACTTGGCACAATGGAATATCACTCAGCCATGAAATCAATGTCATAAGGCTAGTTAGCAGCATGATGTGTGGATTTAGGTACGATGATTCTAAGTGAAATAAGTCACACAGAAAAAGACACTTATCCTAAGATATCGCTTATAGAGGGAATGTCAAAATCGCTACACTTGAACTGAATTACAAAACAGAACAGAGTCACACCTTTAGAAGACACACTATGGCTGCTTAACCGGAAAGGTGAGGTGGGGTGATGCATAAAACAAGGGTTTGAAATTAGCTCAGACACCGCTCCATAAGCCAAATATGTAATAGACAAGGCCTACTCCCTGCTCAGTGAACTGGACTCAACACCCCCTAGTCACCGCACAAGAATATATCTGACTAGTATGAATCTGAAAACCTATGTATCGATATCTCTCTGCAAGTGAATCAAGAGGGTGTAAAGCGGCATAAACACAGCAGGGAAAAGCAGCCAAACCCCATTCTAAACATACATTACTTTAAAAAACCCACAAAACAAAGACAGTGAAAGAGAGAGAAATTCTTACAAAATCCGTTCAGGGTCTATGATGCAACCTGGATTGACCATATCTAGACCCACAGCTGGATGAGACATAAGGCTGGACACTCTTGGGGCTGAGAGGATTGGTGAGGTTGGGTGAGCAAACGCAGATACTTTAAAGTAACACTGCGGGGAACACACTCCATGGGTCTCAAATCTCCAGGTACAAGGGAATCTT
Source organism: Eubalaena glacialis (assembly GCF_028564815.1). Taxonomy (NCBI): domain Eukaryota; kingdom Metazoa; phylum Chordata; class Mammalia; order Artiodactyla; family Balaenidae; genus Eubalaena; species Eubalaena glacialis. The sequence continues at coordinate 84,430 of NW_026871238.1, forward strand.
CCTACATCAAAACATGCATGGGAAAGCCAGAAGATGGTATGCCGTGAGATCGGGAAAGGTTTCTAAAACACACCTCATTTCTCCTCTCCTTGTGCTCGGGTTCGCCATTCCAGCCGCTTGACTAACCATCTCCCTACTTGGAGAATCAGCACCTTTAACCTACTGTTTCGTCCAGGTTGCAATTTGTCCTGAGGATGAACGGGAAGACGGGGAACCAACGAAAGACTAGCCCTAGGTGTTGGGACAGGCACAGGTCACTCCATTTTCCCATCAGGAAGAAGAATGAACCACAGGCTCAGCCTGCCCCCCAGAACCAAAATAGGGCCTGAAGCAATCCTGCGCTTTTGCGGCCAGCTCCCAAAAAAGCGAGGAGACAAATGGAGCTCAGGGGCACTGCAATTCACAAACGTGCAGAGTTATAAATGAGAACTCTCGTCCACAAATATATTGAGGGAAGGCAACGAAGAGGATTTGAAAGCAAGGCAGATTTGCAGGAAACAGATTTCAGGAGGTAGATTCGACTCGCCTTTAAAGCACATGAAAAGCGGCAAAACGTTGACAATGATGCCCTTGGCCAAAAAGGGCGTATGCGTTTTTTCCTGAATATATTCAGGAAAAAACGCATACGCCCTTTTTGGCCAACCAAGCAAGCCGGAAGGGCAAATCAGCGCTACAAAGAAGTCTCTCTTGCCCTCGGTCAAAAGGGCCATGCTGAACAAACAGTAAAAACCAGAAAAGCAGGACAGGCCATGGAGACATGGGAGCCTTGCTACGCAGATGGGCGGGATATAAATTGCCAACAGGCACTCTGGAGAAGAGTACGGTGTGTCCTGAAACAAGTAATAAACACAGCGTAGAGAGCATAGGGCACTTCCACTCATGGGCGTATAAATTGGGAAAACTAAAAATCAACAAGACACAGGCACCCTAAAGTTTACGGCTGCTCTGTTTCCAAGAACCTCCGCTTCGGTACACCTTCAATATCCCAGGAAAGAGAAAAATGGATAAAGAAATGGTGGTACTTGGCACAATGGAATATCACTCAGCCATGAAATCAATATCATAAGGCTAGTTAGCAGCATGATGTGTGGATTTAGGTACGATGAGTCTAAGTGAAATAAGTCACACAGAAAAAGACACTTATCCTAAGATATCGCTTATAGAGGGAATGTCAAAATCGCTACACTTGAACTGAATTACAAAACAGAACAGAGTCACACCTTTAGAAGACACACTATGGCTGCTTAACGGGAAAGCTGAGGTGGGGTGATGCATAAAACAAGGGTTTGAAATTAGCTCAGACACCGCTCCATAATCCAAATATGTAATAGACAAGGCCTACTCCCTGCTCAGTGAACTGGACTCAACACCCCCTAGTCACTGCACAAGAATATATCTGACTAGTAAGAATCTGAAAACCTATGTATCGATATCTCTCTGCAAGTGAATCAAGAGGGTGTAAAGCGGCATAAACACAGCAGGGAAAAGCAGCCAAGCCCGATTCTAAACATAAATTACTTTTAAAAACCCACAAAACAAAGACAGTGAAAGAGAGAGAAATTCTTACAAAATCCGTTCAGGGTCTATGATGCAACCTGGATTGACCATATCTAGACCCACAGCTGGATGAGACATAAGGCTGGACACTCTTGGGGCTGAGAGGATTGGTGAGGTTGGGTGAGCAAACGCAGATACTTTAAAGTAACACTGCGGGGAACACACCCCATGGGTCTCAAATCTCCAGGTACAGGGGAATCTTCCTACATCAAAACATGCATGGGAAAGCCAGAAGATGGTATGCCGTGAGATCGGGAAAGGTTTCTAAAACGCACCTCATTTCTCCTCTCCTTGTGCTCGGGTTCACCATTCCAGCCGCTTGACTAACCATCTCCCTACTTGGAGAATCAGCACCTTTAACCTACTGTTTCGTCCAGGTTGCAATTTGTCCTGAGGATGAACGGGAAGACGGGGAACCAACGAAAGACTAGCCCTAGGTGTTGGGACAGGCACAGGTCACTCCATTTTCCCATCAGGAAGAAGAATGAACCACAGGCTCAGCCTGCCCCCCAGAACCAAAATAGGGCCTGAAGCAATCCTGCGCTTTTGCGGCCAGCTCCCAAAAAAGCGAGGAGACAAATGGAGCTCAGGGGCACTGCAATTCACAAACGTGCAGAGTTATAAATGAGAACTCTCGTCCACAAATATATTGAGGGAAGGCAACGAAGAGGATTTGAAAGCAAGGCAGATTTGCAGGAAACAGATTTCAGGAGGTAGATTCGACTCGCCTTTAAAGCACATGAAAAGCGGCAAAACGTTGACAATGATGCTCTTGGCCAAAAAGGGCGTATGCGTTTTTTCCTGAATATATTCAGGAAAAAACGCATACGCCCTTTTTGGCCAACCAAGCAAGCCGGAAGGGAAAATCAGCGCTACAAAGAAGTCTCGCTTGTCCTCGGTCAAAAGGGCCATGCTGAACAAACAGTAAAAACCAGAAAAGCAGGACAGGCCATGGAGACATGGGAGCCTTGCTACGCTGATCGGCGGGATATAAATTGCCAACAGGCACTCTGGAGAAGAGTACGGTGTGTCCTGAAACAAGTAATAAACACAGCGTAGAGAGCATAGGGCACTTCCACTCATGGGCGTATAAATTGGGAAAACTAAAAATCAACAAGACACAGGCACCCTAATGTTTACGGCTGCTCTGTTTCCAAGAACCTCCGCTTCGGAACACCTTCAATATCCCAGGAAAGAGAAAAATGGATAAAGAAATGGTGGGACTTGGCACAATGGAATATCACTCAGCCATGAAATCAATGTCATAAGGCTAGTTAGCAGCACGATGAGTGGATTTAGATACGATGATTCTAAGTGAAATAAGTCACACAGAAAAAGACACTTATCCTAAGATATCGCTTATAGAGGGAATGTCAAAATCGCTACACTTGAACTGAATTACAAATCAGAACAGAGTCACACCTTTAGAAGACACACTATGGCTGCTTAACGGGAAAGGTGAGGTGGGGTGATGCATAAAACAAGGGTTTGAAATTAGCTCAGAGACCGTTCCATAAGCCAAATATGTAATAGACAAGGCCTACTCCCTGCTCAGTGAACTGGACTCAACACACCCTAGTCACCACACAAGAATATATCTGACTAGTAAGAATCTGAAAACCTATGTATCGATATCTCTCTGCAAGTGAATCAAGAGGGTGTAAAGCGGCATCAACACAGCAGGGAAAAGCAGCCAAGCCCGATTCTAAACATAAATTACTTTAAAAAACCCACAAAGCAAAGACAGTGAAAGAGAGAGAAATTCTTACAAAATCCGTTCAGGGTCTCTGATGCAACCTGGATTGACCATATCTAGACCCACAGCTGGATGAGACATAAGGCTGGACACTCTTGGGGCTGAGAGGATTGGTGAGGTTGGGTGAGCAAACGCAGATACTTTAAAGTAACACTGCGGGGAACACACCCCATGGGTCTCAAATCTCCAGGTACAAGGGAATCTTCCTACATCAAAACATGCATGGGAAACCCAGAAGATGGTATGCCATGAGATCGGGAAAGGTTTCTAAAACGCACCTCATTTCTCCTCTCCTTGTGCTCGGGTTCGCCATTCCAGCCGCTTGACTAACCATCTCCCTACTTGGAGAATCAGCACCTTTAACCTCCTGATTGTACAGGTTGCAATTTGTCCTGAGGATGAACGGGAAGACGCGGAACCAACGAGAGACGAGCCCTAGGTGTTGGGACAGGCATAGGTCACTCCATTTTCCCATTAGGAAGAAGAATTAACCACAGGCTCAGCCTGCCCCCCAGAACCAAAATAGGGCCTGAAGCAATCCTGCGCTTTTGCGGCCAGCTCCCAGAAAAGCGAGGAGACAAATGGAGCTCAGGGGCACTGCAATTCACAAACGTGCAGAGTTATAAATGAGAACTCTCGTCCACCAATATATTGAGGGCAGGCAACGAAGAGGATTTGAAAGCAAGGCAGATTTGCAGGAAACAGATTTCAGGAGATAGATTCGACTCGCCTTTAAAGCACATGAAAAGCGGCAAAACGTTGACAATGATGCCCTTGGCCAAAAAGGGCGTATGCGTTTTTTCCTGAATATATTCAGGAAAAAACGCATACGCCCTTTTTGGCCAACCAAGCAAGCCGGAAGGGCAAATCAGCGCTACAAAGAAGTCTCGCTTGCCCTCGGTCAAAAGGGCCATGCTGAACAAACAGTAAAAACCAGAAAAGCAGGACAGGCCATGGAGACATGGGAGCCTTGCTACGCTGATGGGCGGGATATAAATTGCCAACAGGCACTCTGGAGAAGACTACGGTGTGTCCTGAAACAAGTAATAAACACAGCGTAGAGAGCATAGGGCACTTCCACTCATGGGCGTATAAATTGGGAAAACTAAAAATCAACAAGACACAGGCACCCTAAAGTTTACGGCTGCTCTGTTTCCAAGAACCTCCGCTTCGGTACACCTTCAATATCCCAGGAAAGAGAAAAATGGATAAAGAAATGGTGGTACTTGGCACAATGGAATATCACTCAGCCATGAAATCAATGTCATAAGGCTAGTTAGCAGCATGATGTGTGGATTTAGGTACGATGATTCTAAGTGAAATAAGTCACACAGAAAAAGACACTTATCCTAAGATATCGCTTATAGAGGGAATGTCAAAATCGCTACACTTGAACTGAATTACAAAACAGAACAGAGTCACACCTTTAGAAGACACACTATGGCTGCTTAACGGGAAAGGTGAGGTGGGGTGATGCATAAAACAAGGGTTTGAAATTAGCTCAGACACCGCTCCATAAGCCAAATATGTAATAGACAAGGCCTACTCCCTGCTCAGTGAACTGGACTCAACACCCCCTAGTCACCGCACAAGAATATATCTGACTAGTAAGAATCTGAAAACCTATGTATCGATATCTCTCTCCAAGTGAATCAAGAGGGTGTAAAGCGGCATCAACACAGCAGGGAAAAGCAGCCAAGCCCGATTCTAAACATAAATTACTTTTAAAAACCCACAAAACAAAGACAGTGAAAGAGAGAGAAATTCTTACAAAATCCGTTCAGGGTCTATGATGCAACCTGGATTGACCATATCTAGACCCACAGCTGGATGAGACATAAGGCTGGACACTCTTGGGGCTGAGAGGATTGGTGAGGTTGGGTGAGCAAACGCAGATACTTTAAAGTAACACTGCGGGGAACACACCCCATGGGTCTCAAATCTCCAGGTACAAGGGAATCTTCCTACATCAAAACATGCATGGGAAACCCAGAAGATGGTATGCCGTGAGATCGGGAAAGGTTTCTAAAACGCACCTCATTTCTCCTCTCCTTGTGCTCGGGTTCACCATTCCAGCCGCTTGACTAACCATCTCCCTACTTGGAGAATCAGCACCTTTAACCTCCTGATTGTACAGGTTGCAATTTGTCCTGAGGATGAATGGGAAGACGCAGAACCAACGAGAGACGAGCCCTAGGTGTTGGGACAGGCATAGGTCACTCCATTTTCCCATCAGGAAGAAGAATGAACCACAGGCTCAGCCTGCCCCCCAGAACCAAAATAGGGCCTGAAGCAATCCTGCGCTTTTGCGGCCAGCTCCCAAAAAAGCGAGGAGACAAATGGAGCTCAGGGGCACTGCAATTCACAAACGTGCAGAGTTATAAATGAGAACTCTCGTCCACAAATATATTGAGGGAAGGCAACGAAGAGGATTTGAAAGCAAGGCAGATTTGCAGGAAACAGATTTCAGGAGGTAGATTCGACTCGCATTTAAAGCACATGAAAAGCCGCAAAACGTTGACAATGATGCCCTTGGCCAAAAAGGGCGTATGCGTTTTTTCCTGAATATATTCAGGAAAAAACGCATACGCCCTTTTTGGCCAACCAAGCAAGCCGGAAGGGCAAATCAGCGCTACAAAGAAGTCTCGCTTGCCCTCGGTCAAAAGGGCCATGCTGAACAAAGTGTAAAAAACAGAAAAGCAGGACAGGCCATGGAGACATGGGAGCCTTGCTATGCTGATGGGCGGGATGTAAATTCCCAACAGGCACTCTGGAGAAGAGTACGGTGTGTCCTGAAACAAGTAATAAACACAGCGTTCAGAGCATAGGGCACTTCCACTCATGGGCATATAAATTGGGAAAACTAAAAGTCAACAAGACACAGGCACCCCAAACTTTACGGCTGCCCTGTTGCCAAGAACCTCCGCTTCGGTACACCTTCAATATCCCAGGAAAGAGAAAAATGGATAAACAAATGGTGGTACTTGGCACAATGCAATATCACTCAGCCATGAAATCAATGTCATAAGGCTAGTTAGCAGCATGATGAGTGGATTTAGGTACGATGATTCTAAGTGAAATAAGTCACACAGAAAAAGGCACTTATCCTAAGATATCGCTTATAGAGGGAATGTCAAAATCGCTACACTTGAACTGAATTACAAAACAGAACAGAGTCACACCTTTAGAAGACACACTATGTCTGCTTAACTGGAAAGGTGAGGTGGGGTGATGCATAAAACAAGGGTTTGAAATTAGCTCAGACACCGCTCCATAAGCCAAATATGTACTAGACAAGGCCTACTCCCTGCTCAGTGAACTGGACTCAACACCCCCTAGTCACCGCACAAGAATATATCTGACTAGTATGAATCTGAAAACCTATGTATCGATATCTCTCTGCAAGTGAATCAAGAGGGTGTAAAGCGGCATAAACACAGCAGGGAAAAGCAGCCAAACCCCATTCTAAACATACATTACTTTAAAAAACCCACAAAGCAAAGACAGTGAAAGAGAGAGAAATTCTTACAAAATCCGTTCAGGGTCTCTGATGCAACCTGGATTGACCATATCTAGACCCACAGCTGCATGAGACATAAGGCTGGACACTCTTGCGGCTGAGAGGATTGGTGAGGTTGGGTGAGCAAATGCAGATACTTTAAAGTAATACTGCGGGGAACCCACCCCATGGGTCTCAAATCTCCAGGTACAAGGGCATCTTCCTACATCAAAACATGCATGGGAAACCCAGAAGATGGTATGCCGTGAGATCGGGAAAAGTTTCTAAAACGCACCTCATTTCTCCTCTCCTTGTGCTCGGGTTCGCCATTCCAGCCGCTTGACTAACCATCTCCCTACTTGGAGAATCAGCACCTTTAACCTCCTGTTTCGTCCAGGTTGCAGTTTGTCCTGAGGATGAACGGGAAGACGGGGAAACAACGAGAGACTAGCCCTAGGTGTTGGGACAGGCACAGGTCACTCCATTTTCCCATCAGGAAGAAGAATGAACCACAGGCTCAGCCTGCTCCCCAAAACCAAAATAGGGCCTGAAGCAATCCTGCGCTTTTGCGGCCAGCTCCCAAAAAAGCGAGGAGACAAATGGAGCTCAGGGGCACTGCAATTCACAAACGTGCAGAGTTATAAATGAGATCTCTCGTCCACAAATATTTTGAGGGAAGGCAACGAAGAGGATTTGAAAGCAAGGCAGATTTGCAGGAAACAGATTTCAGGAGGTAGATTCGACTCGCCTTTAAAGCACATGAAAAGTGACAAAACGTTGACAATGATGCCCTTGGCCAAAAAGGGCGTATGCGTTTTTTCCTGAATATATTCAGGAAAAAACGCATACGCCCTTTTTGGCCAACCAAGCAAGCCGGAAGGGCAAATCAGCGCCACACAGAAGTCTCGCTTGCCCTCGTTCAAAAGGGCCATGCTGAACAAACTGTAAAAACCAGAAAAGCAGGACAGGCCATGGAGACATGGGAGCCTTGCTACGCTGATGGGCGGGATGTAAATTGCCAACAGGCAATCTGGAGAAGAGTACGGTGTGTCCTGAAACAAGTAATAAACACAGCGTAGAGAGCATAGGGCACTTCCACTCATGGGCGTATAAATTGGGAAAACTAAAAATCAACAAGACACAGGCACCCTAAAATTTACGGCTGCTCTGTTGCCAAGAACCTCCGCTTCGGTACACCTTCAATATCCCAGGAAAGAGAAAAATGGATAAACAAATGGTGGTACTTGGCACAATGCAATATCACTCAGCCATGAAATCAATGTCATAAGGCTAGTTAGCAGCATGATGAGTGGATTTAGGTACGATGATTCTAAGTGAAATAAGTCACACAGAAAAAGGCACTTATCCTAAGATATCGCTTATAGAGGGAATGTCAAAATCGCTACACTTGAACTGAATTACAAAACAGAACAGAGTCACACCTTTAGAAGACACACTATGTCTGCTTAACTGGAAAGGTGAGGTGGGGTGATGCATAAAACAAGGGTTTGAAATTAGCTCAGACACCGCTCCATAAGCCAAATATGTACTAGACAAGGCCTACTCCCTGCTCAGTGAACTGGACTCAACACCCCCTAGTCACCGCACAAGAATATATCTGACTAGTATGAATCTGAAAACCTATGTATCGATATCTCTCTGCAAGTGAATCAAGAGGGTGTAAAGCGGCATAAACACAGCAGGGAAAAGCAGCCAAACCCCATTCTAAACATACATTACTTTAAAAAACCCACAAAGCAAAGACAGTGAAAGAGAGAGAAATTCTTACAAAATCCGTTCAGGGTCTCTGATGCAACCTGGATTGACCATATCTAGACCCACAGCTGGATGAGACATAAGGCTGGACACTCTTGCGGCTGAGAGGATTGGTGAGGTTGGGTGAGCAAATGCAGATACTTTAAAGTAATACTGCGGGGTACCCACCCCATGGGTCTCAAATCTCCGGGTACAAGGGCATCTTCCTACATCAAAACATGCATGGGAAACCCAGAAGATGCTATGCCATGACATCGGGAAAGGTTTCTAAAACGCACCTCATTTCTCCTCTCCTTGTGCTCGGGTTCGCCATTCCAGCCGCTTGACTAACCATCTCCCTACTTGGAGAATCAGCACCTTTAACCTCCTGATTGTACAGGTTGCAATTTGTCCTGAGGATGAATGGGAAGACGCAGAACCAACGAGAGACGAGCCCTAGGTGTTGGGACAGGCATAGGTCACTCCATTTTCCCATCAGGAAGAAGAATGAACCACAGGCTCAGCCTGCCCCCCAGAACCAAAATAGGGCCTGAAGCAATCCTGCGCTTTTGCGGCCAGCTCCCCAAAATCGAGGAGACAAATGGAGCTCAGGGGCACTGCAATTCACAAACGTGCAGAGTTATAAATGAGAACTCTCGTCCACAAATATATTGAGGGAAGGCAACGAAGAGGATTTGAAAGCAAGGCAGATTTGCAGGAAACAGATTTCAGGAGGTAGATTCGACTCGCATTTAAAGCACATGAAAAGCGGCAAAACGTTGACAATGATGCCCTTGGCCAAAAAGGGCGTATGCGTTTTTTCCTGAATATATTCAGGAAAAAACGCATACGCCCTTTTTGGCCAACCAAGCAAGCCGGAAGGGCAAATCAGCGCTACAAAGAAGTCTCGCTTGCCCTCGGTCAAAAGGGCCATGCTGAACAAAGTGTAAAAACCAGAAAAGCAGGACAGGCCATGGAGACATGGGAGCCTTGCTACGCTGATGGGCGGGATGTAAATTGCCAACAGGCACTCTGGAGAAGAGTACGGTGTGTCCTGAAACAAGTAATAAACACAGCGTAGAGAGCATAGGGCACTTCCACTCATGGGCGTATAAATTGGGAAAACTAAAAATCAACAAGACACAGGCACCCTAAAGTTTACGGCTGCTCTGTTTCCAAGAACCTCCGCTTCGGTACACCTTCAATATCCCAGGAAAGAGAAAAATGGATAAAGAAATGGTGGTACTTGGCACAATGCAATATCACTCAGCCATGAAATCAATGTCATAAGGCTAGTTAGCAGCATGATGAGTGGATTTAGGTACGATGATTCTAAGTGAAATAAGTCACACAGAAAAAGGCACTTATCCTAAGATATCGCTTATAGAGGGAATGTCAAAATCGCTACACTTGAACTGAATTACAAACAGAACAGAGTCACACCTTTAGAAGACACACTATGGCTGCTTAACGGGAAAGGTGAGGTGGGGTGATGCATAAAACAAGGGTTTGAAATTAGCTCAGACACCGCTCCATAAGCCAAATATGTAATAGACAAGGCCTACTCCCTGCTCAGTGAACTGGACTCAACACCCCCTAGTCACCGCACAAGAATATATCTGACTAGTATGAATCTGAAAACCTATGTATCGATATCTCTCTGCAAGTGAATCAAGAGGGTGTAAAGCGGCATCAACACAGCAGGGAAAAGCAGCCAAACCCCATTCTAAACATAAATTACTTTAAAAACCCACAAAACAAAGACAGTGAAAGAGAGAGAAATTCTTACAAAATCCGTTCAGGGTCTCTGATGCAACCTGGATTGACCATATCTAGACCCACAGCTGGATGAGACATAAGGCTGGACACTCTTGGGGCTGAGAGGATTGGTGAGGTTGGGTGATCAAACGCAGATACATTAAAGTAAAACTGCGGGGAACACACCCCTTGGGTCTCAAATCTCCAGGTACAAGGGCATCTTCCTACATCAAAACATGCATTGGAAACCCAGAAGATGGTATGCCATGAGATCGGGAAAGGTTTCTAAAACGCACCTCATTTCTCCTCTCCTTGTGCTCGGGTTCGCCATTCCAGCTGCTTGACCAACCATCTCCCTACTTGGAGAATCAGCACCTTTAACCTCCTGATTGTACAGGTTGCAATTTGTCCTGAGGATGAACGGGAAGACGCGGAACCAACGAGAGACGAGCCCTAGGTGTTGGGACAGGCGTAGGTCACTCCATTTTCCCATCAGGAAGAAGAATGAACCACAGGCTCAGCCTGCCCCCCAGAACCAAAATAGGGCCTGAAGCAATCCTGCGCTTTTGCGGCCAGCTCCCAAAAAAGCGAGGAGACAAATGGAGCTCAGGGGCACTGCAATTCACAAACGTGCAGAGTTATAAATGAGAACTCTCGTCCACAAATATATTGAGGGAAGGCAACGAAGAGGATTTGAAAGCAAGGCAGATTTGCAGGAAACAGATTTCAGGAGGTAGATTCTACTCGACTTTAAAGCACATGAAAAGCGGCAAAACGTTGACAATGATGCCCTTGGCCAAAAAGGGCGTATGCGTTTTTTCCTGAATATATTCAGGAAAAAACGCATACGCCCTTTTTGGCCAACCAAGCAAGCCGGAAGGGCAAATCAGCGCTACAAAGAAGTCTCGCTTGCCCTCGGTCAAAAGGGCCATGCTGAACAAAGTGTAAAAACCAGAAAAGCAGGACAGGCCATGGAGACATGGGAGCCTTGCTACGCTGATGGGCAGGATGTAAATTGCCAACAGGCACTCTGGAGAAGAGTACGGTGTGTCCTGAAACAAGTAATAAACACAGCGTAGAGAGCATAGGGCACTTCCACTCATGGGCGTATAAATTGGGAAAACTAAAAATCAACAAGACACAGGCACCCTAAAGTTTACGGCTGCTCTGTTTCCAAGAACCTCCGCTTCGGTACACCTTCAATATCCCAGGAAAGAGAAAAATGGATAAAGAAATGGTGGTACTTGGCACAATGCAATATCACTCAGCCATGAAATCAATGTCATAAGGCTAGTTAGCAGCATGATGAGTGGATTTAGGTACGATGATTCTAAGTGAAATAAGTCACACAGAAAAAGGCACTTATCCTAAGATATCGCTTATAGAGGGAATGTCAAAATCGCTACACTTGAACTGAATTACAAACAGAACAGAGTCACACCTTTAGAAGACACACTATGGCTGCTTAACGGGAAAGGTGAGGTGGGGTGATGCATAAAACAAGGGTTTGAAATTAGCTCAGACACCGCTCCATAAGCCAAATATGTAATAGACAAGGCCTACTCCCTGCTCAGTGAACTGGACTCAACACCCCCTAGTCACCGCACAAGAATATATCTGACTAGTATGAATCTGAAAACCTATGTATCGATATCTCTCTGCAAGTGAATCAAGAGGGTGTAAAGCGGCATCAACACAGCAGGGAAAAGCAGCCAAACCCCATTCTAAACATAAATTACTTTAAAAACCCACAAAACAAAGACAGTGAAAGAGAGAGAAATTCTTACAAAATCCGTTCAGGGTCTCTGATGCAACCTGGATTGACCATATCTAGACCCACAGCTGGATGAGACATAAGGCTGGACACTCTTGGGGCTGAGAGGATTGGTGAGGTTGGGTGATCAAACGCAGATACATTAAAGTAAAACTGCGGGGAACACACCCCTTGGGTCTCAAATCTCCAGGTACAAGGGCATCTTCCTACATCAAAACATGCATTGGAAACCCAGAAGATGGTATGCCATGAGATCGGGAAAGGTTTCTAAAACGCACCTCATTTCTCCTCTCCTTGTGCTCGGGTTCGCCATTCCAGCTGCTTGACCAACCATCTCCCTACTTGGAGAATCAGCACCTTTAACCTCCTGATTGTACAGGTTGCAATTTGTCCTGAGGATGAACGGGAAGACGCGGAACCAACGAGAGACGAGCCCTAGGTGTTGGGACAGGCGTAGGTCACTCCATTTTCCCATCAGGAAGAAGAATGAACCACAGGCTCAGCCTGCCCCCCAGAACCAAAATAGGGCCTGAAGCAATCCTGCGCTTTTGCGGCCAGCTCCCAAAAAAGCGAGGAGACAAATGGAGCTCAGGGGCACTGCAATTCACAAACGTGCAGAGTTATAAATGAGAACTCTCGTCCACAAATATATTGAGGGAAGGCAACGAAGAGGATTTGAAAGCAAGGCAGATTTGCAGGAAACAGATTTCAGGAGGTAGATTCTACTCGAATTTAAAGCACATGAAAAGCGGCAAAACGTTGACAATGATGCCCTTGGCCAAAAAGGGCGTATGCGTTTTTTCCTGAATATATTCAGGAAAAAACGCATACGCCCTTTTTGGCCAACCAAGCAAGCCGGAAGGGCAAATCAGCGCTACAAAGAAGTCTCGCTTGCCCTCGGTCAAAAGGGCCATGCTGAACAAAGTGTAAAAACAAGAAAAGCAGGACAGGCCATGGAGACATGCGAGCCTTGCTATGCTGATGGGCGGGATGTAAATTGCCAACAGGCACTCTGGAGAAGAGTACGGTGTGTCCTGAAACAAGTAATAAACACAGTGTAGAGAGCATAGGGCACTTCCACTCATGGGCGTATAAATTGGGAAAACTAAAAATCAACAAGACACAGGCACCCCAAACTTTACGGCTGCTCTGTTGCCAAGAACCTCCGCTTCGGTACACCTTCAATATCCCAGGAAAGAGAAAAATGGATAAAGAAATGGTGGTACTTGGCACAATGGAATATCACTCAGCCATGAAATCAATGTCATAAGGCTAGTTAGCAGCATGATGAGTGGATTTAGGTACGATGATTCTAAGTGAAATAACTCACACAGAAAAAGACACTTATCCTAAGATATCGCTTATAGAGGGAATGTCAAAATCGCTAAACTTGAACTGAATTACAAAACAGAACAGAGGCACACCTTTAGAAGACACACTATGGCTGCTTAACCGGAAAGGTGAGGTGGGGTGATGCATAAAACAAGGGTTTGAAATTAGCTCAGAGACCGCTCCATAAGCCAAATATGTAATAGACAAGGCCTACTCCCTGCTCAGTGAACTGGACTCAACACCCCCTAGTCACCGCACAAGAATATATCTGACTAGTATGAATCTGAAAACCTGTTTATTGATATCTCTCTGCAAGTGAATCAAGAGGGTGTAAAGCGGCATAAACGCAGCAGGGAAAAGCAGCCAAACCCCATTCTAAACATACATTACTTTAAACACCCCACAAAGCAAAGACAGTGAAAGAGAGAGAAATTCTTACAAAATCCGTTCAGGGTCTCTGATGCAACCTGGATTGACCATATCTAGACCCACAGCTGGATGACACATAAGGCTGGACACTCTTGGGGCTGAGAGGATTGGTGAGGTTGGGTGAGCAAACGCAGATACTTTAAAGTAATACCGCGGGGTACCCACACCATGGGTCTCAAATCTCCAGGTACAAGGGCATCTTCCTACATCCAAACATGCATGTGAAACCCAGAAGATGGTATGCCGTGAGATCGGGAAAGGTTTCTAAAACGCACCTCATTTCTCCTCTCCTTGTGCTCGGGTTCGCCATTCCAGCCGCTTGACTAACCATCTCCCTACTTGGAGAATCAGCACCTTTAACCTCCTGTTTCGTCCAGGTTGCAGTTTGTCCTGAGGATGAACGGGAAGACGGGGAACCAACGAGAGACTAGCCCTAGGTGTTGGGACAGGCACAGGTCACTCCATTTTCCCATCAGGAAGAAGAATGAACCACAGGCTCAGCCTGCCCCCCAAAACCAAAATAGGGCCTGAAGCAATCCTGCGCTTTTGCGGCCAGCTCCCAAAAAAGCGAGGAGACAAATGGAGCTCAGGGGCACTGCAATTCACAAACGTGCAGAGTTATAAATGAGATCTCTCGTCCACAAATATTTTGAGGGAAGGCAACGAAGAGGATTTGAAAGCAAGGCAGATTTGCAGGAAACAGATTTCAGGAGGTAGATTCGACTCGCCTTTAAAGCACATGAAAAGTGACAAAACGTTGACAATGATGCCCTTGGCCAAAAAGGGCGTATGCGTTTTTTCCTGAATATATTCAGGAAAAAACGCATACGCCCTTTTTGGCCAACCAAGCAAGCCGGAAGGGCAAATCAGCGCCACAAAGAAGTCTCGCTTGCCCTCGTTCAAAAGGGCCATGCTGAACAAACTGTAAAAACCAGAAAAGCAGGACAGGCCATGGAGACATGGCAGCCTTGCTACGCTGATGGGCGGGATGTAAATTGCCAACAGGCAATCTGGAGAAGAGTACGGTGTGTCCTGAAACAAGTAATAAACACAGCGTAGAGAGCATAGGGCACTTCCACTCATGGGCGTATAAATTGGGAAAACTAAAAATCAACAAGACACAGGCACCCTAAAGTTTACGGCTGCTCTGTTGCCAAGAACCTCCGCTTCGGTACACCTTCAATATCCCAGGAAAGAGAAAAATGGATAAACAAATGGTGGTACTTGGCACAATGCAATATCACTCAGCCATGAAATCAATGTCATAAGGCTAGTTAGCAGCATGATGAGTGGATTTAGGTACGATGATTCTAAGTGAAATAAGTCACACAGAAAAAGGCACTTATCCTAAGATATCGCTTATAGAGGGAATGTCAAAATCGCTACACTTGAACTGAATTACAAAACAGAACAGAGTCACACCTTTAGAAGACACACTATGTCTGCTTAACTGGAAAGGTGAGGTGGGGTGATGCATAAAACAAGGGTTTGAAATTAGCTCAGACACCGCTCCATAAGCCAAATATGTACTAGACAAGGCCTACTCCCTGCTCAGTGAACTGGACTCAACACCCCCTAGTCACCGCACAAGAATATATCTGACTAGTATGAATCTGAAAACCTATGTATCGATATCTCTCTGCAAGTGAATCAAGAGGGTGTAAAGCGGCATAAACACAGCAGGGAAAAGCAGCCAAACCCCATTCTAAACATACATTACTTTAAAAAACCCACAAAGCAAAGACAGTGAAAGAGAGAGAAATTCTTACAAAATCCGTTCAGGGTCTCTGATGCAACCTGGATTGACCATATCTAGACCCACAGCTGCATGAGACATAAGGCTGGACACTCTTGCGGCTGAGAGGATTGGTGAGGTTGGGTGAGCAAATGCAGATACTTTAAAGTAATACTGCGGGGTACCCACCCCATGGGTCTCAAATCTCCAGGTACAAGGGCATCTTCCTCCATCAAAACATGCATGGGAAACCCAGAAGATGGTATGCCGTGAGATCGGGAAAAGTTTCTAAAACGCACCTCATTTCTCCTCTCCTTGTGCTCGGGTTCGCCATTCCAGCCACTTGACTAACCATCCCCCTACTTGGAGAATCAGCACCTTTAACCTCCTGTTTCGTCCAGGTTGCAGTTTGTCCTGAGGATGAACGGGAAGACGGGGAACCAACGAGAGACTAGCCCTAGGTGTTGGGACAGGCACAGGTCACTCCATTTTCCCATCAGGAAGAAGAATGAACCACAGGCTCAGCCTGCCCCCCAAAACCAAAATAGGGCCTGAAGCAATCCTGCGCTTTTGCGGCCAGCTCCCAAAAAAGCGAGGAGACAAATGGAGCTCAGGGGCACTGCAATTCACAAACGTGCAGAGTTATAAATGAGATCTCTCGTCCACAAATATATTGAGGGATGGCAACGAAGAGGATTTGAAAGCAAGGCAGATTTGCAGGAAACAGATTTCAGGAGGTAGATTTGACTCGCCTTTAAAGCACATGAAAAGTGACAAAACGTTGACAATGATGCCCTTGGCCAAAAAGGGCGTATGCGTTTTTTCCTGAATATATTCAGGAAAAAACGCATACGCCCTTTTTGGCCAACCAAGCAAGCCAGAAGGGCAAATCAGCGCTACAAAGAAGTCTCGCTTGCCCTCGGTCAAAAGGGCCATGCTGAACAAACTGTAAAAACCAGAAAAGCAGGACAGGCCATGGAGACATGGGAGCCTTGCTACGCTGATGGGCGGGATGTAAATTGCCAACAGGCACTCTGGAGAAGAGTACGGTGTGTCCTGAAACAAGTAATAAACACAGCGTAGAGAGCATAGGGCACTTCCACTCATGGGCGTATAAATTGGGAAAAGTAAAAATCAACAAGACACAGGCACCCTAAAGTTTACGGCTGCTCTGTTGCCAAGAACCTCCGTTTCGGTACACCTTCAATATACCAGGAAAGAGAAAAATGGATAAAGAAATGGTGGTACTTGGCACAATGCAATATCACTCAGCCATGAAATCAATGTCATAAGGCTAGTTAGCAGCATGATGAGTGGATTTAGGTACAATGATTCTAAGTGAAATAAGTCACACAGAAAAAGGCACTTATCCTAAGATATCGCTTATAGAGGGAATGTCAAAATCGCTACACTTGAACTGAATTACAAAACAGAACAGAGTCACACCTTTAGAAGACACACTATGGCTGCATAACTGGAAAGGTGAGGTGGGGTGATGCATAAAACAAGGGTTTGAAATTAGCTCAGACACCGCTCCATAATCCAAATATGTAATAGACAAGGCCTACTCCCTGCTCAGTGAACTGGACTCAACACCCCCTAGTCACCGCACAAGAATATATCTGACTAGTATGAATCTGAAAACCTATGTATCGATATCTCTCTGCAAGTGAATCAAGAGGGTGTAAAGTGGCATAAACACAGCAGGGAAAAGCAGACAAACCCCATTCTAAACATACATTACTTTAAAAAACCCACAAAGCGAAGACAGTGAAAGAGAGAGAAATTCTTACAAAATCCGTTCAGGGTCTCTGATGCAACCTGGATTGACCATATCTAGACCCACAGCTGGATGAGACATAAGGCTGGACACTCTTGGGGCTGAGAGGATTGGTGAGGTTGGGTGAGAAAATGCAGATACTTTAAAGTAATACCGCGGGGTACCCACCACATGGGTCTCAAATCTCCAGGTACAAGGGAATCTTCCTACATCAAAACATGCATGGGAAACCCAGAAGATGGTATGCCATTAGATCGGGAAAGGTTTCTAAAACGCACCTCATTTCTCCTCTCCTTGTGCTCGGGTTCACCATTCCAGCCCCTTGACTAACCATCTCCCTACTTGGAGAATCAGCACCTTTAACCTACTGTTTCGTCCAGGTTGCAATTTGTCCTGAGGATGAAGGGGAAGACGGGGAACCAACGAGAGACTAGCCCTAGGTGTTGGGACAGGCACAGGTCACTCCATTTTCCCATCAGGAAGAAGAATGAACCACAGGCTCAGCCTGCCCCCCAGAACCAAAATAGGGCCTGAAGCAATCCTGCGCTTTTGCGGCCAGCTCCCAAAAAAGCGAGGAGACAAATGGAGCTCAGGGGAACTGCAATTCACAAACGTGCAGAGTTATAAATGAGAACTCTCGTCCACAAATATATTGAGGGAAGGCAACGAAGAGGATTTGAAAGCAAGGCAGATTTGCAGGAAACAGATTTCAGGAGGTAGATTCAACTCGCCTTTAAAGCACATGAAAAGTGGCAAAACGTTGACAATGATGCCCTTGGCCAAAAAGGGCGTATGCGTTTTTTCCTGAATATATTCAGGAAAAAACGCATACGCCCTTTTTGGCCAACCAAGCAAGCCGGAAGGGCAAATCAGCGCTACAAAGAAGTCTCGCTTGCCCTCGGTCAAAAGGGCCATGCTGAACAAAGTGTAAAAACCAGAAAAGCAGGACAGGCCATGGAGACAAGGGAGCCTTGCTACGCTGATGGGCGGGATGTAAATTGCCAACAGGCACTCTGGAGAAGAGTACGGTGTGTCCTGAAACAAGTAATAAACACAGCTTAGAGAGCATAGGGCACTCCCACTCATGGGAGTATAAATTGGGAAAACTAAAAATCAACAAGACACAGGCACCCTAAAGTTTACGGCTGCTCTGTTTCCAAGAACCTCCGCTTCGGTACACCTTCAATATACCAGGAAAGAGAAAAGTGGATAAAGAAATGGTGGTACTTGGCACAATGGAATATCACTCAGCCATGAAATCAATGTCATAAGGCTAGTTAGCAGCATGATGAGTGGATTTAGGTACGATGATTCTAAGTGAAATAAGTCACACAGAAAAAGACACTTATCCTAAGATATCGCTTATAGAGGGAATGTCAAAATCGCTACACTTGAACTGAATTACAAAACAGAACAGAGTCACACCTTTAGAAGACACACTATGGCTGCTTAACCGGAAAGGTGAGGTGGGGTGATGCATAAAACAAGGGTTTGAAATTAGCTCAGAGACCGCTCCATAAACCAAATATGTAATAGACAAGGCCTACTCCCTGCTCAGTGAACTGGACTCAACACCCCCTAGTCACCGCACAAGAATATATCTGACTAGTATGAATCTGAAAACCTATGTATCGATATCTCTCTGCAAGTGAATCAAGAGGGTGTAAAGCGGCATAAACACAGCAGGGAAAAGCAGCCAAACCCCATTCTAAACATACATTACTTTAAAAAAGCCACAAAGCAAAGACAGTGAAAGAGAGAGAAATTCTTACAAAATCCGTTCAGGGTCTCTGATGCAACCTGGATTGACCATATCTAGACCCACAGCTGGATGAGACATAAGGCTGGACACTCTTGCGGCTGAGAGGATTGGTGAGGTTGGGTGAGCAAATGCAGATACTTTAAAGTAATACTGCGGGGTACCCACCCCATGGGTCTCAAATCTCCAGGTACAAGGGCATCTTCCTACATCAAAACATGCATGGGAAACCCAGAAGATGGTATGCCGTGAGATCGGGAAAAGTTTCTAAAACGCACCTCATTTCTCCTCTCCTTGTGCTCGGGTTCGCCATTCCAGCCGCTTGACTAACCATCTCCCTACTTGGAGAATCAGCACCTTTAACCTCCTGTTTCGTCCAGGTTGCAGTTTGTCCTGAGGATGAACGGGAAGACGGGGAACCAACGAGAGACTAGCCCTAGGTGTTGGGACAGGCACAGGTCACTCCATTTTCACATCAGGAAGAAGAATGAACCACAGGCTCAGCCTGCCCCCCAAAACCAAAATAGGGCCTGAAGCAATCCTGCGCTTTTGCGGCCAGCTCCCAAAAAAGCGAGGAGACAAATGGAGCTCAGGGGCACTGCAATTCACAAACGTGCAGAGTTATAAATGAGATCTCTCGTCCACAAATATTTTGAGGGAAGGCAACGAAGAGGATTTGAAAGCAAGGCAGATTTGCAGGAAACAGATTTCAGGAGGTAGATTCGACTCGCCTTTAAAGCACATGAAAAGTGGCAAAACGTTGACAATGATGCCCTTGGCCAAAAAGGGCGTATGCGTTTTTTCCTGAATATATTCAGGAAAAAAAGCATACGCCCTTTTTGGCCAACCAAGCAAGCCGGAAGGGCAAATCAGCGCTACAAAGAAGTCTCGCTTGCCCTCGATCAAAAGGGCCATGCTGAACAAACTGTAAAAACCAGAAAAGCAGGACAGGCCATGGAGACATGGGAGCCTTGCTACGCTGATGGGCGGGATGTAAATTGCCAACAGGCAATCTGGAGAAGAGTACGGTGTGTCCTGAAACAAGTAATAAACACAGCGTAGAGAGCATAGGGCACTTCCACTCATGGGCGTATAAATTGGGAAAACTAAAAATCAACAAGACACAGGCACCCTAAAGTTTACGGCTGCTCTGTTGCCAAGAACCTCCGCTTCGGTACACCTTCAATATCCCAGGAAAGAGAAAAATGGATAAACAAATGGTGGTACTTGGCACAATGCAATATCACTCAGCCATGAAATCAATGTCATAAGGCTAGTTAGCAGCATGATGAGTGGATTTAGGTACGATGATTCTAAGTGAAATAAGTCACACAGAAAAAGGCACTTATCCTAAGATATCGCTTATAGAGGGAATGTCAAAATCGCTACACTTGAACTGAATTACAAAACAGAACAGAGTCACACCTTTAGAAGACACACTATGTCTGCTTAACTGGAAAGGTGAGGTGGGGTGATGCATAAAACAAGGGTTTCAAATTAGCTCAGACACCGCTCCATAAGCCAAATATGTACTAGACAAGGCCTACTCCCTGCTCAGTGAACTGGACTCAACACCCCCTAGTCACCGCACAAGAATATATCTGACTAGTATGAATCTGAAAACATATGTATCGATATCTCTCTGCAAGTGAATCAAGAGGGTGTAAAGCGGCATAAACACAGCAGGGAAAAGCAGCCAAACCCCATTCTAAACATACATTACTTTAAAAAAGCCACAAAGCAAAGACAGTGAAAGAGAGAGAAATTCTTACAAAATCCGTTCAGGGTCTCTGATGCAACCTGGATTGACCATATCTAGACCCACAGCTGGATGAGACATAAGGCTGGACACTCTTGCGGCTGAGAGGATTGGTGAGGTTGGGTGAGCAAATGCAGATACTTTAAAGTAATACTGCGGGGTACCCACCCCATGGGTCTCAAATCTCCAGGTACAAGGGCATCTTCCTACATCAAAACATGCATGGGAAACCCAGAAGATGGTATGCCGTGAGATCGGGAAAAGTTTCTAAAACGCACCTCATTTCTCCTCTCCTTGTGCTCGGGTTCGCCATTCCAGCCGCTTGACTAACCATCTCCCTACTTGGAGAATCAGCACCTTTAACCTCCTGTTTCGACCAGGTTGCAGTTTGTCCTGAGGATGAACGGGAAGACGGGGAACCAACGAGAGAGTAGCCCTAGGTGTTGGGACAGGCACAGGTCACTCCATTTTACCATCAGGAAGAAGAATGAACCACAGGCTCTGCCTGCCCCCCAAAACCAAAATAGGGCCTGAAGCAATCCTGCGCTTTTGCGGCCAGCTCCCAAAAAAGCGAGGAGACAAATGGAGCTCAGGGGCACTGCAATTCACAAACGTGCAGAGTTATAAATGAGATCTCTCGTCCACAAATATATTGAGGGATGGCAACGAAGAGGATTTGAAAGCAAGGCAGATTTGCAGGAAACAGATTTCAGGAGGTAGATTTGACTCGCTTTTAAAGCACATGAAAAGTGAGAAAACGTTGACAATGATGCCCTTGGCCAAAAAGGGCGTATGCGTTTTTTCCTGAATATATTCAGGAAAAAACGCATACGCCCTTTTTGGCCAACCAAGCAAGCCGGAAGGGCAAATCAGCGTTACAAAGAAGTCTCGCTTGCCCTCGGTCAAAAGGGCCATGCTGAACAAACTGTAAAAACCAGAAAAGCAGGACAGGCCATGGAGACATGGGAGCCTTGCTACGCTGATGGGCGGGATGTAAATTGCCAACAGGCAATCTGGAGAAGAGTACGGTGTGTCCTGAAACAAGTAATAAACACAGCGTAGAGAGCATAGGGCACTTCCACTCATGGGCGTATAAATTGGGAAAACTAAAAATCAACAAGACACAGGCACCCTAAAGTTTACGGCTGCTCTGTTGCCAAGAACCTCCGCTTCGGTACACCTTCAATATCCCAGGAAAGAGAAAAATGGATAAACAAATGGTGGTACTTGGCACAATGCAATATCACTCAGCCATGAAATCAATGTCATAAGGCTAGTTAGCAGCATGATGAGTGGATTTAGGTACGATGATTCTAAGTGAAATAAGTCACACAGAAAAAGGCACTTATCCTAAGATATCGCTTATAGAGGGAATGTCAAAATCGCTACACTTGAACTGAATTACAAAACAGAACAGAGTCACACCTTTAGAAGACACACTATGTCTGCTTAACTGGAAAGGTGAGGTGGGGTGATGCATAAAACAAGGGTTTCAAATTAGCTCAGACACCGCTCCATAAGCCAAATATGTACTAGACAAGGCCTACTCCCTGCTCAGTGAACTGGACTCAACACCCCCTAGTCACCGCACAAGAATATATCTGACTAGTATGAATCTGAAAACATATGTATCGATATCTCTCTGCAAGTGAATCAAGAGGGTGTAAAGCGGCATCAACACAGCAGGGAAAAGCAGCCAAGCCCGATTCTAAACATAAATTACTTTAAAAAACCCACAAAACAAAGACAGTGAAAGAGAGAGAAATTCTTACAAAATCCGTTCAGGGTCTCTGATGCAACCTGGATTCACCATATCTAGACCCACAGCTGGATGAGAAATAAGGCTGGACACTCTTGGGGCTGAGAGGATTGGTGAGGTTGGGTGAGCAAACGCAGATACTTTAAAGTAATACTGTGGGGAACACACCCCATGGGTCTCAAATCTCCAGGTATAAGGGCATCTTCCTACATCAAAACATGCATGGGAAACCCAGAAGATGGTATGCCATGAGATCGGGAAAGGTTTCTAAAACGCACCTCATTTCTCCTCTCCTTGTGCTCGGGTTCGCCATTCCAGCCACTTGACTAACCATCTCCCTAATTGGAGAATCAGCACCTTTAACCTCCTATTTCGTCCAGGTTGCAATTTGTCCTGAGGATGAAGGGGAAGACGGGGAAACAACGAGAGACTAGCCCTAGGTGTTGGGACAGGCACAGGTCACTCCATTTTCCCATCAGGAAGAAGAATGAACCACAGGCTCAGCCTGCCCCCCAGAACCAAAATAGGGCCTGAAGCAATCCTGCGCTTTTGCGGCCAGCTCCCAAAAAAGCGAGGAGACAAATGGAGCTCAGGGGCACTGCAATTCACAAACGTGCAGAGTTATCAATGAGAACTCTCGTCCACAAATATATTGAGGGAAGGCAACGAAGAGGATTTGACAGCAAGGCAGATTTGCAGGAAACAGATTTCAGGATGTAGATTCGACTCGCCTGTAAAGCACATGAAAAGCGGCAAAACGTTGACAATGAGGCCCTTGGCCAAAAAGGGCGTATGCGTTTTTTCCTGAATATATTCAGGAAAAAACGCATACGCCCTTTTTGGCCAACCAAGCAAGCCGGAAGGGCAAATCAGCGCTACAAAGAAGTCTCGCTTGCCCTCGGTCAAAAGGGCCATGCTGA
Organism: Eubalaena glacialis; assembly: GCF_028564815.1. Taxonomy (NCBI): domain Eukaryota; kingdom Metazoa; phylum Chordata; class Mammalia; order Artiodactyla; family Balaenidae; genus Eubalaena; species Eubalaena glacialis. The sequence goes on from NW_026871238.1 coordinate 108,002, forward strand.
ACAAAGTGTAAAAACCAGAAAAGCAGGACAGGCCATGGAGACATTGGAGCCTTGCTACGCTGATGGGCGGGATGTAAATTGCCAACAGGCACTCTGGAGAAGTGTACGGTGTGTCCTGAAACAAGTAATAAACACAGCGTAGAGAGCATAGGGCACTTCCACTCATGGGCGTATAAATTGGGAAAACTAAAAATCAACAAGACACAGGCACCCCAAACTTTACGGCTGCTCTGTTTCCAAGAACCTCCACTTCGGTACACCTTCAATATCCCAGGAAAGAAAAAAATGGATAAACAAATGGTGGTACTTGGCACAATGCAATATCACTCAGCCATGAAATCAATGTCATAAGGCTAGTTAGCAGCATGATGAGTGGATTTAGGTACGATGATTCTAAGTGAAATAAGTCACACAGAAAAAGGCACTTATCCTAAGATATCGCTTATAGAGGGAATGTCAAAATCGCTACACTTGAACTGAATTACAAAACAGAACAGAGGCACACCTTTAGAAGACACACTATGGCTGCTTAACCGGAAAGGTGAGGTGGGGTGATGCATAAAACAAGGGTTTGAAATTAGCTCAGAGACCGCTCCATAAGCCAAATATGTAATAGACAAGGCCTACTCCCTGCTCAGTGAACTGGACTCAACACACCCTAGTCACCACACAAGAATATATCTGAGTAGTAAGAATCTGAAAACCTATGTATCGATATCTCTCTGCAAGTGAATCAAGAGGGTGTAAAGCGGCATCAACACAGCAGGGAAAAGCAGCCAAGCCCGATTCTAAACATACATTACTTTAAAAAACCCACAAAGCAAAGACAGTGAAAGAGAGATAAATTTTTACAAAATCCGTTCAGGGTCTATGATGCAACCTGGATTGACCATATCTAGACCCACAGCTGGATGAGACATAAGGCTGGACACTCCTGGGGCTGAGAGGATTGGTGAGGTTGGGTGAGCAAACGCAGATACTTTAAAGTAAAACTGCGGGGAACACACCCCATGGGTCTCAAATCTCCAGGTACAAGGGCATCTTCCTCCATCAAAACATGCATGGGAAACCCAGAAGATGGTATGCCGTGAGATCGGGAAAAGTTTCTAAAACGCACCTCATTTCTCCTCTCCTTGTGCTCGGGTTCGCCATTCCAGCCACTTGACTAACCATCTCCCTACTTGGAGAATCAGCACCTTTAACCTCCTGTTTCGTCCAGGTTGCAGTTTGTCCTGAGGATGAACGGGAAGACGGGGAACCAACGAGAGACTAGCCCTAGGTGTTGGGACAGGCACAGGTCACTCCATTTTCCCATCAGGAAGAAGAATGAACCACAGGCTCAGCCTGCCCCCCAAAACCAAAATAGGGCCTGAAGCAATCCTGCGCTTTTGCGGCCAGCTCCCAAAAAAGCGAGGAGACAAATGGAGCTCAGGGGCACTGCAATTCACAAACGTGCAGAGTTATAAATGAGATCTCTCGTCCACAAATATATTGAGGGATGGCAACGAAGAGGATTTGAAAGCAAGGCAGATTTGCAGGAAACAGATTTCAGGAGGTAGATTTGACTCGCCTTTAAAGCACATGAAAAGTGACAAAACGTTGACAATGATGCCCTTGGCCAAAAAGGGCGTATGCGTTTTTTCCTGAATATATTCAGGAAAAAACGCATACGCCCTTTTTGGCCAACCAAGCAAGCCAGAAGGGCAAATCAGCGCTACAAAGAAGTCTCGCTTGCCCTCGGTCAAAAGGGCCATGCTGAACAAACTGTAAAAACCAGAAAAGCAGGACAGGCCATGGAGACTTGGGAGCCTTGCTACGCTGATGGGCTGGATGTAAATTGCCAACAGGCACTCTGGAGAAGAGTACGGTGTGTCCTGAAACAAGTAATAAACACAGCGTAGAGAGCATAGGGCACTTCCACTCATGGGCGTATAAATTGGGAAAAGTAAAAATCAACAAGACACAGGCACCCTAAAGTTTACGGCTGCTCTGTTGCCAAGAACCTCCGTTTCGGTACACCTTCAATATACCAGGAAAGAGAAAAATGGATAAAGAAATGGTGGTACTTGGCACAATGCAATATCACTCAGCCATGAAATCAATGTCATAAGGCTAGTTAGCAGCATGATGAGTGGATTTAGGTACAATGATTCTAAGTGAAATAAGTCACACAGAAAAAGGCACTTATCCTAAGATATCGCTTATAGAGGGAATGTCAAAATCGCTACACTTGAACTGAATTACAAAACAGAACAGAGTCACACCTTTAGAAGACACACTATGGCTGCATAACTGGAAAGGTGAGGTGGGGTGATGCATAAAACAAGGGTTTGAAATTAGCTCAGACACCGCTCCATAATCCAAATATGTAATAGACAAGGCCTACTCCCTGCTCAGTGAACTGGACTCAACACCCCCTAGTCACCGCACAAGAATATATCTGACTAGTATGAATCTGAAAACCTATGTATCGATATCTCTCTGCAAGTGAATCAAGAGGGTGTAAAGCGGCATAAACACAGCAGGGAAAAGCAGCCAAACCCCATTCTAAACATACATTACTTTAAAAAACCCACAAAGCGAAGACAGTGAAAGAGAGAGAAATTCTTACAAAATCCGTTCAGGGTCTCTGATGCAAACTGGATTGACCATATCTAGACCCACAGCTGGATGAGACATAAGGCTGGACACTCTTGGGGCTGAGAGGATTGGTGAGGTTGGGTGAGAAAATGCAGATACTTTAAAGTAATACCGCGGGGTACCCACCACATGGGTCTCAAATCTCCAGGTACAAGGGAATCTTCCTACATCAAAACATGCATGGGAAACCCAGAAGATGGTATGCCATTAGATCGGGAAAGGTTTCTAAAACGCACCTCATTTCTCCTCTCCTTGTGCTCGGGTTCACCATTCCAGCCCCTTGACTAACCATCTCCCTACTTGGAAAATCAGCACCTTTAACCTACTGTTTCGTCCAGGTTGCAATTTGTCCTGAGGATGAAGGGGAAGACGGGGAACCAACGAGAGACTAGCCCTAGGTGTTGGGACAGGCACAGGTCACTCCATTTTCCCATCAGGAAGAAGAATGAACCACAGGCTCAGCCTGCCCCCCAGAACCAAAATAGGGCCTGAAGCAATCCTGCGCTTTTGCGGCCAGCTCCCAAAAAAGCGAGGAGACAAATGGAGCTCAGGGGCACTGCAATTCACAAACGTGCAGAGTTATAAATGAGAACTCTCGTCCACAAATATATTGAGGGAAGGCAACGAAGAGGATTTGAAAGTAAGGCAGATTTTCAGGAAACAGATTTCAGGATGTAGATTCGACTCATCTGTAAAGCACATGAAAAGCGGCAAAACGTTGACAACGATGCCCTTGGCCAAAAAGGGCGTATGCGTTTTTTCCTGAATATATTCAGGAAAAAACGCATACGCCGTTTTTGGCCAAGCAAGCAAGCCGGAAGGGCAAATCAGCGCTACAAATAAGTCTCGCTTGCCCTCGGTCAAAAGGGCCATGCTGAAAAAAGTGTAAAAAACCAGAAAATCAGGACAGGCCATGGAGACATGGGAGCCTTGCTACGCTGATGGGCGGGATGTAAATTGCCAACAGGCACTCTGGAGAAGAGTACGGTGTGTCCTGAAACAAGTAATAAACACAGTGTAGAGAGCATAGGGCACTTCCACTCATGGGCGTATAAATTGGGAAAACTAAAAATCAACAAGACACAGGCACCCCAAACTTTACGGCTGCTCTGTTGCCAAGAACCTCCGCTTCGGTACACCTTCAATATCCCAGGAAAGAGAAAAATGGATAAAGAAATGGTGGTACTTGGCACAATGCAATATCACTCAGCCATGAAATCAATGTCATAAGGCTAGTTAGCAGCATGATGAGTGGATTTAGGTACGATGATTCTAAGTGAAATAAGTCACACAGAAAAAGGCACTTATCCTAAGATATCGCTTATAGAGGGAATGTCAAAATCGCTACACTTGAACTGAATTACAAAACAGAACAGAGGCACACCTTTAGAAGACACACCTTGGCTGCTTAACCGGAAAGGTGAGGTGGGGTGATGCATAAAACAAGGGTTTGAAATTAGCTCAGAGACCGCTCCATAAGCCAAATATGTAATAGACAAGGCCTACTCCCTGCTCAGTGAACTGGACTCAACACCCCCTAGTCACCGCACAAGAATATATCTGACTAGTATGAATCTGAAAACCTGTGTATTGATATCTCTCTGCAAGTGAATCAAGAGGGTGTAAAGCGGCATAAACGCAGCAGGGAAAAGCAGCCAAACCCCATTCTAAACATACATTACTTTAAAAAACCCACAAAGCAAAGACAGTGAAAGAGAGAGAAATTCTTACAAAATCCGTTCAGGGTCTCTGATGCAACCTGGATTGACCATATCTAGACCCACAGCTGGATGAGACATAAGGCTGGACACTCTTGGGGCTGAGAGGATTGGTGAGGTTGGGAGAGCAAACGCAGATACTTTAAAGTAATACCGCGGGGTACCCACCCCATGGGTCTCAAATCTCCAGGTACAAGGGCATCTTCCTACATCCAAACATGCATGTGAAACCCAGAAGATGGTATGCCTTGAGATCGGGAAAGGTTTCTAAAACGCACCTCATTTCTCCTCTCCTTGTGCTCGGGTTCCCCATTCCAGCCGCTTGATTCACCATCTCCCTACTTGGAGAATCAGCATCTTTAAACTCCTGTATCGTACAGGTTGCAATTTTCCTGAGGATGAACGGGAAGACAGGCAACCAACGAGAGACTAGCCGTAGGTGTTGGGAGAGGCACAGGTCACTCCATTTTCCCATCAGGAAGAAGAATGAACCACAGGCTCAGCCTGCCCCCCAGAACCAAAATAGGGCCTGAAGCAATCCTGCGCTTTTGCGGCCAGCTCCCAAAAAAGCGAGGAGACAAATGGAGCTCAGGAGCACTGCAATTCACAAACGTGCAGAGTTATAAATGAGATCTCTCGTCCACAAATATATTGAGGGAAGGCAACGAAGAGGATTTGAAAGCAAGGCAGATTTGCAGGAAACAGATTTCAGGAGGTAGATTCGACTCGCCTTTAAAGCACATGAAAAGTGACAAAACGTTGACAATGATGCCCTTGGCCAAAAAGGGCGTATGCGTTTTTTCCTGAATATATTCAGGAAAAAACGCATACGCCCTTTTTGGCCAACCAAGCAAGCCGGAAGGGCAAATCAGCGCTACAAAGAAGTCTCGCTTGCCCTCGGTCAAAAGGGCCATGCTGAACAAAGTGTAAAAACCAGAAAAGCAGGACAGGCCATGGAGACATGGGAGCCTTGCTACGCTGATGGGCAGGATGTAAATTGCCAACAGGCACTCTGGAGAAGAGTACGGTGTGTCCTGAAACAAGTAATAAACACAGCGTAGAGAGCATAGGGCACTTCCACTCATGGGCGTATAAATTGGGAAAACTAAAAATCAACAAGACACAGGCACCCTAAAGTTTACGGCTGCTCTGTTTCCAAGAACCTCCGCTTCGGTACACCTTCAATATCCCAGGAAAGAGAAAAATGGATAAAGAAATGGTGGTACTTGGCACAATGCAATATCACTCAGCCATGAAATCAATGTCATAAGGCTAGTTAGCAGCATGATGAGTGGATTTAGGTACGATGATTCTAAGTGAAATAAGTCACACAGAAAAAGGCACTTATCCTAAGATATCGCTTATAGAGGGAATGTCAAAATCGCTACACTTGAACTGAATTACAAACAGAACAGAGTCACACCTTTAGAAGACACACTATGGCTGCTTAACGGGAAAGGTGAGGTGGGGTGATGCATAAAACAAGGGTTTGAAATTAGCTCAGACACCGCTCCATAAGCCAAATATGTAATAGACAAGGCCTACTCCCTGCTCAGTGAACTGGACTCAACACCCCCTAGTCACCGCACAAGAATATATCTGACTAGTATGAATCTGAAAACCTATGTATCGATATCTCTCTGCAAGTGAATCAAGAGGGTGTAAAGCGGCATCAACACAGCAGGGAAAAGCAGCCAAACCCCATTCTAAACATAAATTACTTTAAAAACCCACAAAACAAAGACAGTGAAAGAGAGAGAAATTCTTACAAAATCCGTTCAGGGTCTCTGATGCAACCTGGATTGACCATATCTAGACCCACAGCTGGATGAGACATAAGGCTGGACACTCTTGGGGCTGAGAGGATTGGTGAGGTTGGGTGATCAAACGCAGATACATTAAAGTAAAACTGCGGGGAACACACCCCTTGGGTCTCAAATCTCCAGGTACAAGGCCATCTTCCTACATCAAAACATGCATTGGAAACCCAGAAGATGGTATGCCATGAGATCGGGAAAGGTTTCTAAAACGCACCTCATTTCTCCTCTCCTTGTGCTCGGGTTCGCCATTCCAGCTGCTTGACCAACCATCTCCCTACTTGGAGAATCAGCACCTTTAACCTCCTGATTGTACAGGTTGCAATTTGTCCTGAGGATGAACGGGAAGATGCGGAACCAACGAGAGACGAGCCCTAGGTGTTGGGACAGGCGTAGGTCACTCCATTTTCCCATCAGGAAGAAGAATGAACCACAGGCTCAGCCTGCCCCCCAGAACCAAAATAGGGCCTGAAGCAATCCTGCGCTTTTGCGGCCAGCTCCCAAAAAAGCGAGGAGACAAATGGAGCTCAGGGGCACTGCAATTCACAAACGTGCAGAGTTATAAATGAGAACTCTCGTCCACAAATATATTGAGGGAAGGCAACGAAGAGGATTTGAAAGCAAGGCAGATTTGCAGGAAACAGATTTCAGGAGGTAGATTCTACTCGACTTTAAAGCACATGAAAAGCGGCAAAACGTTGACAATGATGCCCTTGGCCAAAAAGGGCGTATGCGTTTTTTCCTGAATATATTCAGGAAAAAACGCATACGCCCTTTTTGGCCAACCAAGCAAGCCGGAAGGGCAAATCAGCGCTACAAAGAAGTCTCGCTTGCCCTCGGTCAAAAGGGCCATGCTGAACAAAGTGTAAAAACAAGAAAAGCAGGACAGGCCATGGAGACATGGGAGCCTTGCTACGCTGATGGGCGGGATGTAAATTGCCAACAGGCACTCTGGAGAAGAGTACGGTGTGTCCTAAAACAAGTAATAAACACAGTGTAGAGAGCATAGGGCACTTCCACTCATGGGCGTATAAATTGGGAAAACTAAAAATCAACAAGACACAGGCACCCCAAACTTTACGGCTGCTCTGTTGCCAAGAACCTCCGCTTCGGTACACCTTCAATATCCCAGGAAAGAGAAAAATGGATAAAGAAATGGTGGTACTTGGCACAATGGAATATCACTCAGCCATTAAATCAATGTCATAAGGCTAGTTAGCAGCATGATGAGTGGATTTAGGTACGATGATTCTAAGTGAAATAAGTCACAAAGAAAAAGGCACTTATCCTAAGATATCGCTTATAGAGGGAATGTCAAAATCGCTAAACTTGAACTGAATTACAAAACAGAACAGAGGCACACCTTTAGAAGACACACTATGGCTGCTTAACCGGAAAGGTGAGGTGGGGTGATGCATAAAACAAGGGTTTGAAATTAGCTCAGAGACCGCTCCATAAGCCAAATATGTAATAGACAAGGCCTACTCCCTGCTCAGTGAACTGGACTCAACACCCCCTAGTCACCGCACAAGAATATATCTGACTAGTATGAATCTGAAAACCTGTTTATTGATATCTCTCTGCAAGTGAATCAAGAGGGTGTAAAGCGGCATAAACGCAGCAGGGAAAAGCAGCCAAACCCCATTCTAAACATACATTACTTTAAACACCCCACAAAGCAAAGACAGTGAAAGAGAGAGAAATTCTTACAAAATCCGTTCAGGGTCTCTGATGCAACCTGGATTGACCATATCTAGACCCACAGCTGGATGAGACATAAGGCTGGACACTCTTGGGGCTGAGAGGATTGGTGAGGTTGGGTGAGCAAACGCAGATACTTTAAAGTAATACCGCGGGGTACCCACACCATGGGTCTCAAATCTCCAGGTACAAGGGCATCTTCCTACATCCAAACATGCATGTGAAACCCAGAAGATGGTATGCCGTGAGATCGGGAAAGGTTTCTAAAACGCACCTCATTTCTCCTCTCCTTGTGCTCGGGTTCGCCATTCCAGCCCCTTGACTAACCATCTCCCTAATTGGAGAATCAGCACCTTTAACCTCCTCTTTCGTCCAGGTTCAATTTGTCCTGAGGATGAAGGGGAAGACGGGGAAACAACGAGAGACTAGCCCTAGGTGTTGGGACAGGCACAGGTTACTCCATTTTCCCATCAGGAAGAAGAATGAACCACAGGCTCAGCCTGCCCCCCAGAACCAAAATAGGGCCTGAAGCAATCCTGCGCTTTTGCGGCCAGCTCCCAAAAAAGCGAGGAGACAAATGGAGCTCAGGGGCACTGCAATTCACAAACGTGCAGAGTTATAAATGAGAACTCTCGTCCAAAAATATATTGAGGGAAGGCAACGAAGAGGATTTGAAAGCAAGGCAGATTTGCAGGAAACAGATTTCAGGAGGTAGATTCGACTCGCCTGTAAAGCACATGAAAAGCAGCAAAACGTTGACAATGATGCCCTTGGCCAAGAACGGCGTATGCGGTTTTTCCTGAATATATTCAGGAAAAAAGGCATACGCCCTTTTTGGCCAACCAAGCAAGCCGGAAGGGCAAATCAGCGCTACAAAGAAGACTCGCTTGCCCTCGGTCAAAAGGGCCATGCTGAAAAAAGTGTAAAAACCAGAAAAGCAGGACAGGCCATGGAGACATGCGAGCCTTGCTACGCTGATGGGCGGGATGTAAATTGCCAACAGGCACTCTGGAGAAGTGTACGGTGTGTCCTGAAACAAGTAATAAACACAGCTTAGAGAGCATAGGGCACTTCCACTCATGGGCGTATAAATTGGGAAAACTAAAAATCAACAAGACACAGGCACCCCAAACTTTACAGCTGCTCTGTTTCCAAGAACCTCCACTTCGGTACACCTTCAATATCCCAGAAAGAGAAAAATGGATAAACAAATGGTGGTACTTGGCACAATGTAATGTCACTCAGCCATGAGATCAATGTCATAAGGCTAGTTAGCAGCATGATGAGTGGATTTAGCGACGATGATTCTAAGTGAAATAAGTCACACAGAAAAAGACACTTATCCTAAGATATCGCTTATAGAGGGAATGTCAAAATCGCTACACTTGAACTGAATTACAAAACAGAACAGAGTCACACCTTTACAAGACACACTATGGCTGCTTAACGGGAAAGGTGAGGTGGGGTGATGCATAAAACAAGGGTTTGAAATTAGCTCAGAGACCGCTCCATAAGCCAAATATGTAATAGACAAGGCCTACTCCCTGCTCAGTGAACTGGACTCAACACACCCTACTCACCACACAAGAATATATCTGACTAGTAAGAATCTGAAAACCTATGTATCGATATCTCTCTGCAAGTGAATCAAGAGGGTGTAAAGCGGCATCAACACAGCAGGGAAAAGCAGCCAAGCCCGATTCTAAACATAAATTACTTTAAAAAACCCACAAAACAAAGACAGTGAAATAGAGAGAAATTCTTCCAAAATCCGTTCAGGGTCTCTGATGCAACCTGGATTGCCCATATCTAGACCCACAGCTGGATGAGACATAAGGCTGCACACTCTTGCGGCTGAGAGGATTGGTGAGGTTGGGTGAGCAAATGCAGATACTTTAAACTAATACTGCGGTGTACCCACCCCATGGGTCTCAAATCTCCAGGTACAAGGGCATCTTCCTACATCAAAACATGCATGTGAAACCCAGAAGATGGTATGCCTTGAGATCGGGAAAGGTTTCTAAAACGCACCTCATTTCTCCTCTCCTTGTGCTCGGGTTCCCCATTCCAGCCGCTTGATTCACCATCTCCCTACTTGGAGAATCAGCATCTTTAAACTCCTGTATCGTACAGGTTGCAATTTTCCTGAGGATGAACGGGAAGACAGGCAACCAACGTGAGACTAGCCCTAGGTGTTGGGACAGGCACAGGTCACTCCATTTTCCCATCAGGAAGAAGAATGAACCACAGGCTCAGCCTGCCCCCCAGAACCAAAATAGGGCCTGAAGCAATCCTGCGCTTTTGCGGCCAGCTCCCAAAAAAGCGAGGAGACAAATGGAGGTCAGGAGCACTGCAATTCACAAACGTGCAGAGTTATAAATGAGATCTCTCGTCCACAAATATATTGAGGGAAGGCAACGAAGAGGATTTGAAAGCAAGGCAGATTTGCAGGAAACAGATTTCAGGAGGTAGATTCGACTCGCCTTTAAAGCACATGAAAAGTGACAAAACGTTGACAATGATGCCCTTGGCCAAAAAGGGCGTATGCGTTTTTTCCTGAATATATTCAGGAAAAAACGCATACGCCCTTTTTGGCCAACCAAGCAAGCCGGAAGGGCAAATCAGCGCTACAAAGAAGTCTCGCTTGCCCTCGGTCAAAAGGGCCATGCTGAACAAAGTGTAAAAACCAGAAAAGCAGGACAGGCCATGGAGACATGGGAGCCTTGCTACGCTGATGGGCAGGATGTAAATTGCCAACAGGCACTCTGGAGAAGAGTACGGTGTGTCCTGAAACAAGTAATAAACACAGCGTAGAGAGCATAGGGCACTTCCACTCATGGGCGTATAAATTGGGAAAACTAAAAATCAACAAGACACAGGCACCCTAAAGTTTACGGCTGCTCTGTTTCCAAGAACCTCCGCTTCGGTACACCTTCAATATCCCAGGAAAGAGAAAAATGGATAAAGAAATGGTGGTACTTGGCACAATGCAATATCACTCAGCCATGAAATCAATGTCATAAGGCTAGTTAGCAGCATGATGAGTGGATTTAGGTACGATGATTCTAAGTGAAATAAGTCACACAGAAAAAGGCACTTATCCTAAGATATCGCTTATAGAGGGAATGACAAAATCGCTACACTTGAACTGAATTACAAACAGAACAGAGTCACACCTTTAGAAGACACACTATGGCTGCTTAACGGGAAAGGTGAGGTGGGGTGATGCATAAAACAAGGGTTTGAAATTAGCTCAGACACCGCTCCATAAGCCAAATATGTAATAGACAAGGCCTACTCCCTGCTCAGTGAACTGGACTCAACACCCCCTAGTCACCGCACAAGAATATATCTGACTAGTATGAATCTGAAAACCTATGTATCGATATCTCTCTGCAAGTGAATCAAGAGGGTGTAAAGCGGCATCAACACAGCAGGGAAAAGCAGCCAAACCCCATTCTAAACATAAATTACTTTAAAAACCCACAAAACAAAGACAGTGAAAGAGAGAGAAATTCTTACAAAATCCGTTCAGGGTCTCTGATGCAACCTGGATTGACCATATCTAGACCCACAGCTGGATGAGACATAAGGCTGGACACTCTTGGGGCTGAGAGGATTGGTGAGGTTGGGTGATCAAACGCAGATACATTAAAGTAAAACTGCGGGGAACACACCCCTTGGGTCTCAAATCTCCAGGTACAAGGGCATCTTCCTACATCAAAACATGCATTGGAAACCCAGAAGATGGTATGCCATGAGATCGGGAAAGGTTTCTAAAACGCACCTCATTTCTCCTCTCCTTGTGCTCGGGTTCGCCATTCCAGCTGCTTGACCAACCATCTCCCTACTTGGAGAATCAGCACCTTTAACCTCCTGATTGTACAGGTTGCAATTTGTCCTGAGGATGAACGGGAAGACGCGGAACCAACGAGAGACGAGCCCTAGGTGTTGGGACAGGCGTAGGTCACTCCATTTTCCCATCAGGAAGAAGAATGAACCACAGGCTCAGCCTGCCCCCCAGAACCAAAATAGGGCCTGAAGCAATCCTGCGCTTTTGCGGCCAGCTCCCAAAAAAGCGAGGAGACAAATGGAGCTCAGGGGCACTGCAATTCACAAACGTGCAGAGTTATAAATGAGAACTCTCGTCCACAAATATATTGAGGGAAGGCAACGAAGAGGATTTGAAAGCAAGGCAGATTTGCAGGAAACAGATTTCAGGAGGTAGATTCTACTCGACTTTAAAGCACATGAAAAGCGGCAAAACGTTGACAATGATGCCCTTGGCCAAAAAGGGCGTATGCGTTTTTTCCTGAATATATTCAGGAAAAAACGCATACGCCCTTTTTGGCCAACCAAGCAAGCCGGAAGGGCAAATCAGCGCTACAAAGAAGTCTCGCTTGCCCTCGGTCAAAAGGGCCATGCTGAACAAAGTGTAAAAACCAGAAAAGCAGGACAGGCCATGGAGACATGGGAGCCTTGCTACGCTGATGGGCAGGATGTAAATTGCCAACAGGCACTCTGGAGAAGAGTACGGTGTGTCCTGAAACAAGTAATAAACACAGCGTAGAGAGCATAGGGCACTTCCACTCATGGGCGTATAAATTGGGAAAACTAAAAATCAACAAGACACAGGCACCCTAAAGTTTACGGCTGCTCTGTTTCCAAGAACCTCCGCTTCGGTACACCTTCAATATCCCAGGAAAGAGAAAAATGGATAAAGAAATGGTGGTACTTGGCACAATGCAATATCACTCAGCCATGAAATCAATGTCATAAGGCTAGTTAGCAGCATGATGAGTGGATTTAGGTACGATGATTCTAAGTGAAATAAGTCACACAGAAAAAGGCACTTATCCTAAGATATCGCTTATAGAGGGAATGTCAAAATCGCTACACTTGAACTGAATTACAAACAGAACAGAGTCACACCTTTAGAAGACACACTATGGCTGCTTAACGGGAAAGGTGAGGTGGGGTGATGCATAAAACAAGGGTTTGAAATTAGCTCAGACACCGCTCCATAAGCCAAATATGTAATAGACAAGGCCTACTCCCTGCTCAGTGAACTGGACTCAACACACCCTAGTCACCACACAAGAATATATCTGACTAGTAAGAATCTGAAAACCTATGTATCGATATCTCTCTGCAAGTGAATCAAGAGGGTGTAAAGCGGCATCAACACAGCAGGGAAAAGCAGCCAAGCCCGATTCTAAACATAAATTACTTTAAAAAACCCACAAAACAAAGACAGTGAAATAGAGAGAAATTCTTCCAAAATCCGTTCAGGGTCTCTGATGCAACCTGGATTGACCATATCTAGACCCACAGCTGGATGAGACATAAGGCTGGACACTCTTGGGGCTGAGAGGATTGGTGAGGTTGAGTGAGCAAACCCAGATACTTTAAAGTAACACCGCGGGGTACACACCCCATGGGTCTCAAATCTCCAGGTACAAGGGCATCTTCCTACATCAAAACATGCATGGGAAACCCAGAAGATGGTATGCCGTGAGATCGGGAAAGGTTTCTAAAACGCACCTCATTTCTCCTCTCCTTGTGCTCGGGTTTGCCATTCCAGCCGCTTCACTAACCATCTCCCTACTTGGAGAATCAGCACCTTTATCCTCCTGTTTCGTACAGGTTGCAATTTGTCCTGAGGATGAACGGGAAGACGGGGAACCAACGAGAGACTAGCCCTAGGTGTTGGGACAGGCACAGGTCACTCCATTTTCCCATCAGGAAGAAGAATGAACCACAGGCTCAGCCTGCCCCCCAGAACCAAAAAAGGGCCTGAAGCAATCCTGCGCTTTTGCGGCCAGCTCCCAAAAAAGCGAGTAGACAAATGGAGCTCAGGGGCACTGCAATTCACAAACGTGCAGAGTTATAAATGAGAACTCTCGTCCACAAATATATTGAGGGAAGGCAACGAAGAGGATTTGAAAGCAAGGCAGATTTGCAGGAAACAGATTTCAGGAGGTAGATTCGACTCGCCTTTAAAGCACATGAAAAGTGGCAAAACGTTGACAATGATGCCCTTGGCCAAAAAGGGCGTATGCGTTTTTTCCTGAATATATTCAGGAAAAAACGCATACGCCCTTTTTGGCCAACCAAGCAAGCCGGAAGGGCAAATCAGCGCTACAAAGAAGTCTCGCTTGCCCTCGGTCAAAAGGGCCATGCTGAAAAAAGTGTAAAAACCAGAAAAGCAGGACAGGCCATGGAGACATGGGAGCCTTGCTACGCTGATGGGCGGGATGTAATTTGCCAACAGGCACTCTGGAGAAGTGTACGGTGTGTCCTGAAACAAGTAATAAACACAGCTTAGAGAGCATACGGCACTTCCACTCATGGGCGTATAAATTGGGAAAACTAAAAATCAACAAGACACAGGCACCCCAAACTTTACAGCTGCTCTGTTTCCAAGAACCTCCACTTCGGTACACCTTCAATATCCCAGGAAAGAGAAAAATGGATAAAGAAATGGTAGTACTTGGCACAATGGAATATCACTCAGCCATGAAATCAATGTCATAAGGCTAGTTAGCAGCATGATGAGTGGATTTAGGTACGATGATTCTAAGTGAAATAAGTCACACAGAAAAAGACACTTATCCTAAGATATCGCTTATAGGGGGAATGTCAAAATTGCTACACTTGAACTGAATTACAAAACAGAACAGAGTCACACCTTTAGAAGACACACTATGGCTGCTTAACGGGAAAGGTGAGGTGGGGTGATGCATAAAACAAGGGTTTGAAATTAGCTCAGAGACCGCTCCATAAGCCAAATATGTAATAGACAAGGCCTACTCCCTGCTCAGTGAACTGGACTCAACACACCCTAGTCACCACACAAGAATATATCTGACTAGTAAGAATCTGAAAACCTATGTATCGATATCTCTCTGCAAGTGAATCAAGAGGGTGTAAAGCGGCATCAACACAGCAGGGAAAAGCAGCCAAGCCCGATTCTAAACATAAATTACTTTAAAAAACCCACAAAACAAAGACAGTGAAAGAGAAATTCTTCCAAAATCCGTTCAGGGTCTCTGATGCAACCTGGATTGACCATATCTAGACCCACAGCTGGATGAGACATAAGGCTGGACACTCTTGGGGCTGAGAGGATTGGTGAGGTTGAGTGAGCAAACCCAGATACTTTAAAGTAACACCGCGGGGTACACACCCCATGGGTCTCAAATCTCCAGGTACAAGGGCATCTTCCTACATCAAAACATGCATGGGAAACCCAGAAGATGGTATGCCGTGAGATCGGGAAAGGTTTCTAAAACGCACCTCATTTCTCCTCTCCTTGTGCTCGGGTTTGCCATTCCAGCCGCTTCACTAACCATCTCCCTACTTGGAGAATCAGCACCTTTATCCTCCTGTTTCGTACAGGTTGCAATTTGTCCTGAGGATGAACGGGAAGACGGGGAACCAACGAGAGACTAGCCCTAGGTGTTGGGACAGGCACAGGTCACTCCATTTTCCCATCAGGAAGAAGAATGAACCACAGGCTCAGCCTGCCCCCCAGAACCAAAAAAGGGCCTGAAGCAATCCTGCGCTTTTGCGGCCAGCTCCCAAAAAAGCGAGTAGACAAATGGAGCTCAGGGGCACTGCAATTCACAAACGTGCAGAGTTATAAATGAGAACTCTCGTCCACAAATATATTGAGGGAAGGCAACGAAGAGGATTTGAAAGCAAGGCAGATTTGCAGGAAACAGATTTCAGGAGGTAGATTCGACTCGCCTTTAAAGCACATGAAAAGTGGCAAAACGTTGACAATGATGCCCTTGGCCAAAAAGGGCGTATGCGTTTTTTCCTGAATATATTCAGGAAAAAACGCATACGCCCTTTTTGGCCAACCAAGCAAGCCGGAAGGGCAAATCAGCGCTACAAAGAAGTCTCGCTTGCCCTCGGTCAAAAGGGCCATGCTGAAAAAAGTGTAAAAACCAGAAAAGCAGGACAGGCCATGGAGACATGGGAGCCTTGCTACGCTGATGGGCGGGATGTAATTTGCCAACAGGCACTCTGGAGAAGTGTACGGTGTGACCTGAAACAAGTAATAAACACAGCTTAGAGAGCATACGGCACTTCCACTCATGGGCGTATAAATTGGGAAAACTAAAAATCAACAAGACACAGGCACCCCAAACTTTACGGCTGCTCTGTTTCCAAGAACCTCCACTTCGGTACACCTTCAATATCCCAGAAAGAGAAAAATGGATAAAGAAATGGTGGTACTTGGCCCAATGGAATATCACTCAGCCATGAAATCAATGTCATAAGGCTAGTTAGCAGCATGATGAGTGGATTTAGCGACGATGATTCTAAGTGAAATAAGTCACACAGAAAAAGACACTTATCCTAAGATATCGCTTATAGAGGGAATGTCAAAATCGCTACACTTGAACTGAATTACAAAACAGAACAGGGTCACACCTTTAGAAGAAACACTATGGCTGCTTAACGGGAAAGGTGAGGTGGGGTGATGCATAAAACAAAGGTTTGAAATTAGCTCAGAGACCTCTCCATAAGCCAAATATGTAATAGAAAAGGCCTACTCCCTGCTCAGTGAACTGGACTCAACACCCCCTAGTCACTGCACAAGAATATATCTGAGTAGTAAGAATCTGAAAACCTATGTATCGATATCTCTCTGCAAGTGAATCAAGAGGGTGTAAAGCGGCATAAACACAGCAGGGAAAAGCAGCCAAGCCCCATTCTAAACATAAATTACTTAAAAAAACCCACAAAACAAAGACAGTGAAAGAGAGAGAAATTCTTACAAAATCAGTTCAGGGGCTCTGATGCCACCTGGATAGACCATATCTAGACCCACAGCTGGATGAGAGTTAAGGCTGGACACTCTTGGGGCTGAGAGGATTGGTGAGGTTGGGTGAGCAAACGCAGATACTTTAAAGTAACACTGCGGGGTACCCACCCCATGGGTCTCAAATCTCCAGGTACAAGGGCATCTTCCTACATCAAAACATGCATGGGAAACCCAGAAGATGGTATGCTGTGAGATCCGGAAAGGCTTCTCAAACGCACCTCATTTCTCCTCTCCTTGTGCTCGGATTCGCCATTCTAGCCGCTTGACTAAACATCTCCCTACTTGGAGAATCAGCACTTTTAACCTCCTGTTTCGTACAGGTTGCAATTTGTCCTGAGGATGAACTGGAAGAAGGGCAACCAACGAGAGACTAGCCCTAGGTGTTGGGACAGGCACAGGTCACTCCATTTTCCCATCAGGAAGAAGAATGAACCACAGGCTCCGGCGGCCCCCTGGAAGCCGAATAGGGCCTGAAGCAATCTTGCGCTTTTGCGGCCAGCTCCCAAAAAAGCGAGTAGACAAATGGAGCTCAGGGGCACTGCAATTCACAAACGTGCAGAGTTATAAATGAGAACTCTCGTCCACAAATATATTGAGGGAAGGCAACGAAGAGGATTTGAAAGCAAGGCAGATTTGCAGGAAACAGATTTCAGGAGGTAGATTCGACTCGCCTTTAAAGCACATGAAAAGTGGCAAAACGTTGACAATGATGCCCTTGGCCAAAAAGGGCGTATGCGTTTTTTCCTGAATATATTCAGGAAAAAACGCATACGCCCTTTTTGGCCAACCAAGCAAGCCGGAAGGGCAAATCAGCGCTACAAAGAAATCTCGCTTGCCCTCGGTCAAAAGGGCCATGCTGAAAAAATTGTAAAAACCAGAAAAGCAGGACAGGCCATGGAGACATGGGAGCCTTGCTACGCTGATGGGCGGGATGTAATTTGCCAACAGGCACTCTGGAGAAGTGTACGGTGTGTCCTGAAACAAGTAATAAACACAGCTTAGAGAGCATAGGGCACTTCCACTCATGGGCGTATAAATTGGGAAAACTAAAAATCAACAAGACACAGGCACCCCAAACTTTACGGCTGCTCTGTTTCCAAGAACCTCCACTTCGGTACACCTTCAATATCGCAGGAAAGAGAAAAATGGATAAAGAAATTGTGCTACTTGGCCCAATGGAATATCACTCAGCCATGAAATCAATGTCATAAGGCTAGTTAGCAGCATGATGAGTGGATTTAGCGACGATGATTCTAAGTGAAATAAGTCACACAGAAAAAGACACTTATCCTAAGATATCGCTTATAGAGGGAATGTCAAAATCGCTACACTTGAACTGAATTACAAAACAGAAGAGAGTCACACCTTTAGAAGACACACTATGGCTGCTTAACGGGAAAGGTGAGGTGGGGTGATGCATACAACAAGGGTTTGAAATTAGCTCAGAGACCGCTCCATAAGCCAAATAAGTAATAGACAAGGCCTACTCCCTGCTCAGTGAAATGGACTCAACACCCCCTAGTCACCGCACAAGAATATATCTGAGTAGTAAGAATCTGAAAACCTATGTATCGATATCTCTCTGCAAGTGAATGAAGAGGGTGTAAAGCGGCATAAACACAGCAGGGAAAAGCAGCTGAGCCCCATTCTAAACATAAATTACTTAAAAAAACCCACAAAACAAAGACAGTGAAAGATAGAGAAATTCTTACAAAATCAGTTCAGGGGCTCTGATGCCACCTGGATAGACCATATCTAGACCCACAGCTGGATGAGACTTAAGGCTGGACACTCTTGGGGCTGAGAGGATTGGTGAGGTTGGGTGAGCAAACGCAGATACTTTAAAGTAATACTGCGGGGTACCCACCCCATGGGTCTCAAATCTCCAGGTACAAGGGCATCTTCCTACATCAAAACATGCATGGGAAACCCAGAGAATTGTATGCCGTGAGATCGGGAAAGGCTTGTAAAACGCACCTCATTTCTCCTCTCCTTGTGCTCGGGTTCGCCATTCCAGCCGCTTGACTAACCATCTCCCTACTTGGAGAATCAGCACCTTTAACCTCCTGTTTCGTACAGGTTGCAATTTGTCCTGAGGATGAACGGGAAGACGGACAACCAACGAGAGACTAGCGCTAGGTTTTGGGACAGGCACAGGTCACTCCATTTTCCCATCAGGAAGAAGAATGAACCACAGGCTCAGCCTGCCCCCCAGAAGCAAAATAGGGCCTGAAGCAATCCTGCGCTTTTGTGGCCAGCTCCCAAAAAAGCGAGTAGACAAATGTAGCTCAGGGGCACTGCAATTCACAAACGTGCAGAGTTATAAATGAGAACTCTCGTCCACAAATATATTGAGGGAAGGCAACGAAGAGGATTTGAAAGCAAGGCAGATTTGCAGGAAACAGATTTCAGGAGGTAGATTCGACTCGCCTTTAAAGCACATGAAAAGTGGCAAAACGTTGACAATGATGCCCTTGGCCAAAAAGGGCATATGCGTTTTTTCCTGAATATACTCAGGAAAAAACGCATACGCCCTTTTAGGCCAACCAAGCAAGCCGGAAGGGCAAATCAGCGCTACAAAGACGTCTCGCTTGCCCTCCGTCAAAAGGGCCATGCTGAAAAAAGTGTAAAAACCAGAAAAGCAGGACAGGCCATGGAGACATGCGAGCCTTGCTACGCTGATGGGCGGGATGTAAATTGCCAACAGCCACTCTGGAAAAGGGTACGGTGTGTCCTGAAACAAGTAATAAACACAGCTTAGAGATCATAGGGCACTTCCACTCATGGGCGTATAAATTGGGAAAAATAAAAATCAACAAGACACAGGCACCCCAACCTTTACGGCTGCTCTGTTTCCAAGAACCTCCACTTCGGTACACCTTCAATATCCCAGGAAAGAGAAAAATGGATAAAGAAATAGTGGTACTTGGCCCAATGGAATATCACTCAGCCATGAAATCAATGTCATAAGGCTAGTTAGCAGCATGATGAGTGGATTTAGCGACGATGATTCTAAGTGAAATAAGTCACACAGAAAAAGACACTTATCCTAAGATATCACTTATAGAGGGAATGTCAAAATCGCTACACTTGAACTGAATTACAAAACAGAACAGAGTCACACCTTTAGAAGACACACTATGGCTGCTTAACGGGAAAGGTGAGGTGGGGTGATGCATAAAACAAGGGTTTGAAATTAGCTCAGAGACCTCTCCATAAGCCAAATATGTAATAGACAAGGCCTACTCCCTGCTCAGTGAACTGGACTCAACACCCCCTAGTCACCGCACAAGAATATATCTGACTAGTAAGAATCTGAAAACCTATGTATCGATATCTCTCTGCAAGTGAATCAAGAGGGTGTAAAGCGAATAAACACAGCAGGGAAAAGCAGCCAAGCCCCATTTTAAACATAAATTACTTGAAAAAACCCACACAAAAAAAACAATGAAAGAGAGAGAAATTCTTACAAAATCCGTTCAGGGTCTCTGATGCAACTTGGATTGACCATATCTACACCCACAGCTGGATGAGACATAAGGCTGGACACTCTTGGGGCTGAGAGGATTGGTGAGGTTGGGTGAGCAAATCCAGATACTTTAAACTAACACCGTGGGGTACACACCCCATGGGTCTCAAATCTCCAGGTACAAGGGCATCTTCCTACATCAAAACATGCATGGGAAACCCAGAAGATGGTATGCCGTGAGATCGGGAAAGGTTTCTAAAACGCACCTCATTTCTCCTCTCCTTGTGCTCGGGTTCCCCATTCCAGCCGCTTGACTAACCATCTCCCTACTTGGAGAATCAGCACCTTTAACCTCCTGTTTCGTCCAGGTTGCAATTTGTCCTGAGGATGAACTGGAAGACGGGGAACCAACGAGAGACTAGCCCTAGGTGTTGGGACAGGCACAGGTCACTCCATTTTCCCATCAGGAAGAAGAATGAACCACAGGCTCAGCCTGCCCCCCAGAACCAATATAGGGCCTGAAGCATCCTGCGCTTTTGCGGCCAGCTCCCAAAAAAGCTAGTAGACAAATGGAGCTCAGGGGCACTGCAATTCACAAACGTGCAGAGTTATAAATGAGAACTCTCGTCCACAAATATATTGAGGGAAGGCAACGAAGAGGATTTGAAAGCAAGGCAGATTTGCAGGAAACAGATTTCAGGAGGTAGATTCGACTCGCATTTAAAGCACATGAAAAGCGACAAAACGTTGACAATAATGCCCTTGGCCAAAAAGGGCGTATCCGTTTTTTCCTGAATATATTCAGGAAAAAACGCATACGCCCTTTTTGGCCAACCAAGCAAGCCGGAAGGGCAAATCAGCGCTACAAAGAAGTCTCGCTTGCCCTCGGTCAAAAGGGCCATGCTGAAAAAAGTGTAAAAACCAGAAAAGCAGGACAGTCCATGGAGACATGGGAGCCTTGCTACGCTGATGGGCGGGATGTAATTTGCCAACAGGCACTCTGGAGAAGTGTACGGTGTGTCCTGAAACAAGTAATAAACACAGCTTAGAGAGCATAGGGAACTTCCACTCATGGGCGTATAAATTGGGAAAAATAAAAATCAACAAGACACAGGCACCCCAAAGTTTACGGCTGCTCTGCTTCCAAGAACCATCACTTCGGTACACCTTCAATATCCCAGAAAGAGAAAAATGGATAAAGAAATAGTGGTACTTGGCCCAATGGAATATCACTCAGCCATGAGATCAATGTCATAAGGCTAGTTAGCAGCATGATGAGTGGATTTAGCGACGATGATTCTAAGTGAAATAAGTCACACAGAAAAAGACACTTATCCTAAGATATCGCTTATAGAGGGAATGTCAAAATCGCTACACTTGAACTGAATTACAAAACAGAACAGAGTCACACCTTTAGAAGACACACTATGGCTGCTTAACGGGAAAGGTGAGGTGGGGTGATGCATAAAACAAGGGTTTGAAATTAGCTCAGAGACCGCTCCATAAGCCAAATATGTAATAGACAAAGCCTACTCCCTGCTCAGTGAACTGGACTCAACACCCCCTAGTCACCGCACAAGAATATATCTGACTAGTAAGAATCTGAAAACCTATGTATCGATATCTCTCTGCAAGTGAATCAAGAGTGTGTAAAGCGGCATAAACACAGCAGGGAAAAGCAGCCAAGCCCCATTCTAAACATAAATTACTTTAAAAAACCCACAAAACAAAGACAGTGAAATAGAAATTCTTACAAAATCCGTTCAGGGTCTCTGATGCAACTTGGATTGACCATATCTAGACCCACAGCTGGATGAGACATAAGGCTGGACACTCTTGGGGCTGAGAGGATTGGTGAGGTTGGGTGAGCAAACCCAGATATTTTAAAGTAACACCGCGGGGTACACACCCCATGGGTCTCAAATCTCCAGGTACAAGGGCATCTTCCTACATCAAAACATGCATGGGAAACCCAGAAGATGGTATGCCGTGAGATTGGGAAAGGTTTCTAAAACGCACCTCATTTCTCCTCTCCTTGTGCTCGGGTTCGCCATTCCAGCCTCTTCACTTTACGTGCTAAATGGTATCTAGAGAGTGGGATATATTTAATAAATACCCTAACTCTAATGCATACACTAACCCTTACCCATACCCTAAACCTCTCACCCGTACTCTAACCCGTACCATAAGCAGTACCCTAACCCTAACCCTAAAACTAACCTTAAGCCATACCCTATGCCGTAACCTAACCCGGACCCTAAACCGTACCCGAAGTCGTACCCTACCCCTAACCCTAACACATACCCAACGAGGTACCCTCACCCGTACCCAAAGCCGTACCCTAACCCTAACCCTAACCCTAACCCTAACCCTCACCCTAACCCATACCCTACGCCGTACACTCACGTGTTCCCTAACCCATACCCAAAGCCGTACCCTAACCCTAACCATAACACTAAGCCTAACCCATATCCTATGCCGTACCCTCACCCTTACCCTAACCCGAACCCTAACCCTAACCCTAATCAATACAATAACCCGTACCCTCAACCGTACCCTAACCCGTACCCTAACCCTAACCCTAACTCTAAACCTAACCCATACCCTACGCCGTACACTCACGCGTTCCCTAACCCGTACCCAAAGCCGTACCCTAACCCTAACAATAACTCATAGCCTAACCCATATCCTTTGCCATACCCTCACCCTTACCCTAACCCGTATCCTAAGCCGTACCCTAACCCTAACCGTAATCCTAACCCATACCCTACTCCGTACCCTCACTCTTACCCTAACCCGTACCCTAAGCCGTACCCTAACTCTAACCCTAACCCTAAGACTAACCCTAACACATATCCTACGCCGTACCCTCACCCTTACTCTAAGCCATACCCTAACCCTAACCCTAACCCTAACACTAACTGTAAACTACCCTTGACTGCTTTTGCCTCCAATAGATTTCCTAAGCACTAGTGTTTTAAGGAACAGGTTAAAAATAAAATGCTAATGTGACTTATTTATAATGTGTGTATTCTTTATCTTATCCTAGTGTCTAAAATTTTCTCCATGGTTGGAACCCAAATTACATTCCTTTACGCGCTAAGTGGTATGTAGAGAGTGGGATAGGTTTAATAAATGACCTAACCCTAACGTGAACCCTAACCCTAACCCATAGCCTAACCCTAACAAGTACCCTCATCCTAACCTGTACCCTATACCTTGACGTAACCCTAAAACTAAGCGTAACCCTAACATATACCCTACGCCGTACCGTCACCCGTACCCTAACCCGTACCCTAAGTCGTACCCTAACCCTAACCCAAACCCATACGCTACGCCGTACCCTCACCCGTACCCTAACCCGTATCCTAAGCCATACCCTAATCCTAACCAATACCCTACGCAGTATCCTCACCCTTACCCTCACCCGTACCCTAAACCTAACCCTAACCCTAACCCCTACCCTACGCCGTACCCTCACCCGTACCCTATCCCATACCCTAAGCCGTACCCTAACCCTAACACTAACCCTAACCCTAACCCTAACCCTAAACTACCCTTGACTGCTTTTGCCTCCATTAGATTTCCTAAGCACTAGTGTTTTAAGGAACAGGTTAAAAAGAAAATCCTAATGTGATTTTTTTATAATGTGTTTATTCTTTATCTTATCCTAGTGACTAAAATCTTCTCCATGGCTGGACACCAAATAATATTCCTTTACGTGCTAAGTGGTATCTAGAGAGTGGGATAGGTTTAATAAATACCCTAATCCTAACGTGTACCCTAGCCCTAACCCATACGCTAACCCGAACGCGTACCCTAAACCTAACCCAAATCCTAACCCTAACACATACGCTAATCCTAACCCGTACCCAAAACTATCCCTAACCCTAAAACTAACCCTAACCCTAACCCTAACCCTAACCCATACCCTACGCCGTACCCTCACCCGTACCCTAACCCGTACCCTAAGCCGTACCCTAACCCTAAGCCTAACCCTAACCCTAACCGCTACCCTACGCCGTACCCTATCCCATACCCTAAGCGGTACCCTAACCCTAACACTAATCCTAACCCTAAACCATACTCTACGCCGTAACCACACACGTATCCTAACCCATACCCTAAGCCGTACCCTAACCCGAACCCTAACACATACGCTACGCCGTACCCTCACCCGTACCCTAACCCGTATCCTAAGCCGTACCCTAACCCTAACCCTAACCCTAACCCTAACCGCTACCCTACGCCGTACCCTATCCCAAACCCTAAGCGGTACCCTAACACTAACACTAACCCTAAACCTAACCCTAACCCCTACCCTACGCCGTACCCTCACCCGTACCCTATCCCATACCCTAAGCCGTACCCTAACCCTAACACTAACCCTAACCCTAAACCTAAACCCTACCCTACGCCGTACCCTCACCCGTACCCTATCCCATACCCTAAGCCGTACCCTAACCCTAACCCTAACCCTAACCTATACACTACGCCATACCCTCACCCGTACCCTAACCCGTACCCTAAGCCGTACCCTAACCCTAAACCTAACCCTAACCTATACACTATGCCGTACCCTCACCCGTACCCTAACCCGTACCCTAAGCCGCACCCAGCCCTAACCCTAACCCTAACCCTAACCCATACCCTACGCCGTACCCTAACCCGTACCCTAACCCGTATTCTAAGCCATACCCTAACCATAACCAATACCCTACACAGTACCCTCACCCGTACCCTCACCCGTACCCTAAGCCATACCCTAACCCCAACCCTAACCCTAACCCTAACCCCTACCCTACGCCGTACCCTCACCCGTACCCTATCCCATACCCTAAGCCGTACCCTAACCCTAACACTAACCCTAACCCTAACCCTAACCCTAAACTACCCTTGATTGCTTTTGCCTCTATTAGATTTCCTAAGCACTAGTGTTTTAAGGAACAGGTTAAAAAGAAAATCCTAATGTGATTTTTTTATAATGTGTTTATTCTTTATCTTATCCTAGTGACTAAAATCTTCTCCATGGCTGGATCCCTAATAATATTCCTTTACGTGCTAAGTGGTATCTAGAGAGTGGGATAGGTTTAATAAATACCCTAATCCTAACGTGTACCCTAACCCTAACCCATACCCTAACCCTAACGCGTACCCTAACCCTAACCCTAACCCTAAACCATACGCTACGCAGTACCCTCACCCGTACCCTAACCCGTATCCTAAGCCGTACCCTAACCCTAACCCTAACCCTAACCCTAATGGCTACCCTACGCCGTACCCTATCCCATACCCTAAGCGGTACCCTAACCCTAACACTAACCCTAAACCTAACCCTAACCCCTACCCTACGCCGTACCCTCACCCGTAACCTATCCCATACCCTAAGCCGTACCCTAACCCTAACACTAACCCTAACCCTAAACCTAACCCCTACCCTACGCCGTACCCTCACCCGTACCCTATCCCATAACCTAAGCCGTACCCTAAACCTAACCCTAACCCTAACCTATACACTATGCCATACCCTCACCGATACCCTAACCCGTACCCTAAGCCGTACCCTAACCCTAACCCTAACCTATACACTACGCCGTACCCTCACCCGTACCCTAACCCGTACCCTAAGCCGTACCCTAACCCTAACCCTAACCCTAACCCTAACCCTAACCCATACCCTACGCCGTACCCTAACCCGTACCCTAACCCGTATTCTAAGCCGTACCCTAACCATAACCAATACCCTACACAGTACCCTCACCCGTACCCTCACCGTACCCTAAGCCATACCCTAACCCTAACCCTAACCCTAACCTATACACTACGCCATACCCTCACTCGTACCCTAACCCGTACCCTAAGCCATACGCTAACCCTAACCCTAACCTATACACTACGCCATACCCTCACTCGTACCCTAACCCGTACCCTAAGCCGTACTCTAAACCTAACCCTAACCCTAACCCTAAACCATACGCTACGCCGTACCCTCACCCGTACCCTAACCCGTATCCTAAGCCGTACCCTAACCCTAACCCTAACCCTAAACCATACGCTACGCCGTACCCTCACCCGTACCCTAACCCGTATCCTAAGCCGTACCCTAACCCTAACCCTAACCCTAAACTATACCCTACGCCGTAACCACACCCGTACCCTAACCCGTACCCTAAGCCGTACACTAACCCTAACCCTAACCCTAACCCTAACCCATACCGTACGCCATAACCTAACACGTACCCTAACCCGTATCCTAAGCCGTACCCTAACCCTAACCAATACCCTACGCAGTATCCTCACCCATATCCTCACCCGTACCCTAAGCCGTACCCTAACCCTAACCCTAACCCTAACCCTAACCCTAACCCTAACCCCTACCCTATGCCATACCCTCACCTGTACCCTATCCCATAACCTAAGCCGTACAATAACCCTAACACTAACCCTAACCCTAACCCATAACCTACGCCAAACCCTCACCCGTACCCTAACCCGTATCCTAAGACGTACCGTAACCCTAACCAATACCCTACGCAGTATCCTCACCCATACCCTCACCCGTACCCTAAGACGTACCCTAACCCTAACCCTAACCCTAACCCTAACCCATAACCTACGCCGTACCCTCACCCGTACCCTAACACGTACCCTAAGACGTACCGTAACCCTAACACTAACACTAACCCTAACCCTAACCCACACTCTACGCCGTACCCTAACCCGTACCCTAACACGTATCCTAAGCCGTACCCTAACCCTAACGAATACCCTACGCAGTACCCTCACCCGTACCCTCACCCGTACCCTAAGCCATACCCTAACCATAACCCTAACCCTAACCCTAACCCCTACCCTACGCCGTACCCTCACCCGTACCCTATCCCATACCCTAAGCCGTACCCTAACCCTAACACTAACCCTAACACTAACCATAACCCTAAACTTCCCTTGATTGCTTTTGCCTCTATTAGATTTCCTAAGCACTAGTGTTTTAAGGAACAGGTTAAAAAGAAAATCCTAATGTGATTTTTTTATAATGTGTTTATTCTTTATCTTATCCTAGTGACTAAAATCTTCTCCATGGCTGGATCCCTAATAATATTCCTTTACGTGCTAAGTGGTATCTAGAGAGTGGGATAGGTTTAATAAATACCCTAATCCTAACGTGTACCCTAACCCTAACCCATACCCTAACCCTAACGCGTACCCTAATCCTAACCCTAACCCTAAACCATACGCTACGCAGTACCCTCACCCGTACCCTAACCCGTATCCTAAGCCGTACCCTAACCCTAACCCTAACCCTAACAGCTACCCTACGCCGTACCCTATCTCATACCCTAAGCGGTACCATAACCCTAACACTAACCCTAAACCTAACCCTAACCCCTACCCTACGCCGTACCTTCACCCGTAACCTATCCCATACCCTAAGCCGT
The DNA here is from genome assembly GCF_028564815.1 of Eubalaena glacialis. Taxonomy (NCBI): domain Eukaryota; kingdom Metazoa; phylum Chordata; class Mammalia; order Artiodactyla; family Balaenidae; genus Eubalaena; species Eubalaena glacialis. Next base: position 135,625 of record NW_026871238.1, read on the forward strand.
ACCCTAACCCTAACCCTAACCCTAACTTATACACTACGCCGTACCCTCACCCGTACCCTAACCCGTACCCTAAGCCGTACCCTAACCCTAACCCTAACCCTAACCCTAACCCATACCCTACGACGTACCCTCACCCGTACCCTAACCCGTACCCTAACCCGTATTCTAAGCCGTACCCTAACCATAACCAATACCCTACACAGTACCCTCACCCGTACCCTCACCGTACCCTAAGCCATACCCTAACCCTAACCCTAACCCTAACCTATACACTTGGCCATACCCTCACTCGTACCCTAACCCGAACCCTAAGCCATACCCTAACCCTAACCCTAACCCTAACCTATACACTACGCCATAACCTCACTCGTACCCTAACCCGTACCCTAAGCCGTACCCTAACCCTAACCCTAACCCTAAACCATACGCTACGCCGTACCCTCACCCGTACCATAACCCGTATCCTAAGCCGTACCCTAACCCTAACCCTAACCCTAAACTATACCCTACGCCGTAACCTCACCCGTACTCTAACCCGTACCCTAAGCCGTACCCTAACCCTAACCCTAACCCTAACCCTAACCCTAACCCTAACCCATACCGTACGCCATACCCTAACACGGACCCTAACCCGTATCCTAAGCCGTACCCTAACCCTAACCAATACCCTAGGCAGTATCCTCACCCATACCCTCACCCGTACCCTAAGCCGTACCCTAACCCTAACCCTAACCCTAACCCTAACCCATAACCTACGCCGTAACCTCACCCGTACCCTAACACGTACCCTAACACGTACCCTAAGACGTACCGTAACCCTAACCCTAACACTAACCCTAACCCTAACCCACACTCTACACCTTACCCTAACCCGTACCCTAACACGTATCCTAAGCCGTACCCTAACCCTAACCAATACCCTACGCAGTACCCTCACCCGTACCCTCATCCGTACCCTAAGCCATACCCTAAGCCTAACCCTAAACCTAACCCTAACCCTAAACCCTACCCTACGCCGTACTCTCACCCGTACCCTATCCCATACGCTAAGCCGTGCCCTAACCCTAACCCTAACCTATACACTACGCCGTACCCTCACCCGTACCCTAACCCGTACCCTAAGCCGTACCCTAACTCTAACCCTAACCCTAACCCTAACCCTTACCCATACCCTGCGCCGTACCCTAACCCATACAATAACCTGTATCCTAAGCCTTAACCTAACCCTAACCAATGACCTACACAGTACCCTCAACCGTACCCTAAGCCATACCCTAACCCTAACCCTAACACTAACCCTAACCCTAAACCCTACCCTATGCCGTACCCTCACCCATACCCTATCCCATACCCTAAGCCGTACCCTAACCCTAACACTAACCCTAACCCTAACCCTAACCCTAAACTACCCTTGACTGCTTTTGCCTCCATTAGATTTCCTAAACACTAGTGTTTTAAGGAACAGGTTAAAAAGAAAACCTTATGTGATTTTTTTATAATGTGTTTATTCTTTATCTTATCCTAGTGACTAAAATCTTCTCCATGGCTGAACCCCAAATAATATTCCTTTACGTGCTAAGTGGTATCTAGAGAGTGGGATAGGTTTAATAAATACCCTAATCCTAAAGTGTACCCTAAACCTAACCCATACCCTAACCCTAACGCGTACCCTAACCCTAACCAAAACCCTAACCCGAACAAGTATGCTAATCCTAAACCGTACCCTAAACCAATCCCTAACCCTAAAACTAACCCTAACCCTAACCCTAACCTTAACCCATAACCTACGCCGTACCCTCACCTGTACCCTAACCCGTACCCTAAGCCGTACCCTAACCCTAACCCTAACCCATACGCTACGCCGTACCCTCACCCGTACCCTAACCCGTATCCTAAGCCGTACCCTAACCCTAACCCTAACACTAACACTAACCGCTACCCTACGCCGTACCCTATCCCATACCCTAAGCAGTACCCTAACCCTAACACTAACCCTAAACCTAACCCTAACCCCTACCCTATGCCGTACCCTCACATGTAACCTATCCCATACCCTAAGCCGAACGCTAACCCTAACACTAACCCTAACCCTAAACCTAACACCTACCCTACGCCGTACCCTCACCCGTACCCTATCCCATACCCTAAGCCGTACCCTAAACCTAACCCTAACCCTAACCTATACACTACGCCATAACCTCACCCGTACCCTAACCCGTACCCTAAGCCGTACCCTAACCCTAACCCTAACCCTAACCTATACACTACGCCGTACCCTCACCCGTACCCTAACCCGTACCCTAAGCCGTACCCTAACCCTAACCCTAACCCTAACCCTAACCCTAAACCATACCCTACGCCGTACCCTAACCCGTACCCTAACCCGTATTCTAAGCCGTACCCTAACCATAACCAATACCCTACACAGTACCCTCACCCGTACCCTCACCGTACCCTAAGCCATACCCTAAACCTAACCCTAACCCTAACCTATACACTACGCCATACCCTCACCCGTACCCTAACCCGTACCCTAACCCGTATCCTAAGCCGTACCCTAACCCTAACCCTAACCCTAACCCTAAACCATAACCTACGCCGTACCCTCATCCGTACCCTAACACGTACCCTAAAATGTACCGTAATCCTAACCCTAACACTAACCCTAACCCTAACCCACACTCTACACCGTACCCTAACCCGTACCCTAACACGTATCCTAAGCCGTACCCTAACCCTAACCAATACCCTACGCAGTACCCTCACCCGTACCCTCACCCGTACCCTAAGCCATACCCTAACCCTAACCCTAACCCTAACCCTAACCCCAACCTACGCCGTACCCTCACCCGTACCCTATCCCATACGCTAAGCCGTACCCTAACCCTAACACTAACACTAACCCTAACCCTAACCCTAACCCATACCCTATGCCGTACCCTCACCCGTAACCTAACCCGTACCCTAAGCCGTACCCTAACCCTTACCCTAACCCCTACCCTACGCCGTACCCTCACCCGTACCCTATCCCATACCCTAAGCCATACCCTACCACTAACACTAAACCTAACCCTAACCCTAACCCTAAACTACCCTTGATTGCTTTTGCCTCTATTAGATTTCCTAAGCACTAGTGTTTTAAGGAACAGGTTAAAAAGAAAATCCTAATGTGATTTTTTTATAATGTGTTTATTCTTTATCTTATCCTAGTGACTAAAATCTTCTCCATGGCTGGATCCCTAATAATATTCCTTTACGTGCTAAGTGGTATCTAGAGAGTGGGATAGGTTTAATAAATACCCTAATCCTAACGTGTAACCTAAACCTAACCCATACCCTAACCCTAACGCGTACCCTAACCCTAACAAAAAACCTAACCCTAACACGTACGCTAATCCTAACCCGTACCCTAAACCAATCCCTAACCCTAAAACTAACCCTAACCCTAACCCTAACCCTAACCCTTACCCTACGCCGTACCCTCACCCGTACCCTAACCCGTACCCTAAGACGTACCCTAACCCTAACCCTAACCCATACGCTACACCGTACCCTCACCCGTACCCTAACCCGTATCCTAAGCCGTACCCTAACCCTAACCCTAACCCTAACCCTAACCCTAACCCATACCCTACGCCATACCATAACCCGTACCCTAACCCGTATCCTAAGCCGTATCCTAACCCTAACCAATACCCTATGCAGTACCCTCACCCGTACCCTCACCCGTACCCTAAGCCGTACCCTAACCCCAACCCTAACCCGAACTCTAACCCTAACCCCTACCCTACGCCGTACCCTCACCCGTACCCTATCCCATACGCTAAGCCGTACCCTAACCCTAACACTAACACTAACCCTAACCCTAACCCTAACCCATACCCTACGCCGTACCCTCACCCGTAACCTAACCCGTACCCAAAGCCGTACCCTAACCCTAACCCTAACCTATACACTACGCCGTACCCTCACCCGTACCCTAACCCGTACCCTAAGCCGTACCCTGACTCTAACCCTAACCCTAACCCTAACCCTTACCCATACACTGCGCCTTACCCTAACCCATACAATAACCTGTATCCTAAGCCTTAACCTCACCCTAACCAATGACCTACACAGTACCCTCACCCGTACCCTAAGCCATACCCTAACCCTAACCCTAACACTAACCCTAACCCTAAACCCTACCCTATGCCGTACCCTCACCCATACCCTATCCCATACCCTAAGCCGTACCCTAACCCTAACACTAACCCTAACCCTAACCCTAACCCTAAACTACCCTTGACTGCTTTTGCCTCCATTAGATTTCCTAAGCACTAGTGTTTTAAGGAACAGGTTAAAAAGAAAATTCTAATGTGATTTTTTTATAATGTGTTTATTCTTTATCTTATCCTAGTAAAGAAAATCTTCTCCATGGCTGGACCCTAAATAATATTCCTTTACGTGCTAAGTGGTATCTAGAGAGTGGGATAGGTTTAATAAATACCCTAATCCTAACGTGTACCCTAACCCTAACCCTAATGCGTACCCTAACCCTATCCCAAACCCTAACCCTAACACGTACGCTAATCCTCACCCGTACACTAAACCAATCCCTAACCCTAAAACTAACCCTAACCCTAACCCTAACCCTAACCCATACGCTACGCCGTACCCTCACCCATACGCTAACCCGTATCCTAAGCCGTACCCTAACCCTAAACCTAACCCTAACCTCTACCCTACGCCGTACCCTCACCCGTACCCTCACCCGTGCCCTAACCCGTATCCTAAGCCGTACCCTAACCCTAACACTAACCCTAAACTATACTCTACGCCGTAACCTCACCCGTACCCTAACCCGTACCCTAAGCCGTACACTAACCCTAACCCTAACCCTAACCTATACACTACGCCATACACTCACTCGTACCCTAACCCGTACCCTAAGCCATACGCTAACCCTAACCCTAACCCTAACCTATACACTACGCCATACCCTCACTCGTACCCTAACCCGTACCCTAAGCCGTACCCTAAACCTAACCCTAACCCTAACCCTAAACCATACGCTACGCCGTACCCTCACCCGTACCCTAAACCGTATGCTAAGCCGTACCCTAACCCTAACCCTAACCCTAACCATACGCTAGGCCGTACCCTCACCCGTACCCTAACCCGTATCCTAAGCCGTACCCTAACCCTAACCCTAACCCTAAACTATACCCTACGCCGTAACCTCACCCGTACCCTAAACCGTACCCTAAGCCGTACACTAACCCTAACCCTAACCCTAACCCTAACCCATACCGTACGCCATAACCTAACACGTACCCTAACTCGTATCCTAAGCCGTACCCTAACCCTAACCAATACCCTACGCAGTATCCTCACCCATACCCTCACCCGTACCCTAAGCCGTACCCTAACCGTAACCCTAATCCTAACCTTAACCCTAACCCTAACCCCTACCCTATGCCATACCCTCACCTGTACCCTATCCCATAACCTAAGCCGTACAATAACCGTAACCCTAACCCTAACCCTAACCCATAACCTACGCCGTACCCTCACCCGTACCCTAACCCGTATCCTAAGACGTACCGTAACCCTAACCAATACCCTACGCAGTATCCTCACCCATACCCTCACCCGTACCCTAAGACGTACCCTAACCCTAACCCTAACCCTAACCCTAAGCCATAACCTACGCCGTACCCTCACCCGTACCCTAACACGTACCCTAAGACGTACCGTAACCCTAACACTAACACTAACCCTAACCCTAACCCACACTCTACGCCATACCCTAACCCGTACCCTAACACGTATCCTAAGCCGTACCCTAACCCTAACGAATACCCTACGCAGTACCCTCACCCGTACCCTCACCCGTACCCTAAGCCATACCCTAACCATAACCCTAACCCTAACCCTAACCCCTACCCTACGCCGTACCCTCACCCGTACCCTATCCCATACCCTAAGCCGTACCCTAACCCTAACACTAACCCTAACACTAACCCTAACCCTAAACTACCCTTGATTGCTTTTGCCTCTATTAGATTTCCTAAGCACTAGTGTTTTAAGGAACAGGTTAAAAAGAATATCCTAATGTGATTTTTTTATAATGTGTTTATTCTTTATCTTATCCTAGTGACTAAAATCTTCTCCATGGCTGTATCCCTAATAATATTCCTTTACGTGCTAAGTGGTATCTAGAGAGTGGGATAGGTTTAATAAATACCCTAATCCTAACGTGTACCCTAACCCTAACCCATACCCTAACCCTAACGCGTACCCTAATCCTAACCCTAACCCTAAACCATACGCTACGCAGTACTCTCACCTGTACCCTAACCCGTATCCTAAGCCGTACCCTAACCTTAACCCTAACCCTAACCCTAACAGCTACCCTACGCCGTACCCTATCCCATACCCTAAGCGGTACCCTAACCCTAACACTAACCCTAACCCTAAACCTAACCCTTACCCTACGCCGTACCCTCACCCGTAACCTATCCCATACCCTAAGCCGTACCCTAACCCTAACACTAACCCTAACCCTAAACCTAACCCTTACCCTACGCCGTACCCTCACCCGTACCCTATCCCATACCCTAAGCTGTACCCTAAACCTAACACTAACCCTAACCTATACACTACGCCATACCCTCACCCGTACCCTAACCCGTACCCTAAGCCGTACCCTAACCCTAACCCTAACCTATACACTACGCCGTACCCTCACCCGTACCCTAACCCTAACCCTAACCCTAACCCATACCCTACGCCGTACCCTAACCCGTACCCTAACCCGTATTCTAAGCCGTACCCTAACCATAACCAATACCCTACACAGTACCCTCACCCGTACCCTCACCGTACCCTAAGCCATACCCTAACCCTAACCCTAACCCTAACCTATACACTACGCCATACCCTCACTCGTACCCTAACCCGAACCCTAAGCCATACCCTAACCCTAACCCTAACCCTAACCCTAACCCTAACCCATACCGTACGCCATACCCTAACACGTACCCTAACCCGTATCCTAAGCCGTACCCTAACCCTAAACCTAACCCTAAACTATACCCTACGCCGTAACCTCACCCGTACCCTAACCCGTACCCTAAGCCGTACCCTAACCCTAACCCTAACCCTAACCCTAACCCTAACCCTAACCCTAACCCATACCGTACGCCATACCCTAACACGTACCCTAACCCGTATCCTAAGCCGTACCCTAACCCTAACCAATACCCTAGGCAGTATCCTCACCCATACCCTCACCCGTACCCTAAGCCGTACCCTAACCCTAACCCTAACCCTAACCCTAACCCATAACCTACGCCGTACCCTCACCCGTACCCTAACACGTACCCTAAGACGTACCGTAACCCTAACCCTAACACTAACCCTAACCCTAACCCACACTCTACACCGTACCCTAACCCGTACCCTAACACGTATCCTAAGCCGTACCCTAACCCTAACCAATACCCTACGCAGTACCCTCACCCGTACCCTCACCCGTACCCTAAGCCATACCCTAACCCTAACCCTAACCCTAACCCTAACCCCTACCCTACGCCGTACTCTCACCCGTACCCTATCCCATACGCTAAGCCGTGCCCTAACCCTAACCCTAACCTATACACTACGCCGTACCCTCACCCGTACCCTAACCCGTACCCTAAGCCGTACCCTAACTCTAACCCTAACCCTAACCCTAACCCTTACCCATACCCTGCGCCGTACCCTAACCCATACAATAACCTGTATCCTAAGCCTTAACCTAACCCTAACCAATGACCTACACAGGACCCTCACCCGTACCCTAAGTCATACCCTAACCCTAACCCTAACACTAACCCTAACCCTAAACCCTACCCTATGCCGTACCCTCACACATACCCTATCCCATACCCTAAGCCGTACCCTAACCCTAACACTAACCCTAACCCTAACCCTAACCCTAAACTACCCTTGACTGCTTTTGCCTCCATTAGATTTCCTAAACACTAGTGTTTTAAGGAACAGGTTAAAAAGAAAACCTTATGTGATTTTTTTATAATGTGTTTATTCTTTATCTTATCCTAGTGACTAAAATCTTCTCCATGGCTGAACCCCAAATAATATTCCTTTACGTGCTAAGTGGTATCTAGAGAGTGGGATAGGTTTAATAAATACCCTAATCCTAAAGTGTACCCTAAACCTAACCCATACCCTAACCCTAACGCGTACCCTAACCCTAACCAAAACCCTAACCCGAACAAGTATGCTAATCCTAAACCGTACCCTAAACCAATCCCTAACCCTAAAACTAACCCTAACCCTAACCCTAACCCTAACCAATAACCTACGCCGTACCCTCACCTGTACCCTAACCCGTACCCTAAGCCGTACCCTAACCCTAACCCTAACCCATACGCTACGCCGTACCCTCACCCGTACCCTAACCCGTATCCTAAGCCGTACCCTAACCCTAACCCTAACCCTAAACTATACCCTACGCCGTAACCTCACCCGTACCATAACCCGTACCCTAAGCCGTACCCTAACCCTAACCCTAACCCTAACCCTAACCCTAACCCTAACCCATACCGTACGCCATACCCTAACACGTACCCTAACCCGTATCCTAAGCCGTACCCTAACCCTAACCAATACCCTACGCAGTATCCTCACCCATAGCCTCACCCGTACCCTAAGCCGTACCCTAACCCTAACCCTAACCCTAACCCTAACCCTAACCCCTACCCTATGCCATACCCTCACCTGTACCCTATCCCATAACCTAAGCCGTACCATAACCCTAACACTAACCCTAACCCTAACCCATAACCTACGCCGTACCCTCACCCGTACCCTAACCCGTATCCTAAGCCGTACCCTAACCCTAACCCTAACCCTAACCCTAACCCATAACCTACGCCGTACCCTCACCCGTACCCTAACACATACCCTAAGACGTACCGTAACCCTAACCCTAACACTAACCCTAACCTTAACCCACACTCTACGCCGTACCCTAACCCGTACCCTAACACGTATCCTAAGCCGTACCCTAACCCTAACCAATACCCTACGCAGTACCCTCACCCGTACCCTCACCCGTACCCTAAGCCATACCCTAACCCTAACCCTAACCCTAACCCTAACCCCTACCCTACGCCGTAACCTCACCCGTACCCTATCCCATACGCTAAGCCGTACCCTAACCCTAACACTAACACTAACCCTAACCCTAACCCTAACCCATACCCTACGCCGTACCCTCACCCGTAACCTAACCCGTACCCTAAGCCGTACCCTAACCCTTACCCTAACTCCTACCCTATGCCGTACCCTCACCCGTACCCTATCCCATACCCTAAGCCGTACCCTAACCCTAACACTAACCCTAACCCTAACCCTAACCCTAAACTACCCTTGATTGCTTTTGCCTCTATTAGATTTCCTAAGCACTAGTGTTTTAAGGAACAGGTTAAAAAGAAAATCCTAATGTGATTTTTTTATAATGTGTTTATTCTTTATCTTATCCTAGTGACTAAAATCTTCTCCATGGCTGGATCCCTAATAATATTCCTTTACGTGCTAAGTGGTATCTAGAGAGTGGGATAGGTTTAATAAATACCCTAATCCTAACGTGTACCCTAAACCTAACCCATACCCTAACCCTAACGCGTACCCTAACCCTAACAAAAAACCTAACCCTAACACGTACGCTAATCCTAACCCGTACCCTAAACCAATCCCTAACCCTAAAACTAACCCTAACCCTAACCCTAACCCTAACCCTTACCCTACGCCGTACCCTCACCCGTACCCTAACCCGTACCCTAAGACGTACCCTAACCCTAACCCTAACCCATACGCTACGCCGTACCCTCACCCGTACTCTAACCCGTATTCTAAGCCGTACCCTAACCCTAACCCTAACCCTAACCCTAACCCATACCCTACGCCATACCATAACCCGTACCCTAACCCGTATCCTAAGCCGTATCCTAACCCTAACCAATACCCTACGCAGTACCCTCACCCGTACCCTCACCCGTACCCTAAGCCGTACCCTAACCCCAACCCTAACCCTAACTCTAACCCTAACCCCTACCCTAGGCCGTACCCTCACCCGTACCCTATCCCATACGCTAAGCCGTACCCTAACCCTAACACTAACACTAACCCTAACCCTAACCCTAACCCATACGCTACACCGTACCCTCACCCGTAGCCTAACCCGTACCCAAAGCCGTACCCTAACCCTAACCCTAACCTATACACTACGCCGTACCCTCACCCGTACCCTAAGCCGTACCCTAACCCCAACCCTAACCCTAACTCTAACCCTAACCCCTACCCTAGGCCGTACCCTCACCCGTACCCTATCCCATACGCTAAGCCGTACCCTAACCCTAACACTAACCCTAACCCTAACCCTAACCCTAACCCATAACCTACACCGTACCCTCACCCGTACCCTAACCCGTACCCTAAGCCGTACCCTAACCCTAAACCTAAACCATATGCTACGCCGTACCCTCACCCTTACCCTAACCCGTATCCTAAGCCGTACCCTAACCCTAACACTAACCCTAAACTATACCCTATGCCGTAACCTCACCCGTACCCTAACCCGTACCCTAAGCCGTACCCTAACCCTAACCCTAACCCTAACCCTAACCCTAACCCTAACCCATACCGTACGCCATACCCTAACACGTACCCTAACCCGTATCGTAAGCCGTACCCTAACCCTAACCAATACCCTACGCAGTATCCTCACCCATAGCCTCACCCGTGCCCTAAGCCGTACCCTAACCCTAACCCTAACCCTAACCCTAACCCTAACACCTACCCTATGCCATACCCTCACCTGTACCCTATCCCATAACCTAAGCCATACCATAACCCTAACACTAACCCTAACCCTAACCCATAACCTACGCCGTACCCTCACCCTTAACCTAACCCGTATCCTAAGCCGTACCCTAACCCTAACCCTAACCCTAACCCATAACCTACGCCGTACCCTCACCCGTACCCTAACACGTACCCTAAGACGTACCGTAACCCTAACCCTAACACTAACCCTAACCCTAACCCACACTCTACGCCGTACCCTAACCCGTACCCTAACACGTATCCTAAGCCGTACCCTAACCCTAAGCAATACCCTACGCAGTACCCTCACCCGTACCCTCACCCGTACCCTAAGCCATACCCTAACCATAACCCTAAGCCTAACCTTAACCCCTACCCTACGCCGTACCCTCACCCGTACCCTATCCCATACCCTAAGCCGTACCCTAACCCTAACACTAACCCTAACCCTAACCCTAACCCTAACCCATACCGTACGCCGTACCCTCACCCGTAACCTAACCCGTACCCTAAGCCGTACCCTAACCCTAACCCTAACCTATACACTACGCCGTACCCTCACCCGTACCCTAACCCGTACCCTAAGCCGTACCCTAACTCTAACCCTAACCCTAACCCTAACCCTTACCCATACCCTGCGCCGTACCCTAACCCATACAATAACCTGTATCCTAAGCCTTAACCTAACGCTAACCAATGACCTACACAGTACCCTCACCCGTACCCTAAGCCATACCCTAACCCTAACCCTAACACTAACCCTAACCCTAAACCCTACCCTATGCCGTACCCTCACCCATACCCTATCCCATACCCTAAGCCGTACCCTAACCCTAACACTAACCCTAACCCTAACCCTAACCCTAAACTACCCTTGACTGCTTTTGCCTCCATTAGAATTCCTAAGCACTAGTGTTTTAAGGAACAGGTTAAAAAGAAAATCCTAATGTGATTTTTTTATAATGTGTTTATTCTTTATCTTATCCTAGTGACTAAAATCTTCTCCATGGCTGGATCCCTAATAATATTCCTTTACGTGCTAAGTGGTATCTAGAGAGTGGGATAGGTTTAATAAATACCCTAATCCTAACGTGTACCCTAAACCTAACCCATACCCTAACCCTAACGCGTACCCTAACCCTAACAAAAACCCTAACCCTAACACGTACGCTAATCCTAACCCGTACCCTAAACCAATCCCTAACCCTAAAACTAACCCTAACCCTAACCCTAACCCTAACCCTTACCCTACGCCGTACCCTCACCCGTACCCTAACCCGTACCCTAAGACGTACCCTAACCCTAACCCTAACCCATACGCTACGCCGTACCCTCACCCGTACCCTAACCCGTATTCTAAGCCGTACCCTAACCCTAACCCTAACCCTAACCCTAACCCATACCCTACGCCATACCATAACCCGTACCCTAACCCGTATCCTAAGCCGTATCCTAACCCTAACCAATACCCTACGCAGTACCCTCACCCGTACCCTCACCCGTACCCTAAGCCGTACCCTAACCCCAACCCTAACCCTAACTCTAACCCTAACCCCTACCCTACGCCGTACCCTCACCCGTACCCTATCCCATACGCTAAGCCGTACCCTAACCCTAACACTAACACTAACCCTAACCCTAACCCTAACCCATACCCTACGCCGTACCCTCACCCGTAACCTAACCCGTACCCAAAGCCGTACCCTAACCCTAACCCTAACCTATACACTACGCCGTACCCTCACCCGTACCCTAACCCGTACCCTAAGCCGTACCCTAACTCTAACCCTAACCCTAACCCTAACCCTTACCCATACCCTGCGCCGTACCCTAACCCATACAATAACCTGTATCCTAAGCCTTAACCTAACCCTAACCAATGACCTACACAGTACCCTCACCCGTACCCTAAGCCATACCCTAACCCTAACCCTAACACTAACCCTAACCCTAAACCCTACCCTATGCCGTACCCTCACCCATACCCTATCCCATACCCTAAGCCGTACCCTAACCCTAACACTAACCCTAACCCTAACCCTAACCCTAAACTACCCTTGACTGCTTTTGCCTCCATTAGATTTCCTAAGCACTAGTGTTTTAAGGAACAGGTTAAAAAGAAAATCCTAATGTGATTTTTTTATAATGTGTTTATTCTTTATCTTATCCTAGTAACGAAAATCTTCTCCATGGCTGGACCCTAAATAATATTCCTTTACGTGCTAAGTGGTATCTAGAGAGTGGGATAGGTTTAATAAATACCCTAATCCTAACGTGTACCCTAACCCTAACCCTAATGCGTACCCTAACCCTAACCCAAACCCTAACCCTAACACGTACGCTAATCCTCACCCGTACCCTAAACCAATCCCTAACCCTAAAACTAACCTTAACCCTAACCCTAACCCTAACCCATACGCTACGCCGTACCCTCACCCATACCCTAACCCGTATCCTAAGCCGTACCCTAACCCTAAACCTAACCCTAACCTCTACCCCACGCCGTACCCTCACCCGTACCCTAACCCGTACCCAAAGCCTTACCCTAACCCTAACCCTAACCCTCACCCATACCCAACGCCGTAACCTAACCCATATCCTAACCCGTATCCTAAACCGTATCCTAACCCTAACCAATAACCTACGCAGTACCCTCACCAGTACCCTCACCGGTATACTAAGCCCTCCCCTAACCCTAACCCTAACCCTAACCCTAAACTACCCTTTACTGCTTTTGCCTCCATTAGATTTCCTAAACACTAGTGTTTTAAGGAACAGGTTAAAAAGAAAACCTTATGTGATTTTTTTATAATGTGTTTATTCTTTATCTTATCCTAGTGACTAAAATCTTCTCCATGGCTGAACCCCAAATAATATTCCTTTACGTGCTAAGTGGTATCTAGAGAGTGGGATAGGTTTAATAAATACCCTAATCCTAAAGTGTACCCTAAACCTAACCCATACCCTAACCTTAACGCGTACCCTAACCCTAACCAAAACCCTAACCCGAACACGTATGCTAATCCTAACCCGTACCCTAAAACAATCCCTAACCCTAAAACTAACCCTAACCCTAACCCTAACCCTAACCCATAACCTACACCGTACCCTCACCCGTACCATAACCCGTACCCTAAGCCGTACCCTAACCCTAACCCTAAACCATATGCTACGCCGTACCCTCACCCGTACCCTAACCCGTATACTAAGCCGTACCCTAACCCTAACACTAACCCTAAACTATACCCTATGCCGTAACCTCACCCGTACCCTAACCCGTACCCTAAGCCGTACCCTAACCCTAACCCTAACCCTAACCCTAACCCTAACCCTAACCCATACCGTACGCCATACCCTAACACGTACCCTAACCCGTATCCTAAGCCGTACCCTAACCCTAACCAATACCCTACACAGTATCCTCACCCATAGCCTCACCCGTGCCCTAAGCCGTACCCTAACCCTAACCCTAACCCTAACCCTAACCCATACCCTACGCCATACCATAACCCGTACCCTAACCCGTATCCTAAGCCGTATCCTAACCCTAACCAATACCCTACGCAGTACCCTCACCCGTACCCTCACCCGTACCCTAAGCCGTACCCTAACCCCAACCCTAACCCTAACTCTAACCCTAACCCCTACCCTAGGCCGTACCCTCACCCGTACCCTATCCCATACGCTAAGCCGTACCCTAACCCTAACACTAACACTAACCCTAACCCTAACCCTAACCCATACCCTACGCCGTACCCTCACCCGTAACCTAACCCGTACCCAAAGCCGTACCCTAACCCTAACCCTAACCTATACACTACGCCGTACCCTCACCCGTACCCTAACCCGTACCCTAAGCCGTACCCTAACTCTAACCCTAACCCTAACCCTAACCCTTACCCATACCCTGCGCCGTACCCTAACCCATACAATAACCTGTATCCTAAGCCTTAACCTAACCCTAACCAATGACCTACACAGTACCCTCACCCGTACCCTAAGCCATACCCTAACCCTAACCCTAACACTAACCCTAACCCTAAACCCTACACTATGCCGTACCCTCACCCATACCCTATCCCATACCCTAAGCCGTACCATAACCCTAACACTAACCCTAACCCTAACCCTAACCCTAAACTACCCTTGACTGCTTTTGCCTCCATTAGATTTCCTAAGCACTAGTGTTTTAAGGAACAGGTTAAAAAGAAAATCCTAATGTGATTTTTTTATAATGTGTTTATTCTTTATCTTATCCTAGTAACGAAAATCTTCTCCATGGCTGGACCCTAAATAATATTCCTTTACGTGCTAAGTGGTATCTAGAGAGTGGGATAGGTTTAATAAATACCCTAATCCTAACGTGTACCCTAACCCTAACCCTAATGCGTACCCTAACCCTAACCCAAACCCTAACCCTAACACGTACGCTAATCCTCACCCGTACCCTAAACCAATCCCTAACCCTAAAACTAACCCTAACCCTAACCCTAACCCTAACCCATACGCTACGCCGTACCCTCACCCATACCGTAACCCGTATCCTAAGCCGTACCCTAACCCTAAACCTAACCCTAACCTCTACCCTACGCCGTACCCTCACCCGTACCCTAACCCGTACCCAAAGCCTTACCCTAACCCTAACCCTAACCCTCACCCATACCCAACGCCGTAACCTAACCCATATCCTAACCCGTATCCTAAGCCGTACCCTAACCCTAACCAATAACCTACGCAGTACCCTCACCAGTACCCTCACCGGTATCCTAAGCCCTACCCTAACCCTAACCCTAACCCTAACCCTAAACTACCCTTTACTGCTTTTGCCTCCATTAGATTTCCTAAACACTAGTGTTTTAAGGAACAGGTTAAAAAGAAAACCTTATGTGATTTTTTTATAATGTGTTTATTCTTTATCTTATCCTAGTGACTAAAATCTTCTCCATGGCTGAACCCCAAATAATATTCCTTTACGTGCTAAGTGGTATCTAGAGAGTGGGATAGGTTTAATAAATACCCTAATCCTAAAGTGTACCCTAAACCTAACCCATACCCTAACCCTAACGCGTACCCTAACCCTAACCAAAACCCTAACCCGAACACGTATGCTAATCCTAACCCGTACCCTAAACCAATCCCTAACCCTAAAACTAACCCTAACCCTAACCCTAACCCATAACCTACACCGTACCCTCACCCGTACCCTAACCCGTACCCTAAGCCGTACCCTCACCCGTACCCTAACCCGTATCCTAAGCCGTACCCTAACCCTAACCCTAACCCTAAACTATACCCTACGCCGTAACCTCACCCGTACCATAACCCGTACCCTAAGCCGTACCCTAACCCTAACACTAACCCTAACCCTAACCCTAACCCATACCGTACGCCATACCCTAACACGTACCCTAACCCGTATCCTAAGCCGTACCCTAACCCTAACCAATACCCTACGCAGTATCCTCACCCATAGCCTCACCCGTACCCTAAGCCGTACCCTAACCCTAACCCTAACCCTAACCCTAACCCTAACCCCTACCCTATGCCATAACCTCACCTGTACCCTATCCCAGAACCTAAGCCGTACCATAACCCTAACACTAACCCTAACCCTAACCCATAACCTACGCCGTACCCTCACCCGTACCCTAACCCGTATCCTAAGCCGTACCCTAACCCTAACCCTAACCCTAACCCTAACCCATAACCTACGCCGTACCCTCACCCGTACCCTAACACATACCCTAAGACGTACCGTAACCCTAACCCTAACACTAACCCTAACCTTAACCCACACTCTACGCCGTACCCTAACCCGTACCCTAACACGTATCCTAAGCCGTACCCTAACCCTAACCAATACCCTACGCAGTACCCTCACCCGTACCCTCACCCGTACCCTAAGCCATACCCTAACCCTAACCCTAACCCTAACCCTAACCCCTACCCTACGCCGTAACCTCACCCGTACCCTATCCCATACGCTAAGCCGTACCCTAACCCTAACACTAACACTAACCCTAACCCTAACCCTAACCCATACCCTACGCCGTACCCTCACCCGTAACCTAACCCGTACCCTAAGCCGTACCCTAACCCTTACCCTAACTCCTACCCTACGCCGTACCCTCACCCGTACCCTATCCCATACCCTAAGCCGTACCCTAACCCTAACACTAACCCTAACCCTAACCCTAACCCTAAACTACCCTTGATTGCTTTTGCCTCTATTAGATTTCCTAAGCACTAGTGTTTTAAGGAACAGGTTAAAAAGAAAATCCTAATGTGATTTTTTTATAATGTGTTTATTCTTTATCTTATCCTAGTGACTAAAATCTTCTCCATGGCTGGATCCCTAATAATATTCCTTTACGTGCTAAGTGGTATCTAGAGAGTGGGATAGGTTTAATAAATACCCTAATCCTAACGTGTACCCTAACCCTAACCCATACCCTTACCCTAACGCGTACCCTAACCCTAACAAAAAACCTAACCCTAACACGTACGCTAATCCTAACCCGTACCCTAAACCAATCCCTAACCCTAAAACTAACCCTAACCCTAACCCTAACCCTAACCCTTACCCTACGCCGTACCCTCACCCGTACCCTAACCCGTACCCTAAGACGTACCCTAACCCTAACCCTAACCCATACGCTACGCCGTACCCTCACCCGTACCCTAACCCGTATTCTAAGCCGTACCCTAACCCTAACCCTAACCCTAACCCTAACCCATACCCTACGCCATACCATAACCCGTACCCTAACCCGTATCCTAAGCCGTATCCTAACCTAAACAATACCCTACGCAGTACCCTCACCCGTACCCTCACCCGTACCCTAAGCCGTACCCTAACCCCAAACCTAACCCTAACTCTAACCCTAACCCCTACCCTAGGCCGTACCCTCACCCGTACCCTATCCCATACGCTAAGCCGTACCCTAACCCTAACACTAACACTAACCCTAACCCTAACCCTAACCCATACCCTACGCCGTACCCTCACCCGTAACCTAACCCGTACCCAAAGCCGTACCCTAACCCTAACCCTAACCTATACACTACGCCGTACCCTCACCCGTACCCTAACCCGTACCCTAAGCCGTACCCTAACTCTAACCCTAACCCTAACCCTAACCCTTACCCATACCCTGCGCCGTACCCTAACCCATACAATAACCTGTATCCTAAGCCTTAACCTAACCCTAACCAATGACCTACACAGTACCCTCACCCGTACCCTAAGCCATACCCTAACCCTAACCCTAACACTAACCCTAACCCTAAACCCTACCCTATGCCGTACCCTCACCCATACCCTATCCCATACCCTAAGCCGTACCCTAACCCTAACACTAACCCTAACCCTAACCCTAACCCTAAACTACCCTTGACTGCTTTTGCCTCCATTAGATTTCCTAAGCACTAGTGTTTTAAGGAACAGATTAAAAAGAAAATCCTAATGTGATTTTTTTATAATGTGTTTATTCTTTATCTTATCCTAGTAACGAAAATCTTCTCCATGGCTGGACCCTAAATAATATTCCTTTACGTGCTAAGTGGTATCTAGAGAGTGGGATAGGTTTAATAAATACCCTAATCCTAACGTGTACCCTAACCCTAAACCTAATGCGTACCCTAACCCTAACCCAAACCCTAACCCTAACACGTACGCTAATCCTCACCCGTACCCTAAACCAATCCCTAACCCTAAAACTAACCCTAACCCTAACCCTAACCCTAACCCATACGCTACGCCGTACCCTCACCCATACCCTAACCCGTATCCTAAGCCGTACCCTAACCCTAAACCTAACCCTAACCTCTACCCCACGCCGTACCCTCACCCGTACCCTAACCCGTACGCAAAGCCTTACCCTAACCCTAACCCTAACCCTCACCCATACCCAACGCCGTAACCTAACCCATAACCTAACCCGTATCCTAAGCCGTATCATAACCCTAACAAATAACCTACGCAGTACCCTCACCAGTACCCTCACCGGTATCCTAAGCCCTCCCCTAACCCTAACCCTAACCCTAACCCTAAACTACTCTTTACTGCTTTTGCCTCCATTAGATTTCCCAAACACTAGTGTTTTAAGGAACAGGTTAAAAAGAAAACCTTATGTGATTTTTTTATAATGTGTTTATTCTTTATCTTATCCTAGTGACTAAAATCTTCTCCATGGCTGAACCCCAAATAATATTCCTTTACGTGCTAAGTGGTATCTAGAGAGTGGGATAGGTTTAATAAATACCCTAATCCTAAAGTGTACCCTAAACCTAACCCATACCCTAACCCTAACGCGTACCCTAACCCTAACCAAAACCCTAACCCGAACACGTATGCTAATCCTAACCCGTACCCTAAACCAATCCCTAACCCTAAAACTAACCTTAACCCTAACCCTAACCCTAACCCATAACCTACACCGTACCCTCACCCGTACCCTAACCCGTACCCTAAGCCGTACCCTAACCCTAACCCTAAACCATATGCTACGACGTACCCTCACCCGTACCCTAACCCGTATCCTAAGCCGTACCCTAACCCTAACACTAACCCTAAACTATACCCTACGCCGTAACCTCACCCGTACCCTAACCCGTACCCTAAGCCGTACCCTAACCCTAACCCTAACCCTAACCCTAACCCTAACCCTAACCCATACCGTACGCCATACCCTAACACGTACCCTAACCCGTATCCTAAGCCGTACCCTAACCCTAACCAATACCCTATGCAGTATCCTCACCCATAGCCTCACCCGTGCCCTAAGCCGTACCCTAACCCTAACCCTAACCCTAACCCTAAACCTAACACCTACCCTATGCCATACCCTCACCTGTACCCTATCCCATAACCTAAGCCATACCATAACCCTAACACTAACCCTAACCCTAACCCATAACCTACGCCGTACCCTCACCCGTACCCTAACCCGTATCCTAAGCCGTACCCTAACCCTAACCCTAACCGTAACCCATAACCTACGCCGTACACTCACCCGTACCCTAACACGTACCCTAAGACGTACCGTAACCCTAACCCTAACACTAACCCTAACCCTAACCCACACTCTACGCCGTACCCTAACCCGTACCCTAACACGTATCCTAAGCCGTACCCTAACCCTAAGCAATACCCTACGCAGTACCCTCACCCGTACCCTCACCCGTACCCTAAGCCATACCCTAACCATAACCCTAAGCCTAACCTTAACCCCTACCCTACGCCGTACCCTCACCCGTACCCTATCCCATACCCTAAGCCGTACCCTAACCCTAACACTAACCCTAACCCTAACCCTAACCCTAAACTACCCTTGATTGCTTTTGCCTCTATTAGATTTCCTAAGCACTAGTGTTTTAAGGAACAGGTTAAAAAGAAAATCCTAATGTGATTTTTTTATAATGTGTTTATTCTTTATCTTATCCTAGTGACTAAAATCTTCTCCATGGCTGGATCCCTAATAATATTCCTTTACGTGCTAAGTGGTATCTAGAGAGTGGGATAGGTTTAATAAATACCCTAATCCTAACGTGTACCCTAACCCTAACCCTAATGCGTACCCTAACCCTAACCCAAACCCTAACCCTAACACGTACGCTAATCCTCACCCGTACCCTAAACCAATCCCTAACCCTAAAACTAACCCTAACCCTAACCCTAACCCTAACCCATACGCTACGCCGTACCCTCACCCATACCCTAACCCGTATCCTAAGCCGTACCCTAACCCTAAACCTAACCCTAACCTCTACCCTACGCCGTACCCTCACCCGTACCCTAACCCGTACCCAAAGCCTTACCCTAACCCTAACCCTAACCCTCACCCATACCCAACGCCGTAACCTAACCCATATCCTAACCCGTATCCTAAGCCGTACCCTAACCCTAACCAATAACCTACGCAGTACCCTCACCAGTACCCTCACCGGTATCCTAAGCCCTCCCCTAACCCTAACCCTAACCCTAACCCTAAACTACCCTTTACTGCTTTTGCCTCCATTAGATTTCCTAAACACTAGTGTTTTAAGGAACAGGTTAAAAAGAAAACCTTATGTGATTTTTTTATAATGTGTTTATTCTTTATCTTATCCTAGTGACTAAAATCTTCTCCATGGCTGAACCCCAAATAATAATCCTTTACGTGCTAAGTGGTATCTAGAGAGTGGGATAGGTTTAATAAATACCCTAATCCTAAAGTGTACCCTAAACCTAACCCATACCGTAACCCTAACGCGTACCCTAACCCTAACCAAAACCCTAACCCGAACACGTATGCTAATCCTAACCCGTACCCTAAACCAATCCCTAACCCTAAAACTAACCCTAACCCTAACCCTAACCCTAACCCATAACCTACACCGTACCCTCACCCGTACCCTAACCCGTACCCTAAGCCGTACCCTAACCCTAACCCTAAAACATATGCTACGCCGTATCCTCACCCGTACCCTAACCCGTATCCTAAGCCGTACCCTAACCCTAACCCTAACCCTAAACTATACCCTACGCCGTAACCTCACCCGTACCCTAACCCGTACCCTAAGCCGTACCCTAACCCTAACCCTAACCCTAACCCTAACCCTAACCCTAACCCATACCGTACGCCATACCCTAACACGTACCCTAACCCGTATCCTAAGCCGTACCCTAACCCTAACCAATACCCTACGCAGTATCCTCACCCATAGCCTCACCCGTACCCTAAGCCGTACCCTAACCCTAACCCTAACCCTAACCCTAACCCTAACCCCTACCCTATGCCATACCCTCACCTGTACCCTATCCCATAACCTAAGCCGTACCATAACCCTAACACTAACCCTAACCCTAACCCATAACCTACGCCGTACCCTCACCCGTACCCTAACCCGTATCCTAAGCCGTACCCTAACCCTAACCCTAACCCTAACCCTAACCCATAACCTACGCCGTACCCTCACCCGTACCCTAACACGTACCCTAAGAAGTACCGTAACCCTAACACTAACACTAACCCTAACCCTAACCCACACTCTACGCCGTACCCTAACCCATACCCTAACACGTATCCTAAGCCGTACCCTAACCCTAAGCAATACCCTACGCAGTACCCTCACCCGTACCCTCACCCGTACCCTAAGCCATACCCTAACCATAGCCCTAAGCCTAACCCTAACACCTACCCTACGCCGTACCCTCACCCGTACCCTATCCCATACCCTAAGCCGTACCCTAACCCTAACACTAACCCTAACCCTAACCCTAACCCTAAACTACCCTTGATTGCTTTTGCCTCTATTAGATTTCCTAAGCACTACTGTTTTAAGGAACAGGTTAAAAAGAAAATCCTAATGTGATTTTTTTATAATGTGTTTATTCTTTATCTTATCCTAGTGACTAAAATCTTCTCCATGGCTGGATCCCTAATAATATTCCTTTACGTGCTAAGTGGTATCTAGAGAGTGGGATAGGTTTAATAAATACCCTAATCCTAACGTGTACCCTAACTCTAACCCATACCCTAACCCTAACGCGTACCCTAACCCTAACCGAAAACCTAACCCTAACACGTACGCTAATCCTAACCCGTACCCTAAACCAATCCCTAACCCTAAAACTAACCCTAACCCTAACCCTAACCCTAAACCTTACCCTACGCCGTACCCTCACCCGTACCCTAACCCGTACCCTAAGACGTACCCTAACCCTAACCCTAACCCATACGCTACGCCGTACCCTCACCCGTACCCTAACCCGTATCCTAAGCCGTACCCTAACCCTAACCCTAACCCTAACCCTAACCCTAACCCATACCCTATGCCATACCCTAACCCGTACCCTAACCCGTATCCTAAGCCGTATCCTAACCCTAACCAATACCCTACGCAGTACCCTCACCCGTACCCTCACCCGTACCCTAAGCCGTACCCTAACCCCAACCCTAACCCTAACTCTAACCCTAACCCCTACCCTACGCCGTACCCTCACCCGTACCCTATCCCATACGCTAAGCCGTACCCTAACCCTAACACTAACACTAACCCTAACCCTAACCCTAACCCATACCCTACGCCGTACCCTCACCCGTAACCTAACCCGTACCCAAAGCCGTACCCTAACCCTAACCCTAACCTATACACTACGCCGTACCCTCACCCGTACCCTAACCCGTACCCTAAGCCGTACCCTAACTCTAACCCTAACCCTAACCCTAACCCTTACCCATACCCTGCGCCGTACCCTAACCCATACAATAACCTGTATCCTAAGCCTTAACCTAACCCTAACCAATGACCTACACAGTACCCTCACCCGTACCCTAAGCCATACCCTAACCCTAACCCTAACACTAACCCTAACCCTAAACCCTACCCTATGCCGTACCCTCACCCATACCCTATCCCATACCCTAAGCCGTACCCTAACCCTAACACTAACCCTAACCCTAACCCTAACCCTAAACTACCCTTGACTGCTTTTGCCTCCATTAGATTTCCTAAGCACTAGTGTTTTAAGGAACAGGTTAAAAAGAAAATCCTAATGTGATTTTTTTATAATGTGTTTATTCTTTATCTTATCCTAGTAACGAAAATCTTCTCCATGGCTGGACCCTAAATAATATTCCTTTACGTGCTAAGTGGTATCTAGAGAGTGGGATAGGTTTAATAAATACCCTAATCCTAACGTGTACCCTAACCCTAACCCTAATGCGTACCCTAACCCTAACCCAAACCCTAACCCTAACACGTACGCTAATCCTCACCCGTACCCTAAACCAATCCCTAACCCTAAAACTAACCCTAACCCTAACCCTAACCCTAACCCATACGCTACGCCGTACCCTCACCCATACCCTAACCCGTATCCTAAGCCGTACCCTAACCCTAAACCTAACCCTAACCTCTACCCTACGCTGTACCCTCACCCGTACCCTAACCCGTACCCAAAGCCTTACCCTAACCCTAACCCTAACCCTCACCCATACCCAACGCCGTAACCTAACCCATATCCTAACCCGTATCCTAAACCGTACCCTAACCCTAACCAATAACCTACGCAGTACCCTCACCAGTACCCTCACCGGTATCCTAAGCCCTCCCCTAACCCTAACCCTAACCCTAACCCTAAACTACCCTTTACTGCTTTTGCCTCCATTAGATTTCCTAAACACTAGTGTTTTAAGGAACAGGTTAAAAAGAAAACCTTATGTGATTTTTTTATAATGTGTTTATTCTTTATCTTATCCTAGTGACTAAAATCTTCTCCATGGCTGAACCCCAAATAATATTCCTTTACGTGCTAAGTGGTATCTAGAGAGTGGGATAGGTTTAATAAATACCCTAATCCTAAAGTGTACCCTAAACCTAACCCATACCCTAACCCTAACGCGTACCCTAACCCTAACCAAAACCCTAACCCGAACACGTATGCTAATCCTAACCCGTACCCTAAACCAATCCCTAACCCTAAAACTAACCCTAACCCTAAACCTAACCCTAACCCATAACCTACACCGTACCCTCACCCGTACCCTAACCCGTACCCTAAGCCGTACCCTAACCCTAACCCTAAAACATATGCTACGCCGTACCCTCACCCGTACCCTAACCCGTATCCTAAGCCGTACCCTAACCCTAACCCTAACCCTAAACTATACCCTACGCCGTAACCTCACCCGTACCCTAACCCGTACCCTAAGCCGTACCCTAACCCTAACCCTAACCCTAACCCTAACCCTAACCCATACCGTACGCCATAACCTAACACGTACCCTAACCCGTATCCTAAGCCGTACCCTAACCCTAACCAATACCCTACGCAGTATCCTCACCCATAGCCTCACCCGTACCCTAAGCCGTACCCTAACCCTAACCCTAACCCTAACCCTAACCCTAACCCCTACCCTATGCCATACCCTCACCTGTACCCTATCCCATAACCTAAGCCGTACCATAACCCTAACACTAACCCTAACCCTAACCCATAACCTACGCCGTACCCTCACCCGTACCCTAACCCGTATCCTAAGCCGTACCCTAACCCTAACCCTAACCCTAACCCTAACCCATAACCTACGCCGTACCCTCACCCCTACCCTAACACATACCCTAAGACGTACCGTAACCCTAACCCTAACACTAACCCTAACCTTAACCCACACTCTACGCCGTACCCTAACCCGTACCCTAACACGTATCCTAAGCCGTACCCTAACCCTAACCAATACCCTATGCAGTACCCTCACCCGTACCCTCACCCGTACCCTAAGCCATACCCTAACCCTAACCCTAACCCTAACCCTAACCCCTACCCTACGCCGTACCCTCACCCGTACCCTATCCCATACCCTAAGCCGTACCCTAACCCTAACACTAACCCTAACCCTAACCCTAACCCTAAACTACCCTTGATTGCTTTTGCCTGTATTAGATTTCCTAAGCACTAGTGTTTTAAGGAACAGGTTAAAAAGAAAATCCTAATGTGATTTTTTTATAATGTGTTTATTCTTTATCTTATCCTAGTGACTAAAATCTTCTCCATGGCTGGATCCCTAATAATATTCCTTTACGTGCTAAGTGGTATCTAGAGAGTGGGATAGGTTTAATAAATACCCTAATCCTAACGTGTACCCTAACCCTAAACCATACCCTAACCCTAACGCATACCCTAACCCTAACCGAAAACCTAACCCTAACACGTACGCTAATCCTAACCCGTACCCTAAACCAATCCCTAACCCTAAAACTAACCCTAACCCTAACCCTAACCCTAAACCTTACCCTACGCCGTACCCTCACCCGTACCCTAACCCGTACCCTAAGACGTACCCTAACCCTAACCCTAACCCATACGCTACGCCGTATCCTCACCCGTACCCTAACCCGTATCCTAAGCCGTATCCTAACCCTAACCCTAACCCTAACCCTAACCCTAACCCATACCCTACGCAATACCCTAACCCGTACCCTAACCCGTATCCTAAGCCGTATCCTAACCCTAACCAATACCCTACGCAGTACCCTCACCCGTACCCTCACCCGTACCCTAAGCCGTACCCTAACCCCAACCCTAACCCTAACTCTAACACTAACCCCTACCCTACGCCGTACCCTCACCCGTACCCTATCCCATACGCTAAGCCGTACCCTAACCCTAACACTAACACTAACCCTAACCCTAACCCTAACCCATACCCTACGCCGTACCCTCACCCGTAACCTAACCCGTACCCAAAGCCGTACCCTAACCCTAACCCTAACCTATACACTACGCCGTACCCTCACCCGTACCCTAACCCGTACCCTAAGCCGTACCCTAACTCTAACCCTAACCCTAACCCTAACCCTTACCCATACCCTGCGCCGTACCCTAACCCATACAATAACCTGTATCCTAAGCCTTAACCTAACCCTAACCAATGACCTACACAGTACCCTCACCCGTACCCTAAGCCATACCCTAACCCTAACCCTAACACTAACCCTAACCCTAAACCCTACCCTATGCCGTACCCTCACCCATACCCTATCCCATACCCTAAGCCGTACCCTAACCCTAACACTAACCCTAACCCTAACCCTAACCCTAAACTACCCTTGACTGCTTTTGCCTCCATTAGATTTCCTAAGCACTAGTGTTTTAAGGAACAGGTTAAAAAGAAAATCCTAATGTGATTTTTTTATAATGTGTTTATTCTTTATCTTATCCTAGTAACGAAAATCTTCTCCATGGCTGGACCCTAAATAATATTCCTTTACGTGCTAAGTGGTATCTAGAGAGTGGGATAGGTTTAATAAATACCCTAATCCTAACGTGTACCCTAACCCTAACCCTAATGCGTACCCTAACCCTAACCCAAACCCTAACCCTAACACGTACGCTAATCCTCACCCGTACCCTAAACCAATCCCTAACCCTAAAACTAACCCTAACCCTAACCCTAACCCTAACCCATACGCTACGCAGTACCCTCACCCATACCCTAACCCGTATCCTAAGCCGTACCCTAACCCTAAACCTAACCCTAACCTCTACCCTACGCCGTACCCTCACCCGTACCCTAACCCGTACCCAAAGCCTTACCCTAACCCTAACCCTAACCCTCACCCATACCCAACGCCGTAACCTAACCCATATCCTAACCCGTATCCTAAGCCGTACCCTAACCCTAACCAATAACCTACGCAGTACCCTCACCAGTACCCTCACCGGTATCCTAAGCCCTCCCCTAACCCTAACCCTAACCCTAACCCTAAACTACCCTTTACTGCTTTTGCCTCCATTAGATTTCCTAAACACTAGTGTTTTAAGGAACAGGTTAAAAAGAAAACCTTATGTGATTTTTTTATAATGTGTTTATTCTTTATCTTATCCTAGTGACTAAAATCTTCTCCATGGCTGAACCCCAAATAATATTCCTTTACGTGCTAAGTGGTATCTAGAGAGTGGGATAGGTTTAATAAATACCCTAATCCTAAAGTGTACCCTAAACCTAACCCATACCCTAACCCTAACGCGTACCCTAACCCTAACCAAAACCCTAACCCGAACACGTATGCTAATCCTAACCCGTACCCTAAACCAATCCCTAACCCTAAAACTAACCCTAACCCTAACCCTAACCCTAACCCATAACCTACACCGTACCATCACCCGTACCCTAACCCGTACCCTAAGCCGTACCCTAACCCTAACCCTAAAACATATGCTACGCCGTACCCTCACCCGTACCCTAACCCGTATCCTAAGCCGTACCCTAACCCTAACCCTAACCCTAAACTATACCCTACGCCGTAACCTCACCCGTACCCTAACCCGTACCCTAAGCCGTACCCTAACCCTAACCCTAACCCTAACCCTAACCCTAACCCTAACCCACATCGTACGCCATACCCTAACACGTACCCTAACCCGTATCCTAAGCCGTACCCTAACCCTAACCAATACCCTACGCAGTATCCTCACCCATAGCCTCACCCGTACCCTAAGCCGTACCCTAACCCTAACCCTAACCCTAACCCTAACCCTAACCCCTACCCTATGCCATACCCTCACCTGTACCCTATCCCATAACCTAAGCCGTACCATAACCCTAACACTAACCCTAACCCTAACCCATAACCTACGCCGTACCCTCACCCGTACCCTAACCCGTATCCTAAGCCGTACCCTAACCCTAACCCTAACCCTAACCCATAACCTACGCCGTACCCTCACCCGTACCCTAACACATACCCTAAGACGTACCGTAACCCTAACCCTAACACTAACCCTAACCTTAACCCACACTCTACGCCGTACCCTAACCCGTACCCTAACACGTATCCTAAGCCGTACCCTAACCCTAACCAATACCCTACACAGTACCCTCACCCGTACCCTCACCCGTAACCTAAGCCATACCCTAACCCTAACCCTAACCCTAACCCCTACCCTACGCCGTACCCTCACCCGTACCCTATCCCATACCCTAAGCCGTACCCTAACCCTAACACTAACCCTAACCCTAACCCTAACCCTAAACTACCCTTGATTGCTTTTGCCTGTATTAGATTTCCTAAACACTAGTGTTTTAAGGAACAGGTTAAAAAGAAAATCCTAATGTGATTTTTTTATAATGTGTTTATTCTTTATCTTATCCTAGTGACTAAAATCTTCTCCATGGCTGGATCACTAATAATATTCCTTTACGTGCAAAGTGGTATCTAGAGAGTGGGATAGGTTTAATAAATACCCTAATCCTAACGTGTACCCTAACCCTAACCCATACCCTAACCCTAACGCGTACCCTAACCCTAACCCAAAACCTAACCCTAACACGTACGCTAATCCTAACCCGTACCCTAAACGAATCCCTAACCCTAAAACTAACCCTAACCCTAACCCTAACCCTAACCCTTACCCTACGCCGTACCCTCACACGTACCCTAACCCGTACCCTAAGCCGTACCCTAACCCTAACCCTAACCCTAACCCTAACCCTAACCCATACCCTACGCCATACCCTATCCCGTACCCTAACCCGTATCCTAAGCCGTATCCTAACCCTAACCAATACCCTACGCAGTACCCTCACACGTACCCTCACCCGTATCCTAAGCCGTACCCTAAACCTAACCAATACCCTACGCAGTATCCTCACCCATACCCTCACCCGTACCCTAAGCCGTACCCTAACCCTAACCCTAACCCTAAACCTAACCCTAACCCCTACCCTATGCCATACCCTCACCTGTACCCTATCCCATAACCTAAGCCGTACCCTAACCCTAACCCTAACCCTAACCCTAACCCATAACATACGCCGTACCCTCACCCGTACCCTAACCCGTATCCTAAGCCGTACCCTAACCCTAACCCTAACCCTAACCCTAAAGCATAACATACGCCGTACCCTCACCTGTACCCTAACACGTACCCTATGACGTACCGTAACCCTAACCCTAACACTAACCCTAACCCTAACCCAAACTCTACGCCGTACCCTAACCTGTACCCTAACACCTACCCTAAGCCATACCCTAACCATAAACCTAACCCTAACCCTAACCCCTACCCTACGCCGTACCCTCACCCGTACCCTATCCCATACCCTAAGCCGTACCCTAACCCTAACACTAACCCTAACCCTAACCCTAACCCTAAACTACCCTTGATGGCTTTTGCCTCTATTAGATTTCCTAAGCACTAGTGTTTTAAGGAACAGGTTAAAAAGAAAATCCCAATGTGATTTTTTTATAATGTGTTTATTCTTTATCTTATCCTAGTGACTAAAATCTTCTCCATGGCTGGATCCCTAATAATATTCCTTTACGTGCTAAGTGGTATCTAGAGAGTGGGATAGGTTTAATAAATACCCTAATCCTAACGTGTACCCTAACCCTAACCCATACCCTAACCCTAACGCGTACCCTAACCCTATACCAAAACCTAACCCTAACACGTACGCTAATCCTAACCCGTACCCTAAACCAATCCCCAACCCTAAAACTAACCCTAACCCTAACCCTAACCCTAACCCATATGCTACGCCGTACCCTCACCCGTACCCTAACCCGTATCCTAAGCCGTACCCTAACCCTAACCCTAACCCTAACCCTAAGCCTAACCCATACCCTACGCCATACCCTAACCCATACCCTAACCCGTATCCTAAGCCATATCCTAACCCTAACCAATACCCTACGCAGTACCCTCACCCGTACCCTCACCCGTACCCTAAGCCGTACCCTAACCCCAACCCTAACCCTAACTCTAACCCTAACCCCTACCCTACGCCGTACCCTCACCCGTACCCTAACCCGTACCCTAAGCCGTACCCTAACCCTAACCCTAACCCTAACCCTAACCCTAACCCATACCCTACGCCATACCCTATCCCGTACCCTAACCCGTATCCTAAGCCGTATCCTAACCCTAACCAATACCCTACGCAGTACCCTCACACGTACCCTCACCCGTATCCTAAGCCGTACCCTAAACCTAACCAATACCCTACGCAGTATCCTCACCCATACCCTCACCCGTACCCTAAGCCGTACCCTAACCCTAACCCTAACCCTAAACCTAACCCTAACCCCTACCCTATGCCATACCCTCACCTGTACCCTATCCCATAACCTAAGCCGTACCCTAACCCTAACCCTAACCCTAACCCTAACCCATAACATACGCCGTACCCTCACCCGTACCCTAACCCGTATCCTAAGCCGTACCCTAACCCTAACCCTAACCCTAACCCTAAAGCATAACATACGCCGTACCCTCACCTGTACCCTAACACGTACCCTATGACGTACCGTAACCCTAACCCTAACACTAACCCTAACCCTAACCCAAACTCTACGCCGTACCCTAACCTGTACCCTAACACCTACCCTAAGCCATACCCTAACCATAAACCTAACCCTAACCCTAACCCCTACCCTACGCCGTACCCTCACCCGTACCCTATCCCATACCCTAAGCCGTACCCTAACCCTAACACTAACCCTAACCCTAACCCTAACCCTAAACTACCCTTGATGGCTTTTGCCTCTATTAGATTTCCTAAGCACTAGTGTTTTAAGGAACAGGTTAAAAAGAAAATCCCAATGTGATTTTTTTATAATGTGTTTATTCTTTATCTTATCCTAGTGACTAAAATCTTCTCCATGGCTGGATCCCTAATAATATTCCTTTACGTGCTAAGTGGTATCTAGAGAGTGGGATAGGTTTAATAAATACCCTAATCCTAACGTGTACCCTAACCCTAACCCATACCCTAACCCTAACGCGTACCCTAACCCTATACCAAAACCTAACCCTAACACGTACGCTAATCCTAACCCGTACCCTAAACCAATCCCCAACCCTAAAACTAACCCTAACCCTAACCCTAACCCTAACCCATATGCTACGCCGTACCCTCACCCGTACCCTAACCCGTATCCTAAGCCGTACCCTAACCCTAACCCTAACCCTAACCCTAAGCCTAACCCATACCCTACGCCATACCCTAACCCATACCCTAACCCGTATCCTAAGCCATATCCTAACCCTAACCAATACCCTACGCAGTACCCTCACCCGTACCCTCACCCGTACCCTAAGCCGTACCCTAACCCCAACCCTAACCCTAACTCTAACCCTAACCCCTACCCTACGCCGTACCCTCACCCGTACCCTATCCCATACGCTAAGCCGTACCCTAACCCTAACACTAACATTAACCCTAACCCTAACCCTAACCCATACCTTACGCCGTACCCTCACCCGTAACCTAACCCGTACCCTAAGCCGTACCCTAACCCTAACCCTAACCTATACACTATGCCGTACCCTCACCCGTACCCTAACCCGTACCCTAAGCCGTACCCTAACTCTAACCCTAACCCTAACCCTAACCCTTACCCATACCCTGCGCCGTACCCTAACCCATACAATAACCTGTATCCTAAGCCTTAACCTAACCCTAACCAATGACCTACACAGTACCCTCACCCGTACCCTAAGCCATACCCTAACCCTAACCCTAACACTAACCCTAAACCTAAACCCTACCCTATGCCGTACCCTCACCCATACCCTATCCCATACCCTAAGCCGTAACCTAACCCTAACACTAACCCTAACCCTAACCCTAACCCTAAACTACCCTTGACTGCTTTTGCCTCCATTAGATTTCCTAAGCACTAGTGTTTTAAGGAACAGGTTAAAAAGAAAATCCTAATGTGATTTTTTTATAATGTGTTTATTCTTTATCTTATCCTAGTGACGAAAATATTCTCCATGGCTGGACCCTAAATAATATTCCTTTACGTGCTAAGTGGTATCTAGAGAGTGGGATAGGTTTAATAAATACCCTAATCCTAACGTGTACCCTAACCCTACCCCATACCCTAATCCTAACGCGTACCCTAACCCTAACCCATACCCTAACCCTAACGCGTACCCTAACCCTAACCCAAACCCTAACCCTAACACGTACGCTAATCCTAACCCGTACCCTAAACCAATCCCTAACCCTAAAACTAACCCTAACCCTAACCCTAACCCTAACCCATACGCTACGCCGTACCCTCACCCATACCCTAACCCGTATCCTAAGCCGTACCCTAACCCTAAACCTAACCCTAACCCCTACCGTACGCCGTACCCTCACCCGTACCCTAACCCGTACCCAAAGCCTTACCCTAACCCTAACCCTAACCCTCACCCATACCCAACGCCGTAACCTAACCCATATCCTAACCCGTATCCTAAGCCGTACCCTAACCCTAACCAATAACCTACGCAGTACCCTCACCAGTAACCTCACCCGTATCCTAAGCCCTACCCTAACCCTAACCCTAACCCTAACCCTAAACTACCCTTTACTGCTTTTGCCTCCATTAGATTTCCTAAACACTAGTGTTTTAAGGAACAGGTTAAAAAGAAAACCTTATGTGATTTTTTTATAATGTGTTTATTCTTTATCTTATCCTAGTGACTAAAATTTTCTCCATGGCTGAACCCCAAATAATATTCCTTTACGTGCTAAGTGGTATCTAGAGAGTGGGATAGGTTTAATAAATACCCTAATCCTAACGTGTACCCTAAACCTAACCCATACCCTAACCCTAACGCGTACCCTAACCCTAACCAAAACCCTAACCCGAACAAGTATGCTAATCCTAACCCGTACCCTAAACCAATCCCTAACCCTAAAACTAACCCTAACCCTAACCCTAACCCTAACCCTAACCCATAACCTACGCCGTACTCTCACCCGTACCCTAAACCGTATCCTAAGCCGTACCCTAACCCTAACCCTAAACCTAACCCTAACCGCTACCCTACGCCGTACCCTATCCCATACCCTAAGCGGTACCCTAAACCTAATACTAACCCTAAACCTAACCCTAACCCCTACCCTACGCCGTACCCTCACCCGTAACCTATCCCATACCCTAAACCGTACCCTAACCCTAACACTAACCCTAACCCTAAACCTAACCCCTACCCTACGCCGTACCCTCACCCGTACCCTATCCCATACCCTAAGCCGTACCCTAACCCTAACCCTAACCCTAACCTATACACTACGCCATACCCTGACCCGTACCCTAACCCTTACCCTAAGCCGTACCCTAACCCTAACCCTAACCTATACACTACGCCGTACCCTCACCCGTACCCTAACCCGTATCCTAAGCCGTACCCTAACCCTAACCCTAACCCTAAACTATACCCTACGCCGTACCCTAACCCGTACCGTAACCCGTATTCTAAGCCGTACCCTAACCATAACCAATACCCTACACTGTACCCTCACCTGTACCCTCACCCGTACCCTAAGCCATACCCTAACCCTAACCCTAACCCTAACCTATACACTACAGCATACCCTCACCCGTACCCTAACCCGTACCCTAAGCCGTACCCTAACCCTAACCCTAACCCTAAACCATACGCTACGCCGTACCCTCACCCGTACCCTAACCCGTATCCTAAGCCGTACCCTAACCCTAACCCTAACCCTAAACTATACCCTACGCCGTAACCTCACCCGTACACTAACCCGTACCCTAAGCCGTACCCTAACCCTAACCCTAACCCTAACCCTAACCCTAACCCTAACCCTAACCCATACCGTACGCCATACGCTAACACGTACCCTAACCCGTATCCTAAGCCGTACCCTAACCCTAACCAATACCCTACGCAGTATCCTCACACATACCCTCACCCGTACCCTAAGCCGTACCCTAACCCTAACCCTAACCCTAACCCGAACCCTAAACCCTACCCTATGCCATACCC
The DNA here is from genome assembly GCF_028564815.1 of Eubalaena glacialis. Lineage (NCBI taxonomy): Eukaryota > Metazoa > Chordata > Mammalia > Artiodactyla > Balaenidae > Eubalaena > Eubalaena glacialis. The sequence goes on from NW_026871238.1 coordinate 169,781, forward strand.
TCACCTGTACCCTATCCCATAACCTAAGCCGTACCATAACCCTAACACTAATCCTAACCCTAACCCATAACCTACGCCGTACCCTCACCCGTACCCTAACCCGTATCCTAAGCCGTACCCTAACCCTAACCCTAACCCTAAACCTAACCCATAACCTACGCCGTACCCTCACCCGTACCCTAACACGTACCCTAAGACGTATCGTAACCCTAACCCTAACACTAACCCTAACCCTAACCCACACTCTACGCCGTAACCTAACCCGTACCCTAACACGTATCCTAAGCTGTACCCTAACCCTAACCAATACCCTACGCAGTACCCTCACCCGTACCCTCACCCGTACCCTAAGCCATACCCTAACCCTAACCCTAACCCTAACCCTAACCCCTACCCTACGCCGTACCCTCACCCGTACCCTATCCCATACGCTAAGCCGTACCCTAACCCTAACAGTAACACTAACCCTAACCCTAACCCATAACCTACGCCATACCCTCACCCGTACCCTAACCCGTATCCTAAGACGTACCGTAACCCTAACCAATACCCTACGCAGTATCCTTACCCATACCCTCACCCGTACCCTAAGCCGTACCCTAACCCTAACCCTAACCCTAACCCTAACCCATACCCTATGCCATACCCTCACCTGTACCCTATTCCATAACCTAAGCCGTACCCTAACCCTAACCCTAACCCTAACCGTAACCCATACGCTACGCCGTACCTTCACCCGTACCCTAACCCGTATCCTAAGCCGTACCCTAACCCTAACCCTAACCCTAACACTAACCCTAACCCTAACCCTAACCCATACCCTACGCCATACCCTAACCCGTACCCTAACCCGTATCCTAAGCCGTATCCTAAACCTAACCAATACCCTATGCAGTACCCTCACCCGTACCCTCACCCGTACCCTAAGCCGTACCCTAACCCCAAACCTAACCCTAACTCTAACCCTAACCCCTACCCTACGCCGTACCCTCACCCGTACCCTATCCCATACGCTAAGCCGTACCCTAACCCTAACACTAACACTAACCCTAACCCTAACCCTAAACCTAAACCATACCCTATGCCGTACACTCACCCATAACCTAACCCGTACCCTAAGCCGTACCCTAACCCTAACCCTAACCTATACACTATGCCGTACCCTCACCCGTACCCTAACCCATACCCTAAGCCGTACCCTAACTCTAACCCTAACCCTAACCCTAACCCTTACCCATACCCTGCGCCGTACACTAACCCATACAATAACCTGTATCCTAAGCCTTAACCTAACCCTAACCAATGACCTACACAGTACCCTCACCCGTACCCTAAGCCATACTCTAACCCTAACCCTAACACTAACCCTAATCCTAAACCCTACCCTATGCCGTACCCTCACCCATACCCTATCCCATACCCTAAGCCGTACCCTAACCCTAACACTAACCCTAACCCTAACCCTAACCCTAAACTACCCTTGACTGCTTTTGCCTCCATTAGAATTCCTAAGCACGAGTGTTTTAAGGAACAGGTTAAAAAGAAAATCCTAATGTGATTTTTTTATAATGTGTTTATTCTTTATCTTATCCTAGTGACGAAAATCTTCTCCATGGCTGGACCCTAAATAATATTCCTTTACGTGCTAAGTGGTATCTAGAGAGTGGGATAGGTTTAATAAATACCCTAATCCTAACGTGTACCCTAAACCTAACCCATACCCTAACCCTAACGCGTACCCTAACCCTAACCAAAACCCTAACCCGAACAAGTATGCTAATCCTAAACCTTACCCTAAACCAATCCCTAACCCTAAAACTAACCCTAACCCTAACCCTAACCCTAACCCATAACCTACGCCGTACCCTCACCCGTACCCTAACCCGTACCCTAAGCCGTACCCTAACCCTAACCCTAACCCTAAACCTAACCCATACCCTACGCCGTACCCTAAACCGTACCCTAACCCGTATTCTAAGCCGTACCCTAACCATAACCAATACCCTAAACAGTACCCTCACCCGTACCCTAAGCCGTACCCTAACCCTAACCCTAACCCTAACCCCTACCCTACGCCGTACCCTCACCCGTACCCTATCCCATACCCTAAGCCGTACCCTAAACCTAACACTAACCCTAACCCTAACCCTAACCCTAAACTACCCTTGATTGCTTTTGCCTCTATTAGATTTCCTAAGCACTAGTGTTTTAAGGAACAGGTTAAAAAGAAAATACTAATGTGATTTTTTTATAATGTGTTTATTCTTTATCTTATCCTAGTGACTAAAATCTTCTCCATGGCTGTATCCCTAATAATATTCGTTACGTGCTAAGTGGTATCTAGAGAGTGGGATAGGTTTAATAAATACCCTAATCCTAACGTGTACCCTAACCCTAACCCATACCCTAACCCTAACGCGTACCCTAACCCTAACCCAAAAGCTAACCCTAACACGTACGCTAATCCTAACCCGTACCCTAAACCAAACCCTAACCCTAAAACTAACCCTAACCCTAACCCTAACCCTAACCCTTACCCTACACCCTACCCTCACCCGTACCCTAACCCGTACCCTAAGACGTACCCTAACACTAACCCTAACCCAAACACTACGCCGTACCCTCACCCGTACCCTAACCCGTATCCTAAGCCGTACCCTAACCCTAACCCTAACCCTAACCCTAACCCTAACCCATACCCTACGCCATACCCTAACCCGTACACTAACCCGTATCCTAAGCCATATCCTAACCCTAACCAATACCCTACGCAGTACCCTCACCCGTACCCTAAGCCGTACCCTAACCCCAACCCTAACCCTAACTCTAACCCTAACCCCTACCCTACGCCGTACCCTCACCCGTACCCTATCCCATACGCTAAGCCGTACCCTAACCCTAACACTAACACTAACCCTAACCCTAACCCTAACCCATACCCTACGCCGTACCCTCACCCGTAACCTAACCCGTACCCTAAGCCGTACCCTAACCCTAACCCTAACCTATACACTACGCCGTACCCTCACCCGTACCCTAACCCGTACCCTAAGCCGTACCCTAACTCTAACCCTAACCCTAACCCTAACCCTTACCCATACCCTGCACCGTACCCTAACCCATACAATAACCTGTATCCTAAGCCTTAACCTAACCCTAACCAATGACCTACACAGTACCCTCACCCGTACCCTAAGCCATACCCTAACCCTAACCCTAACACTAACCCTAACCCTAACCCCTACCCTACGCCGTACCCTCACCCGTACCCTATCCCATACCCTAAGCCGTACCCTAACCCTAACACTAACCCTAACCCTAACCCTAACCCTAAACTACCCTTGACTGCTTTTGCCTCCATTAGATTTCCTAAGCACTAGTGTTTTAAGGAACAGGTTAAAAAGAAAATCCTAATGTGATTTTTTTATAATGTGTTTATTCTTTATCTTATCCTAGTAACGAAAATCTTCTCCATGGCTGGACCCTAAATAATATTCCTTTACGTGCTAAATGGTATCTAGAGAGTGGGATAGGTTTAATAAATACCCTAATCCTAACGTGTACCCTAACCCTAACCCACACCCTAACCCTATTGCGTACCCTAACCCTAACCCAAACCCTAACCCTAACACGTACACTAATCCTAACCCGTACCCTAAACCAATCCCTAACCCTAAAACTAACCCTAACCCTAACCCTAACCCTAACCCATACGCTACGCCGTACCCTCACCCATACCCTAACCCGTATCCTAAGCCGTACCCTAACCCTAAACCTAACCCTAACCTCTACCCTACGCCGTACCCTCACCCGTACCCTAACCCGTACCCAAAGCCTTACCCTAACCCTAACCCTAACCCTCACCCATACCCAACGCCGTAACCTAACCCATATCCTAACCCGTATCCTAAGCCGTACCCTAACCCTAACCAATAACCTACGCAGTACCCTCACCAGTACCCTCACCCGTATCCTAAGCCCTACCCTAACCCTAACCCTAACCCTAACCCTAAACTACCCTTTACTGCTTTTGCCTCCTTTAGATTTCCTAAACACTAGTGTTTTAAAGAACAGGTTAAAAAGAAAATCCTAATGTGATTTTTTTATAATGTGTTTATTCTTTATCTTATCCTAGTGACTAAAATCTTCTCCATGGCTGGACCCCAAATAATATTCCTTTACGTGCTAAGTGGTATCTAGAGAGTGGGATAGGTTTAATAAATACCCTAATCATAACGTGTACCCTAACCCTAACCCATACCCTAACCCTAACACGTACCCTAACCCTAACCCAAACCCTAACCCTAACACGTACGCTAATCCTAACCCGTACCCTAAACCAATCCCTAACCCTAAAACTAACCCTAACCCTAACCCTAACCCTAACCCATACACTACGCCGTACCCTCACCCGTACCCTAACCCATACCCTAAGCCGTACCCTAACCCTAACCCTAACCCTAACCTATACACTACGCCGTACCCTCACCGGTACCCTAACCCGTACCCTAAGCCGTATTCTAAGCCGTACCCTAACCATAACCAACACCCTACACAGTACCCTCACCCGTACCCTCACCCGTACCCTAAGCCATACCCTAACCCTAACCCTAACCTATACACTACGCCATACCCTCACCCGTACCCTAACCCGTACCCTAAGCCGTACCCTAACCCTAACCCTAACCCTAAACTATACCCTACGCCGTAACCTCACCCGTACCCTAACCCGTACCCTAAGCCGTACTCTAACCCTAACCCTAACCCTAACCCTAACCCTAACCCATAGCGTACGCCATACCCTAACACGTACCCTAACCCGTATCCTAAGCCGTACCCTAACCCTAACCAATACCCTACGCAGTATCCTCACCCATACCCTCACCCGTACCCTAAGGCGTACCCTAACCCTAACCCTAACCCTAAACCTAACCCTAACCCCTACCCTATGCCATACCCTCACCTGTACCCTATCCCATAACCTAAGCCGTACCATAACCCTAACACTAACCATAACCCTAACCCATAACCTACGCCGTACCCTCACCCATACCCTAACCCGTATCCTAAGACGTACCCTAACCCTAACCCTAACCCTAACCCTAACCCATAACCTACGCCGTACCCTCACCCGTACCCTAACACGTACCCTAAGACGTACGGTAACCCTAACCCTAACACTAACCCTAACCCTAACCCACACTCTACGCCGTACCCTAACCCGTACCCTAACACGTATCCTAAGCCGTACCCTAACCCTAACCAATACCCTACCCAGTACCCTCACCCGTACCCTCACCCGTACCCTAAGCCATACCCTAACCCTAACACTAACCCTAACCCTAACCCTAACCCTAAACTACCCTTGATTGCTTTTGCCTCTATTAGATTTCCTAAGCACTAGTGTTTTAAGGAACAGGTTAAAAAGAAAATCCTAATGTGATTTTTTTATAATGTGTTTATTCTTTATCTTATCCTAGTGACTAAAATCTTCTCCATGGCTGGATCCCTAATAATATTCCTTTACGTGCTAAGTGGTATCTAGAGAGTGGGATAGGTTTAATAAATACCCTAATCCTAACGTGTACCCTAACCCTACCCCATACCCTAACCCTAACGCGTACCCTAACCCTAACCCAAAACCTAACCCTAACACGTACGCTAATCCTAACCCGTACCCTAAACCAATCGCTAACCCTAAAACTAACCCTAACCCTAACCCTAACCTTAACCCTTACCCTACGCCGTACCCTCACCCGTACCCTAACCCGTACTGTAAGACGTACCCTAACCCTAACCCTAACCCATACGCTACGCCGTACCCTCACCCGTACTCTAACCCGTATCCTAAGCCGTACCCTAACCCTAACCCTAACCCTAACCCTAACCCTAACCCATACCCTACGCCATACCCTAACCCGTACCCTAACCCGTATCCTAAGCCATATCCTAACCCTAACCAATTCCCTACGCAGTACCCTCACCCGTGCCCTCACCCGTACCCTAAGCCGTACCCTAACCCCAACCCTAACCCTGACTCTAACCCTAACCCCTACCCTACGCCGTACCCTCACCCGTACCCTATCCCATACGCTAAGCCGTACCCTAACCCTAACACTAACACTAACCCTAACCCTAACCCTAACCCATAACCTACGCCGTACCCTCACCCGTAACCTAACCCGTACCCTAAGCCGTACCCTAACACTAACCCTAACCTATACACTACGCCGTACCCTCACCCGTACCCTAACCCGTACCCTAAGCCGTACCCTAACTCTAACCCTAACCCTAACCCTAACCCTTACCCATACCCTGCGCCGTACCCTAACCCATACAATAACCTGTATCCTAAGCCTTAACCTAACCCTAACCAATGACCTACACAGTACCCTCACCCGTACCCTAAGCCATACCCTGACCCTAACCCTAACACTAACCCTAACCCTAAACCCTACCCTATGCCGTACCCTCACCCATACCCTATCCCATACCCTAAGCCGTACCCTAACCCTAACACTAACCCTAACCCTAACCCTAACCCTAAACTACCCTTGACTGCTTTTGCCTCCATTAGAATTCCTAAGCACGAGTGTTTTAAGGAACAGGTTAAAAAGAAAATCCTAATGTGATTTTTTTATAATGTGTTTATTCTTTATCTTATCCTAGTGACGAAAATCTTCTCCATGGCTGGACCCTAAATAATATTCCTTTACGTGCTAAGTGGTATCTAGAGAGTGGGATAGGTTTAATAAATACCCTAATCCTAACGTGTAACCTAAACCTAACCCATACCCTAACCCTAACGCGTACCCTAACCCTAACCAAAACCCTAACCCGAACAAGTATGCTAATCCTAAACCTTACCCTAAACCAATCCCTAACCCTAAAACTAACCCTAACCCTAACCCTAACCCTAACCCATAACCTACGCCGTACCCTCACCCGTACCCTAAACCGTACCCTAAGCCGTACCCTAACCCTAACCCTAACCCTAACCCTAACCCTAACCCATAACCTACGCCGTACCCTAAACCGTACCCTAACCCGTATTCTAAGCTGTACCCTAACCATAACCAAAACCCTAAACAGTACCCTCACCCGTAGCCTCACCCGTACCCTAAGCCGTACCCTAACCCTAACCCTAGCCCTAACCCCTACCCTACGCCGTACCCTCACCCGTACCCTATCCCATACCCTAAGCCGTACCCTAAACCTAACACTAACCCTAACCCTAACCCTAACCCTAAACTACCCTTGATTGCTTTTGCCTCTATTAGATTTCCTAAGCACTAGTGTTTTAAGGAACAGGTTAAAAAGAAAATACTAATGTGATTTTTTTATAATGTGTTTATTCTTTATCTTATCCTAGTGACTAAAATCTTCTCCATGGCTGTATCCCTAATAATATTCGTTACGTGCTAAGTGGTATCTAGAGAGTGGGATAGGTTTAATAAATACCCTAATCCTAACGTGTACCCTAACCCTAACCCATACCCTAACCCTAACGCGTACCCTAACCCTAACCCAAAAGCTAACCCTAACACGTACGCTAATCCTAACCCGTACCCTAAACCAAACCCTAACCCTATAACTAACCCTAACCCTAACCCTAACCCTAACCCTTACCCTACACCGTACCCTCACCCGTACCCTAACCCGTACCCTAAGACGTACCCTAACACTAACCCTAACCCATACACTACGCCGTACCCTCACCCGTACCCTAACCCGTATCCTAAGCCGTACCCTAACCCTAACCCTAACCCTAACCCTAACCCTAACCCATACCCTACGCCATACCCTAACCCGTACACTAACCCGTATCCTAAGCCATATCCTAACCCTAACCAATACCCTACGCAGTACCCTCACCCGTACCCTCACCCGTACCCTAAGCCGTACCCTAACCCCAACCCTAACCCTAACTCTAACCCTAACCCCTACCCTACGCCGTACCCTCACCCGTACCCTATCCCATACGCTAAGCCGTACCCTAACCCTAACACTAACACTAACCCTAACCCTAACCCTAACCCATACCCTACGCCGTACCCTCACCCGTAACCTAACCCGTACCCTAAGCCATACCCTAACCCTAACCCTAAACTATACACTACGCCGTACCCTCACCCGTACCCTAACCCGTACCCTAAGCCGTACCCTAACTCTAACCCTAACCCTAACCCTAACCCTTTCCCATACCCTGCACCGTACCCTAACCCATACAATAACCTGTATCCTAAGCCTTAACCTAACCCTAACGAATGACCTACACAGTACCCTCACCCGTACTCTAAGCCATACCCTAACCCTAACCCTAACACTAACCCTAACCCTAACCCCTACCCTACGCCGTACCCTCACCCGTACCCTATCCCATACCCTAAGCCGTACCCTAACCCTAACACTAACCCTAACCCTAACCCTAACCCTAAACTACCCTTGACTGCATTTGCCTCCATTAGATTTCCTAAGCACTAGTGTTTTAAGGATCAGGTTAAAAAGAAAATCCTAATGTGATTTTTTTATAATGTGTTTATTCTTTTTCTTATCCTAGTAACGAAAATCTTCTCCATGGCTGGACCCTAAATAATATTCCTTTACGTGCTAAATGGTATCTAGAGAGTGGGATAGGTTTAATAAATACCCTAATCCTAACGTGTACCCTAACCCTAACCCACACCCTAACCCTATTGCGTACCCTAACCCTAACCCAAACCCTAACCCTAACACGTACACTAATCCTAAACCGTACCCTAAACCAATCCCTAACCCTAAAACTAACCCTAACCCTAACCCTAACCCTAACCCATACGCTACGCCGTACCCTCACCCATACCCTAACCCGTATCCTAAGCCGTACCCTAACCCTAAACCTAACCCTAACCTCTACCCTACGCCGTACCCTCACCCGTACCCTAACCCGTACCCAAAGCCTTACCCTAACCCTAACCCTAACCCTCACCCATACCCAACGCCGTAACCTAACCCATATCCTAACCCGTATCCTAAGCCGTACCCTAACCCTAACCAATAACCTACGCAGTACCCTCACCAGTACCCTCACCCGTATCCTAAGCCCTACCCTAACCCTAACCCTAACTCTAACCCTAAACTACCCTTTACTGCTTTTGCCTCCTTTAGATTTCCTAAACACTAGTGTTTTAAAGAACAGGTTAAAAAGAAAATCCTAATGTGCTTTTTTATAATGTGTTTATTCTTTATCTGATCCTAGTGACTAAAATCTTCTCCATGGCTGGACCCCAAATAATATTCCTTTACGTGCTAAGTGGTATCTAGAGAGTGGGATAGGTTTAATAAATACCCTAATCATAACGTGTACCCTAACCCTAACCCATACCCTAACCCTAACACGTACCCTAACCCTAACCCAAACCCTAACCCTAACACGTACGCTAATCCTAACCCGTACCCTAAACCAATCCCTAACCCTAAAACTAACCCTAACCCTAACCCTAACCCTAACCCATACACTACGCCGTACCCTCACCCGTACCCTAACCCGTACCCTAAGCCGTACCCTAACCCTAACCCTAACCCTAACCTATACACTACGCCGTACCCTCACCCGTACCCTAACCCGTACCCTAAGCCGTACCCTAACCCTAACCCTAACCCTAACCCTAACCCTAACCCATACCCTACGCCGTACCCTAAACCGTACCCTAACCCGTATTCTAAGCCGTACCCTAACCATAACCAACACCCTACACAGTACCCTCACCCGTACCCTCACCCGTACCCTAAGCCATACCCTAACCCTAACCCTAACCTATACACTACGCCATACCCTCACCCGTACCCTAACCCGTACCCTAAGCCGTACCCTAACCCTAAACCTAACCCTAAACTATACCCTACGCCGTAACCTCACCCGTACCCTAACCGTACCCTAAGCCGTACCCTAACCCTAACCCTAACCCTAACCCTAACCCTAACCCATAGCGTACGCCATACCCTAACACGAACCCTAACCCGTATCCTAAGCCGTACCCTAACCCTAACCAATACCCTACCCAGTATCCTCACCCATACCCTCACCCGTACCCTAAGGCGTACCCTAACCCTAACCCTAACCCTAAACCTAACCCTAACCCCTACCCTATGCCATACCCTCACCTGTACCCTATCCCATAACCTAAGCCGTACCATAACCCTAACACTAACCATAACCCTAACCCATAACCTACGCCGTACCCTCACCCATACCCTAACCCGTATCCTAAGACGTACCCTAACTCTAACCCTAACCCATAACCTACGCCGTACCCTCACCCGTACCCTAACACGTACCCTAAGACGTACGGTAACCCTAACCCTAACACTAACCCTAACCCTAACCCACACTCTACGCCGTACCCTAACCCGTACCCTAACACGTATCCTAAGCCGTACCCTAACCCTAACCAATACCCTACCCAGTACCCTCACCCGTACCCTCACCCGTACCCTAAGCCATACCCTAACCCTAACACTAACCCTAACCCTAACCCTAACCCTAAACTACCCTTGATTGCTTTTGCCTCTATTAGATTTCCTAAGCACTAGTGTTTTAAGGAACAGGTTAAAAAGAAAATCCTAATGTGATTTTTTTATAATGTGTTTATTCTTTATCTTATCCTAGTGACTAAAATCTTCTCCATGGCTGGATCCCTAATAATATTCCTTTACGTGCTAAGTGGTATCTAGAGAGTGGGATAGGATTAATAAATACCCTAATCCTAACGTGTACCCTAACCCTACCCCATACCCTAACCCTAACGCCTACCCTAACCCTAACCCAAAACCTAACCCTAACACGTACGCTAATCCTAACCCGTACCCTAAACCAATCGCTAACCCTAAAACTAACCCTAACCCTAACTCTAACCTTAACCCTTACCCTACGCCGTACCCTCACCCGTACCCTAACCCGTACTCTAAGACGTACCCTAACCCTAACCCTAACCCATACCCTACGCCATACCCTAACCCGTACCCTAACCCGTATCCTAAGCCATATCCTAACCCTAACCAATACCCTACGCAGTACCCTCACCCGTACCCTCACCCGTACCCTAAGCCGTACCCTAACCCCAACCCTAACCCTGACTCTAACCCTAACCCCTACCCTACGCCGTACCCTCACCCGTACCCTATCCCATACGCTAAGCCGTACCCTAACACTAACACTAACACTAACCCTAACCCTAACCCTAACCCATACCCTACGCCGTACCCTCACCCGTAACCTAACCCGTACCCTAAGCCGTACCCTAACCCTAACCCTAACCTATACACTACGCCGTACCCTCACCCGTACCCTAACCCGTACCCTAAGCCGTACCCTAACTCTAACCGTAACCCTAACCCTAACCCTTACCCATACCCTGCGCCGTACCCTAACCCATACAATAACCTGTATCCTAAGCCTTAACCTAACCCTAACCAATGTCCTACACAGTACCCTCACCCGTACCCTAAGCCATACCCTAACCCTAACCCTAACACTAACCCTAACCCTAAACCCTACCCTATGCCGTACCCTCACCCATACCCTATCCCATACCCTAAGCCGTACCCTAACCCTAACACTAACCCTAACCCTAACCCTAACCCTAAACTACCCTTGACTGCTTTTGCCTCCATTAGATTTCCTAAGCACTAGTGTTTTAAGGAACAGGTTAAAAAGAAAATCCTAATGTGATTTTTTTATAATGTGTTTATTCTTTATCTTATCCTAGTGACTAAAATCTTCTCCATGGCTGGACCCTAAATAATATTCCTTTACGTGCTAAGTGGTATCTAGAGAGTGGGATAGGTTTAATAAATACCCTAATCCTAACGCGTACCCTAACCCTAACCCATACCCTAACCCTAACGCGTACCCTAACCCTAACCCAAACCCTAACCCTAACACGTACGCTAATCCTAACCCGTACCCTAAACCAATCCCTAACCCTAAAACTAAGCCTAACCCTAACCCTAACCCTAACCCATACGCTACGCCGTACCCTCACCCATACCCTAACCCGTATCCTAAGCCGTACCCTAACCCTAAACCTAACCCTAACCCCTACCCTACGCCGTACCCTCACCCGTACCCTAACCCGTACCCAAAGCCTTACCCTAACCCTAACCCTAACCCTCACCCATACCCAACGCCGTAACCTAACCCATATCCTAACCCGTATCCTAAGCCGTACCCTAACCCTAACCAATAACCTACGCAGTACCCTCACCAGTAACCTCACCCGTATCCTAAGCCCTACCCTAACCCTAACCCTAACCCTAACCCTAAACTACCCTTTACTGCTTTTGCCTCCATTAGATTTCCTAAACACTAGTGTTTTAAGGAACAGGTTAAAAAGAAAACCTTATGTGATTTTTTTACAATGTGTTTATTCTTTATCTTATCCTAGTGACTAAAATTTTCTCCATGGCTGAACTCCAAATAATATTCCTTTACGTGCTAAGTGGTATCTAGAGAGTGGGATAGGTTTAATAAATACCCTAATCCTAACGTGTACCCTAAACCTAACCCATACCCTAACCCTAACGCGTACCCTAACCCTAACCAAAACCCTAACCCGAACAAGTATGCTAATCCTAACCCGTACCCTAAACCAATCCCTAACCCTAAAACTAACCCTAACCCTAACCCTAACCCTAACCCTAACCCTAAACCATAACCTACGCCGTACCCTCACCCGTACCCTAAACCGTATCCTAAGCCGTACCCTAACCCTAACCCTAACCCTAACCATAACCGCTACCCTACGCCGTACCCTATCCCATACCCTAAGCGGTACCCTAAACCTAACACTAACCCTAAACCTAACCCTAACCCCTACCCTACGCTGTACCCTCACCCGTAACCTATCCCATACCCTAAGCCGTACCCTAACCCTAACACTAACCCTAACCCTAAACCTAACCCCTACCCTACGCCGTACCCTCACCCGTACCCTATCCCATACCCTAAGCCGTACCCTAACCCTAACCCTAACCCTAACCTATACACTACGCCATACCCTCACCCGTACCCTAACCCTTACCCTAAGCCGTACCCTAACCATAACCAACACCCTACACAGTACCCTCACTCGTACCCTCACCCGTACCCTAAGCCGTACCCTAACCCTAACCCTAACCCTAAATTATACCCTACGCCGTAACCTCACCCGTACCCTAACCCGTACCCTAAGCCGTACCCTAACCCTAACCCTAACCCTAACCCTAACCCATAGCGTACGCCATACCCTAACACGTACCCTAACCCGTATCCTAAGCCATATCCTAACCCTAACCAATACCCTACGCAGTACCCTCACCCGTACCCTCACCCGTACCCTAAGCCGTACCCTAACCCCAACCCTAACCCTGACTCTAACCCTAACCCCTACCCTACGCCGTACCCTCACCCGTACCCTATCCCATACGCTAAGCCGTACCCTAACACTAACACTAACACTAACCCTAACCCTAACCCTAACCCATACCCTACGCCGTACCCTCACCCGTAACCTAACCCGTACCCTAAGCCGTACCCTAACCCTAACCCTAACCTATACACTACGCCGTACCCTCACCCGTACCCTAACCCGTACCCTAAGCCGTACCCTAACTCTAACCCTAACCCTAACCCTAACCCTTACCCATACCCTGCGCCGTACCCTAACCCATACAATAACCTGTATCCTAAGCCTTAACCTAACCCTAACCAATGACCTACACAGTACCCTCACCCGTACCCTAAGCCATACCCTAACCCTAACCCTAACACTAACCCTAACCCTAAACCCTACCCTATGCCGTACCCTCACCCATACCCTATCCCATACCCTAAGCTGTACCCTAACCCTAACACTAACCCTAACCCTAACCCTAACCCTAAACTACCCTTGACTGCTTTTGCCTCCATTAGATTTCCTAAGCACTAGTGTTTTAAGGAACAGGTTAAAAAGAAAATCCTAATGTGATTTTTTTATAATGTGTTTATTCTTTATCTTATCCTAGTGACGAAAATATTCTCAATGGCTGGACACTAAATAATATTCCTTTACGTGCTAAGTGGTATCTAGAGAGTGGGATAGGTTTAATAAATACCCTAATCCTAACGTGTACCCTAACCCTAACCCACACCCTAACCCTAATGCGTACCCTAACCCTAACCCAAACCCTAACCCTAACACGTACGCTAATCCTAACCCGTACCCTAAACCAATCCCTAACCCTAAAACTAACCCTAACCCTAACCCTAACCCTAACCCATATGCTACGCAGTACCCGCACCCATACCCTAACCCGTATCCTAAGCCGTACCCTAACCCTAAACCTAAACCTAACCTCTACCCTACGACGTACCCTCACCCGTACCCTAACCCGTACCCAAAGCCTTACCCTAACCCTAACCCTAACCCTCACCCATACCCAACGCCGTAACCTAACCCATATCCTAACCCGTATCCTAAGCCGTACCCTAACCCTAACCAATAACCTACGCAGTACCCTCACCAGTACCCTCACCGGTATCCTAAGCCCTAACCTAACCCTAACCCTAACCCTAACCCTAAACTACCCTTTACTGCTTTTGCCTCCATTAGATTTCCTAAACACTAGTGTTTTAAGGAACAGGTTAAAAAGAAAACCTTATGTGATTTTTTTATAATGTGTTTATTCTTTATCTTATCCTAGTGACTAAAATTTTCTCCATGGCTGAACTCCAAATAATATTCCTTTACGTGCTAAGTGGTATCTAGAGAGTGGGATAGGTTTAATAAATACCCTAATCCTAACGTGTACCCTAAACCTAACCCATACCCTAACCCTAACGTGTACCCTAACCCTAACCAAAACCCTAACCCGAACAAGTATGCTAATCCTAACCCGTACCCTAAACCAATCCCTAACCCTAAAACTAACCCTAACCCTAACCCTAACCCTAACCCTAACCCTAACCCATAACCTACGCCGTACCCTCACCCGTACCCTAAACCGTATCCTAAGCCGTACCCTAACCCTAACCCTAACCCTAACCATAACCGCTACCCTACGCCGTACCCTATCCCATACCCTAAGCGGTACCCTAAACCTAACACTAACCCTAAACCTAACCCTAACCCCTACCCTACGCCGTACCCTCACCCGTAACCTATCCCATACCCTAAGCCGTACCCTAACCCTAACACTAACCCTAACCCTAAACCTAACCCCTACCCTACGCCGTACCCTCACCCGTACCCTAACCCGTATCCTAAGCCCTACCCTAACCCTAACCCTAACCCTAACCCATACGCAACGCCGCACCCTCACCCGTACCCTAACCCGTATCCTAAGCCGTACCCTAACCCTAAACCTAACCCTAACCGCTACCCTACGCCGTACCCTATCCCATACCCTAAGCGGTACCCTAAACCTAACACTAACCCTAAACCTAACCCTAACCCCTACCCTACGCCGTACCCTCACCCTTAACCTATCCCATACCCTAAGCCGTACCCTAACCCTAACACTAACCCTAACCCTAATCCATAACCTACGCCGTACCCTCACCCATACCCTAACCCGTATCCTAAGCCGTACCCTAACCCTAACCCTAACCCTAACCCATAACCTACGCCGTACCCTCACCCATACCCTAACACGTACCCTAAGACGTACCGTAACCCTAACCCTAACACTAACCCTAACCCTAACCCACACTCTACGCCGTACCCTAACCCGTACCCTAACACGTATCCTAAGCCGTACCCTAACCCTAACCAATACCCTACGCAGTACCCTCACCCGTACCCTCACCCATACCCTAAGCCGTACCCTAACCCTAACACTAACCCGAACCCTAACCCTAACCCTAAACTACCCTTGATTGCTTTTGCCTCTATTAGATTTCCTAAGCACTAGTGTTTTAAGGAACAGGTTAAAAAGAAAATCCTAATGTGATTTTTTTATAATGTGTTTATTCTTTATCTTATCCTAGTGACTAAAATCTTCTCCATGGCTGGATCCCTAATAATATTCCTTTACGTGCTAAGTGGTATCTAGAGAGTGGGATAGGTTTAATAAATACCCTAATCCTAACGTGTACCCTAACCCTAACGCGTACCCTAACCCTATCCCAAAACCTAACCCTAACACGTACGCTAATCCTAACCCGTACCCTAAACCAATCCCTAACCCTAAAACTAACCCTAACCCTAAACCTAACCCTAACCCTTACCCTACGCCGTACCCTCACCCGTACCCTAACCCGTAGCCTAAGACGTACCCTAAACCTAACCCTAACCCATACGCTACGCCGTACCCTCACCCGTACCCTAACCCGTATCCTAAGCCGTACCCTAACCCTAACCCTAACCCTAACCCTAACCCATACCCTAAGCCATACCCTAACCCGTACCCTAACCCGTATCCTAAGCCATATCCTAACCCTAACCAATACCCTACGCAGTACCCTCACCCGTACCCTCACCCGTACCCTAAGCCGTACCCTAACCCCAACCCTAACCCTAACTCTAACCCTAACCCCTACCCTACGCCCTACCCTCACCCGTACCCTATCCCATACGCTAAGCCGTACCCTAACGCTAACTCTAACACTAACCCTAACCCTAACCCTAACCCATACCCTACGCCGTACCCTCACCCGTAACCTAACCCGTACCCTAAGCCGTACCCTAATCCTAACCCTAACCTATACACTACGCCGTACCCTCACCCGTACCCTAACCCGTACCCTAAGCCGTACCCTAACTCTAACCCTAACCCTAACCCTAACCCTTAGCCATACCCTGCGCCGTACCCTAACCCATACAATAAACTATATCCTAAGCCTTAACCTAACCCTAACCAATGACCTACACAGTACCCTCACCCGTACCCTAAGCCATACCCTAACCCTAACCCTAACACTAACCCTAACCCTAAACCCTACCCTATGCCGTACCCTCACCCATACCCTATCCCATACCCTAAGCCGTACCCTAACCCTAACACTAACCCTAACCCTAACCCTAACCCTAAACTACCCTTGACTGGTTTTGCCTCCATTAGATTTCCTAAGCACTAGTGTTTTAAGGAACAGGTTAAAAAGAAAATCCTAATGTGATTTTTTTATAATGTGTTTATTCTTTATCTTATCCTAGTGACGAAAATATTCTCAATGGCTGTACCCTAAATAATATTCCTTTACGTGCTAAGTGGTATCTACAGAGTGGGATAGGTTTAATAAATACCCTAATCCTAACGCGTACCCTAACCCTAACCCATACCCTAACCCTAACGCGTACCCTAACCCTAACACAAACCCTAACCCTAACACGTACGCTAATCCTAACCCATACCCTAAACCAATCCCTAACCCTAAAACTAACCCTAACCCTAACCCTAACCCATATGCTACGCCGTACCCTCACCCATACCCTAACCTGTATCCTAAGCCGTACCCTAACCCTAAACCTAACCCTAACCTCTACCCTACGCCGTACCCTCACCCGTACCCTAACCCGTACCCAAAGCCTTACCCTAACCCTAACCCTAACCCTCACCCATATCCAACGCCGTAACCTAACCCATATCCTAACCCGTATCCTAAGCCGTACCCTAACCCTAACCAATAACCTACGCAGTACCCTCACCAGTAACCTCACCCGTATCCTAAGCCCTACCCTAACCCTAATCCTAACCCTAACCCTAAACTACCCTTGACTGCTTTTGCCTCCATTAGATTTCCTAAACACTAGTGTTTTAAGGAACAGGTTAAAAAGAAAACCTTATGTGATTTTTTTATAATGTGTTTATTCTTTATCTTATCCTAGTGACGAAAATCTTCTCCATGGCTGAACCCCAAATAATATTCCTTTACGTGCTAAGTGGTATCTAGAGAGTGGGATAGGTTTAATAAATACCCTAATCCTAACGTGTACCCTTAACCTAACCCATACCCTAACCCTAACGCGTACCCTAACCCTAACCAAAACCCTAACCCGAACAAGTATGCTAATCCTAACCCCTACCCTAAACCAATCCCTAACCCTAAAACTAACCCTAACCCTAACCCTAACCCTAACCCATAACCTACGCCGAACCCTAACCCGTACCCTAACCCGTATCCTAAGCCGTACCCTAACCCTAACCCTAACCCTAACCCTAACCGCTACCCTACGCCGTACCCTATCCCATACCCTAAGCGGTACCCTAAACCTAACACTAACCCTAAACCTAACCCTAACCCCTACCCTACGCCGTACCCTCACCCGTAACCTATCCCATACCCTAAGCCGTACCCTAACCCTAACACTAACCCTAACCCTAAACCTAACCCCTACCCTACGTCGTACCCTCACCCGTACCCTATCCCATACCCTAAGCCGTACCCTAACCCTAACCCTAACCCTAACCTATACACTACGCCATACCCTCACCCGTACCCTAACCCGTACCCTAAGCCGTACCCTAACCCTAACCCTAACCCTAACCTATACACTACGCCGTACCCTCACCCGTACCCTAACCCGTACCCTAACCCTAACCCTAACCCTAACCCTAACCCTAACACATACCCTACGCTGTACCCTAACCCGTACCCTAACCCGTATTCTAAGCCGTACCCTAACCATAACCAATACCCTACACAGTACCCTCACCCGTACCCTCACCCGTACCCTAAGCCATACCCTAACCCTAACCCTAACCCTAACCTATACACTACACCATACCCTCACCCGTACCCTAACCCGTACCCTAAGCCGTACCCTAACCCTAACCCTAACCCTAAACCATACGCTACGCCGTACCCTCACCCGTACCCTAACCCGTATCCTAAGCCGTACCCTAACCCTAACCCTAACCCTAAACTATACCCTACGCCGTAACCTCACCCGTACCCTAACCCGAACCCTAAGCCGTACCCTAACCCTAACCGTAACCCTAACCCTAACCCTAACCCTAACCCATACCGTACGCCATACCCTAACACGTACCCTAACCCATATCCTAAGCCGTACCCTAACCCTAACCAATACCCTACGCAGTATCCTCACCCATACCCTCACCCGTACCCTAAGCCGTTCCCTAAACCTAACCCTAACCCTAACCCTAACCCTAACCCCTACCCTATGCCATACCCTCACCTGTACCCTATCCCATAACCTAAGCCGTACCATAACCCTAACACTAACCCTAACCCTAACCCATAACCTACGCCGTACCCTCACCCGTACCCTAACCCGTATCCTAAGCCGTACCCTAACCCTAACCCTAACCCTAACCCTAACCCATAACCTACGCCGTACCCTCACCCGTACCCTAACACGTACCCTAAGACGTACCGTAACCCTAACCCTAACACTAACCCTAACCCTAACCCACACTCTACGCCGTACCCTAACCCGTACCCTAACACGTATCCTAAGCCGTACCCTAACCCTAACCAATACCCTACGCAGTACCCTCACCCGTACCCTCACCCGTACCCTAAGCCATACCCTAACCCTAACCCTAACCCTAACCCTAACCCCTACCCTACGCCGTACCCTCACCCGTACCCTATCCCATACGCTAAGCCGTACCCTAACCGTAACAGTAACACTAACCCTAACCCTAACCCTAACCCATACCCTACGCCGTACCCTCGCCCATAACCTAATCCGTAGCCTAAGCCGTACCCTAACCCTAACCCTAACCTATACACTACGCCGTACCCTCACCCGTTCCCTAACTCGTACCCTAAGCCGTACCCTAACTCTAACCCTAACCCTAACCCTAACCCTTACCCATACCCTGCGTACCCTAATCAATACAATAACCTGTATCCTAAGCCTTAACCTAACCCTAACCAATGACCTACACAGTACCCTCACCCGTACCCTAAGCCATACCCTAACCCTAACCCTAACCCTAAACCCTACCCTATGCCGTACCCTCACCCATACCCTATCCCATGCCCTAAGCCGTACCCTAACCCTAACACTAACCCTAACCCTAACCCTAACCCTAAACTACCCTTGACTGCTTTTGCCTCCATTAGATTTCCTAAGCAGTAGTGTTTTAAGGAACAGGTTAAAAAGAAAATCCTAATGTGATTTTTTTATAATGTGATTATTCTTTATCTTATCCTAGTGACGAAAATATTCTCCATGGCTGGACCCTAAATAATACTCCTTTACGTGCTAAGTGGTATCTAGAGAGTGGGATAGGTTTAATAAATAACCTACTCCTAACGCGTACCCTAACCCTAACCCATACCCTAACCCTAACGCGTACCCTAACCCTAACCCAAACCCTAACCCTAACACGTACGCTAATCCTAACCCGTACCCTAAACCAATCCCTAACCCTAAAACTAACCCTAACCCTAACCCTAACCCTAACCCATACGCTAAGCCGTACCCTCACCCATACCCTAACCCGTATCCTAAGCCGTACCCTAACACTAAACCTAACCCTAACCTCTACCCTACGCCGTACCCTCACCCGTACCCTAACCCGTACCCAAAGCCTTACCCTAACCCTAACCCTAACCCTCACCCATACCCAACGCCGTAACCTAACCCATATCCTAACCCGTATCCTAAGCCGCACCCTAACCCTAACCAATAACCTACGCAGTAGCCTCACCAGTAACCTCACCCGTATCCTAAGCCCTACCCTAACCCTAACCCTAACCCTAACCGCTACCCTATGCCGTACCCTATCCCATACCCTAAGCGGTACCCTAAACCTAACACTAACCCTAAACCTAACCCTAACCCCTACCCTACGCCGTACCCTCACCCGTAACCTATCCCATACCCTAAGCCATACCCTAACCCTAACACTAACCCTAACCCTAAACTTAACCCCTACCCTACGCCGTACCCTCACCCGTACCCTATCCCATACCCTAAGCCGTACCCTAACCTTAACCCTAACCCTAACCCTAACCCTAACCCATACCCTACGCCGTACCCTAAACCGTACCCTAACCCGTATTCTAAGCCGTACCCTAACCGTAACCAATACCCTACACAGTACCCTCACCCGTACCCTCACCCGTACCCTAAGCCATACCCTAACCCTAACCCTAACCCTAACCTATACACTACGCCATACCCTCACCCGTACCCTAACCCGTACCCTAAGCCGTACCCTAACCCTAACCCTAACCCTAAACTATACCCTACGCCGTAACCTCACCCGTACCCTAACCCGTACCCTAAGCCGTACCCTAACCCTAACCCTAACCCTAACCCTAACCCTAACCCTAACCCATATCGTACGCCATACCCTAACACGTACCCTAACCCGTATCCTAAGCCGTACCCTAACCCTAACCAATACCCTACGCAGTATCCTCACCCATACCCTCACCCGTACCCTAAGGCGTACCCTAACCCTAACCCTAACCCTAAACCTAACCCTAACCCCTAACCTATGCCATACCCTCACCTGTACCCTATCCCATAACCTAAGCCGTACCATAACCCTAACACTAACCCTAACCCTAATCCATAACCTACGCCGTACCCTCACCCATACCCTAACCCGTATCCTAAGCCGTACCCTAACCCTAACCCTAACCCTAACCCATAACCTACGCCGTACCCTCACCCGTACCCTAACACGTACTCTAAGACGTACCGTAACCCTAACCCTAACACTAACCCTAACCCTAACCCACACTCTACGCCGTACCCTAACCCGTACCCTAACACGTATCCTAAGCCGTACCCTAACCCTAACCAATACCCTACGCAGTACCCTCACCCGTACCCTAAGCCATACCCTAACCATAACCCTAACCCTAACCCTAACCCCTACCCTACGCCGTACCCTCACCCGTACCCTATCCCATACCCTAAGCCGTACCCTAACCCTAACACTAACCCTAACCCTAACCCTAACCCTAAACTACCCTTGATTGCTTTTGCCTCTATTAGATTTCCTAAGCACTAGTGTTTTAAGGAACAGGTTAAAAAGAAAATCCTAATGTGATTTTTTTATAATGTGTTTATTCTTTATCTTATCCTAGTGACTAAAATCTTCTCCATGGCTGGATCCCTAATAATATTCCTTTACGTGCTAAGTGGTATCTAGAGAGTGGGATAGGTTTAATAAATACCCTAATCCTAACGTGTACCCTAACCCTAACGCGTACCCGAACCCTATCCCAAAACCTAACCCTAACACGTACGCTAATCCTAACCCGTACCCTAAACCAATCCCTAACCCTAAAACTAACCCTAACCCTAAACCTAACCCTAACCCTTACCCTACGCCGTACCCTCACCCGTACCCTAACCCGTAGCCTAAGACGTACCCTAAACCTAACCCTAACCCATACGCTACGCCGTACCCTCACCCGTACCCTAACCCGTATCCTAAGCCGTACCCTAACCCTAACCCTAACCCTAACCCATACCCTAAGCCATACCCTAACCCGTACCCTAACCCGTATCCTAAGCCATATCCTAACCCTAACCAATACCCTACGCAGTACCCTCACCCGTACCCTCACCCGTACCCTAAGCCGTACCCTAACCCCAACCCTAACCCTAACTCTAACCCTAACCCCTACCCTACGCCGTACCTTCACCCGTACCCTATCCCATACGCTAAGCCGTACCCTAACGCTAACTCTAACACTAACCCTAACCC
The DNA here is from genome assembly GCF_028564815.1 of Eubalaena glacialis. Lineage (NCBI taxonomy): Eukaryota > Metazoa > Chordata > Mammalia > Artiodactyla > Balaenidae > Eubalaena > Eubalaena glacialis. Next base: position 192,422 of record NW_026871238.1, read on the forward strand.
TAACCCTAACCCATACCCTACACCGTACCCTCACCCGTAACCTAACCCGTACCCTAAGCCGTACCCTAATCCTAACCCTAACCTATACACTACGCCGTACCCTCACCCGTACCCTATCCCATACCCTAAGCCGTACCCTAACCCTAACACTAACCCTAACCCTAACCCTAACCCTAAACTACCCTTGATTGCTTTTGCCTCTATTAGATTTCCTAAGCACTAGTGTTTTAAGGAACAGGTTAAAAAGAAAATCCTAATGTGATTTTTTTATAATGTGTTTATTCTTTATCTTATCCTAGTGACGAAAATCTTCTCCATGGCTGGACCCTAAATAATATTCCTTTACGTGCTAAGTGGTATCTAGAGAGTGGGATAGGTTTAATAAATAACCTAATCCTAACGTGTACCCTAACCCTAACCCATACCCTAACCCTAATGCGTACCCTAACCCTAACCCAAACCCTAACCCTAACACGTACGCTAATCCTAACCCGTACCCTAAACCAATCCCTAACCCTAAAACTAACCCTAAACCTAACCCTAACCCTAACCCATACGCTACGCCGTACCCTCACCCATACCCTAACCCGTATCCTAAGCCGTACCCTAACTCTAACCCTAACCCTAACCCTAACCCTTAGCCATACTCTGCGCCGTACCCTAACCCATACAATAAACTATATCCTAAGCCTTAACCTAACCCTAACCAATGACCTACACAGTACCCTCACCCGTACCCTAAGCCATACCCTAACCCTAACCCTAACACTAACCCTAACCCTAAACCCTACCCTATGCCGTACCCTCACCCATACCCTATCCCATACCCTAAGCCGTACCCTAACCCTAACACTAACCCTAACCCTAACCCTAACCCTAAACTACCCTTGACTGCTTTTGCCTCCATTAGATTTCCTAAGCACTAGTGTTTTAAGAAACAGGTTAAAAAGAAAATCCTAATGTGATTTTTTTATAATGTGTTTATTCTTTATCTTATCCTAGTGACGAAAATATTCTCAATGGCTGTACCCTAAATAATATTCCTTTACGTGCTAAGTGGTATCTACAGAGTGGGATAGGTTTAATAAATACCCTAATCCTAACGCGTACCCTAACCCTAACCCATACCCTAACCCTAACGCGTACCCTAACCCTAACCCAAACCCTAACCCTAACACGTACGCTAATCCTAACCCATACCCTAAACCAATCCCTAACCCTAAAACTAACCCTAACCCTAACCCTAACCCATACGCTACGCCGTACACTCACCCATACCCTAACCTGTATCCTAAGCCGTACCCTAACCCTAAACCTAACCCTAACCTCTACCCTACGCCGTACCCTCACCCGTACCCTAACCCGTACCCAAAGCCTTACCCTAACCCTAACCCTAACCCTCACCCATATCCAACGCCGTAACCTAACCCATATCCTAACCCGTATCCTAAGCCGTACCCTAACCCTAACCAATAACCTACGCAGTACCCTCACCAGTAACCTCACCCGTATCCTAAGCCCTACCCTAACCCTAACCCTAACCCTAACCCTAAATTACCCTTGACTGCTTTTGCCTCCATTAGATTTCCTAAACACTAGTGTTTTAAGGAACAGGTTAAAAAGAAAACCTTATGTGATTTTTTTATAATGTGTTTATTCTTTATCTTATCCTAGTGACGAAAATCTTCTCCATGGCTGAACCCCAAATAATATTCCTTTACGTGCTAAGTGGTATCTAGAGAGTGGGATAGGTTTAATAAATACCCTAATCCTAACGTGTACCCTTAACCTAACCCATACCCTAACCCTAACGCGTACCCTAACCCTAACCAAAACCCTAACCCGAACAAGTATGCTAATCCTAACCCCTACCCTAAACCAATCCCTAACCCTAAAACTAACCCTAACCCTAACCCTAACCCTAACCCATAACCTACGCCGTACCCTCACCCGTACCCTAACCCGTATCCTAAGCCGTACCCTAACCCTAACCCTTACCCTAACCCTAACCGCTACCCTACGCCGTACCCTATCCCATACCCTAAGCGGTACCCTAAACCTAACACTAACCCTAAACCTAACCCTAACCCCTACCCTACGCCGTACCCTCACCCGTAACCTATCCCATACCCTAAGCCGTACCCTAACCCTAACCCTAACCCTAACCTATACACTACGCCATACCCTCACCCGTACCCTAACCCGTACCCTAAGCCGTACCCTAACCCTAACCCTAACCCTAACCTATACACTACGCCGTACCCTCACCCGTACCCTAACCCGTACCCTAAGCCGTACCCTAACCCTAACCCTAACCCTAACCCTAACCCTAACACATACCCTACGCTGTACCCTAACCCGTACCCTAACCCGTATTCTAAGCCGTACCCTAACCATAACCAATACCCTACACAGTACCCTCACCCGTACCCTCACCCGTACCCTAAGCCATACCCTAACCCTAACCCTAACCCTAACCTATACACTACACCATACCCTCACCCGTACCCTAACCCGTACCCTAAGCCGTACCCTAACCCTAACCCTAACCCTAAACCATACGCTACGCCGTACCCTCACCCGTACCCTAACCCGTATCCTAAGCCGTACCCTAACCCTAACCCTAACCCTAAACTATACCCTACGCCGTAACCTCACCCGTACCCTAACCCGAACCCTAAGCCGTACCCTAACCCTAACCGTAACCCTAACCCTAACCCTAACCCTAACCCATACCGTACGCCATAACCTAACACGTACCCTAACCCATATCCTAAGCCGTACCCTAACCCTAACCAATACCCTACGCAGTATCCTCACCCATACCCTCACCCGTACCCTAAGCCGTACCCTAAACCTAACCCTAACCCTAACCCTAACCCTAACCCCTACCCTATGCCATACCCTCACCTGTACCCTATCCCATAACCTAAGCCGTACCATAACCCTAACACTAACCCTAACCCTAACCCATAACCTACGCCGTACCCTCACCCATACCCTAACCCGTATCCTAAGCCGTACCCTAACACTAACCCTAACCCTAACCCTAATCCATAACCTACGCCGTACCCTCACCCGTACCCTAACACGTACCCTAAGACGTACCGTAACCCTAACCCTAACACTAACCCTAACCCTAACCCACACTCTACGCCGTACCCTAACCCGTACCCTAACACGTATCCTAAGCCGTACCATAACCCTAACCAATACCCTACGCAGTACCCTCACCCGTACCCTCACCCGTACCCTAAGCCATACCCTAACCCTAACCCTAACCCTAACCCTAATCCCTACCCTACGCCGTACCCTCACCCGTACCCTATCCCATACGCTAAGCCGTACCCTAACCGTAACAGTAACACTAACCCTAACCCTAACCCTAACCCATACCCTACGCCGTACCCTCGCCCATAACCTAATCCGTAGCCTAAGCCGTACCCTAACCCTAACCCTAACCTATACACTACGCCGTACCCTCACCCGTTCCCTAACTCGTACCCTAAGCCGTCCCCTAACTCTAACCCTAACCCTAACCCTAACCCATACCGTACGCCATACCCTAACATGTAACCTAACCCATATCCTAAGCCGTACCCTAACCCTAACCAATACCCTATGCAGTATCCTCACACATACCCTCACCCGTACCTAAGCCGTACCCTAACCCTAAACCTAACCCTAACCCTAACCCTAAACCCTACCCTATGCCATACCCTCACCTGTACCCTATCCCATAACCTAAGCCGTACCATAACCCTAACACTAACCCTAACCCTAACCCATAACCTACGCCGTACCCTCACCCGTACCCTAGCCCGTATCCTAAGACGTACCGTAACCCTAACCAATACCCTACGCAGTATCCTCACCCATACCCTCACCCGTACCCTAAGCCGTACCCTAACCCTAACCCTAACCCTAACCCTAACCCATACCCTATGCCATACCCTCACCTGTACCCTATCCCATAACCTAAGTCGTACCCTAACCCTAACCCTAACACTAACCCTAACCCATACGCTACGCCGTACCTTCACCCATACCCTAACCCGTATCCTAAGCCGTACCCTAACCCTAACCCTAACCCTAACCCTAACCCTAACCCATACCCTACGCCATACCCTAACCCGTACCCTAACCCGTATCCTAAGCCGTATCCTAACCCTAACCAATACCCTACGCAGTACCCTCACCCGTACCCTCACCCGTACACTAAGCCGTACCCTAACCCCAACCCTAACCCTAACTCTAACCCTAACCCCTACCGTATGCCGTACCCTCACCCGTACCCTATCCCATACGCTAAGCCGTACCCTAACCCTAACACTAACACTAACCCTAACCCTAACCCTAACCCTAACCCATACCCTATGCCGTACCCTCACCCGTAACCTAACCCGTACCCTAAGCCGTACCCTAACCCTAACCCTAACCTATACACTATGCCGTACCCTCACCCGTACCCTAACCCGTACCCTAAGCCGTACCCTAACTCTAACCCTAACCCTAACCCTAACCCTTACCCATACCCTGCGCCGTACCCTAACCCATACAATAACCTGTATCCTAAGCCTTAACCTAACCCTAACCAATGACCTACACAGTACCCTCACCCGTACCCGAAGCCATACTCTAACCCTAACCCTAACACTAACCCTAACCCTAAACCCTACCCTATGCCGTACCCTCACCCATACCCTATCCCATACCTTAAGCCGTACCCTAACCCTAACACTAACCCTAACCCTAACCCTAACACTAAACTACCCTTGACTGCTTTTGCCTCCATTAGATTTCCTAAGCACGAGTGTTTTAAGGAACAGGTTAAAAAGAAAATCCTAATGTGATTTTTTTATAATGTGTTTATTCTTTATCTTATCCTAGTGAAGAAAATCTTCTCCATGGCTGGACCCTAAATAATATTCCTTTACGTGCTAAGTGGTATCTAGAGAGTGGGATAGGTTTAATAAATACCCTAATCCTAACGTGTACCCTAAACCTAACCCATACCCTAACCCTAATGCGTACCCTAACCCTAACCCAAACCCTAACCCTAACACGTACGCTAATGCTAACCTGTACCCTAAACCAAGCCCTAACCCTAAAACTAACCCTAACCCTAACCCTAACCCTAACCCATACGCTACGCCGTACCCTCACCCATACCCTAACCCGTATCCTAAGCTGTACCCTAACCCTAAACCTAACCCTAACCTCTACCCTACGCCGTACCCTCACCCGTACCCTAACCCGTACTGAAAGCCTTACCCTAACCCTAACCCTAACCCTCACCCATACCCAACGCCATAACCTAACCCATATCCTAACCCGTATCCTAAGCCGTACCCTAACCCTAACCAATAACCTACGCAGTACCCTCACCAGTACCCTCACCCCTATCCTAAGCCCTACCCTAACCCTAACCCTAACCCTAACCCTAAACTACCCTTTACTGCTTTTGCCTCCATTAGATTTCCTAAACACTAGTGTTTTAAGGAACAGGTTAAAAAGAAAACCTTATGTGATTTTTTTATAATGTGTTTATTCTTTATCTTATCCTAGTGACTAAAATCTTCTCCATGGCTGAACACCAAATATTATTCCTTTACGTGCTAAGTGGTATCTAGAGAGTGGGATAGGTTTAATAAATACCCTAATCCTAAAGTGTACCCTAAACCTAACCCATACCCTAACCCTAACGCGTACCCTAACCCTAACCAAAACCCTAACCGAACACGTATGCTAATCCTAACCCGTACCCTAAACCAATCCCTAACCCTAAAACTAACCCTAACCCTAACCCTAACCCTAACCCATAACCTACACCGTACCCTCACCCGTACCCTAACCCGTACCCTAAGCCTTACCCTAACCCTAACCCTAACCTTAAACCATACGCTACGCCGTACCCTCACCCGTACCCTCACCCGTATCCTAAGCCGTACCCTAACCCTAACCCTAACCCTAAACTATAACCTACGCCGTAACCTCACCCTTACCCTAACGCGTACCCTAAGCCGTACCCTAACCCTAACCCTAACCCTAACCTATACACTACGCCATACCCTCACTCGTACCCTAACCCGTACCCTAAGCCGTACCCTAAACCTAACCCTAACCCTAACCCTAACCCATACCGTACGCCATACCCTAACATGTACCCTAACCCATATCCTAAGCCGTACCCTAACCCTAACCAATACCCTATGCAGTATCCTCAGCCATACCCTCACCCGTACCCTAAGCCGTACCCTAACCCTAACCCTAACCCTAACCCTAACCCTAAACCCTACCCTATGCCATACCCTCACCTGTACCCTATCCCATAACCTAAGCCGTACCATAACCCTAACACTAACCCTAACCCTAACCCATAACCTACGCCGTACCCTCACCCGTACCCTAGCCGGTATCCTAAGACGTACCGTAACCCTAACCAATACCCTACGCAATATCCTCACCCATACCCTCACCCGTACCCTAAGCCGTACACTAACCCTAACCCTAACCCTAACCCTAACCCATACCCTATGCCATACCCTCACCTGTACCCTATCCCATAACCTAAGCCGTACCCTAACCCTAACCCTAACCCTAACCCTAACCCATATGCTACGCCGTACCTTCACCCGTACCCTAACCCGTATCCTAAGCCGTACCCTAACCTTAACCCAAACCCTAACCCTAACCCTAACCCATACTCTACGCCATACCCTAACCCGTACCCTAACCCGTATCCTAAGCCGTATCCTAACCCTAAACAATACCCTACGCAGTACCCTCACCCGTACCCTCACACGTACACTAAGCCGTACCCTAACCCCAACCCTAACCCTAACTCTAACCCTAACCCCTACCCTACGCCGTACCCTCACCCGTACCCTATCCCATACGCTAAGCCGTACCCTAACCCTAACACTAACACTAAACCTAACCCTTACCCTAACCCTAACCCATACCCTATGCCGTACCCTCACCCGTAACCTAAACCGTACCCTAAGCCGTACCCTAACCCTAACCCTAACCTATACACTATGCCGTACCCTCACCCGTACCCTAACCCGTACCCTAAGCCGTACCCTAACTCTAACCATAACCCTAACCCTAACCCTTACCCATACCCTGCGCCGTACCCTAACCCATACAATAACCTGTATCCTAAGCCTTAACCTAACCCTAACCAATGACCTACACATTACCCTCAACCGTACCCGAAGCCATACTCTAACCCTAACCCTAACACTAACCCTAACCCTAAACCCTACCCTATGCCGTACCCTCACCCATACCCTATCCCATACCCTAAGCCGTACCCTAACCCTAACACTAACCCTAACCCTAACCCTAACACTAAACTACCCTTGACTGCTTTTGCCTCCATTAGATTTCCTAAGCACGAGTGTTTTAAGGAACAGGTTAAAAAGAAAATCCTAATGTGATTTTTTTATAATGTGTTTATTCTTTATCTTATCCTAGTGACGAAAATCTTCTCCATGGCTGGACCCTAAATAATATTCCTTTACGTGCTAAGTGGTATCTAGAGAGTGGGATAGGTTTAATAAATACCCTAATCCTAACGTGTACCCTAACCCTAACCCATACCCTAACCCTAATGCGTACCCTAACCCTAACCCAAACCCTAACCCTAACACGTACGCTAATCCTAACCTGTACCCTAAACCAAGCCCTAACCCTAAAACTAACCCTAACCCTAACCCTAACCCTAACCCATACGCTACGTCATACCCTCACCCATACCCTAACCCGTATCCTACGCCGTACCCTAACACTAAACCTAACCCTAACCTCTACCCTACGCCATACCCTCACCCGTACCCTAACCCGTACCCAAAGCCTTACCCTAACCCTAACCCTAACCCTCACCCATACCCAACGCCATAACCTAACCCATATCCTAACCCGTATCCTAAGCCGTACCCTAACCCTAACCAATAACCTACGCAGTACCCTCACCAGTACCCTCACCCGTATCCTAAGCCCTACCCTAACCCTAACCCTAACCCTAACCCTAAACTACCCTTTACTGCTTTTGCCTCCATTAGATTTCCTAAACACTAGTGTTGTAAGGAACAGGTTGAAAAGAAAACCTTATGTGATTTTTTTATAATGTGTTTATTCTTTATCTTATCCTAGTGACTAAAATCTTCTCCATGGCTGAACCCCAAATAATATTCCTTTACGTGCTAAGTGGTATCTAGAGAGTGGGATATATTTAATAAATACCCTAATCCTAAAGTGTACCCTAAACCTAACCCATACCCTAACCCTAACGCGTACCCTAACCCTAACCAAAACCCTAACCCGAACAAGTATGCTAATCCTAACCCGTACCCTAAACCAATCCCTAACCCTAAAACTAAACCTAACCCTAACCCTAACCCTAACCCATACCTACGCCGTACCCTCACCCGTACCCTAACCCGTACCCTAAGCCGTACCCTAACCCTAACCCTAACCCTAAACCATACGCTACGCCGTACCCTCACCCGTACCCTAACACGTATCCAAAGCCGTACCCTAACCCTAACCCTAACTCTAAACTATACCCTACGCCGTAACCTCACCCGTACCCTAACCCGTACCCTAAGCCGTACCCTAACCCTAACCCTAACCCTAACCCTAACCCTAACCCTAACCCTAACCCATACCGTACGCCATACCCTAACACGTACCCTAACCCGTATCCTAAGCCGTACCCTAACCCTAACCAATACTCTACGCAGTATCCTCACCCATACCCTAACCCGTACCCTAAGCCGTAACCTAACCCTAACCCTAACCCTAACCCTAACCCTAACCCCTACCCTATGCCATACCCTCACCTGTACCCTATCCCATAACCTAAGCCGTACCATAACCCTAACACTAACCCTAACCCTAAACCATAACCTACGCCGTACCCAAACCCGTACCCTAACCCGTATCCTAAGCCGTACCCTAACCCTAACCCTAACCCTAACCCTAACCCATAACCTACGCCGTACCCTCACCCGTACCCTAACACGTACCCTAAGACGTACCGTAACCCTAACCCTAACACTAACCCTAACCCTAACCCACACTCTATGCCGTACCCTAACCCGTACCCTAACACGTATCCTAAGCCGTACCCTAACCCTAAACAATACCCTACGCAGTACCCTCACCCGTACCCTCACCCGTACCCTAAGCCATACCCTAACCCTAACCCTAATCCTAACCGTAACCCCTACCCTACGCCGTACCCTCACCCGTACCCTATCCCATACCCTAAGCCGTACCCTAACCCTAACACTAACCCTAACCCTAACCCTAACCCTAAACTACCCTTGATTGCTTTTGCCTCTATTAGATTTTCTAAGCACTAGTGTTTTAAGGAACAGGTTAAAAAGAAAATCCTAATGTGATTTTTTTATAATGTGTTTATTCTTTATCTTATCCTAGTGACTAAAATCTTCTCCATGGCTGGATCCCTAATAATATTCCTTTACGTGCTACGTGGTATCTAGAGAGTGGGATAGGTTTAATAAATACCCTAATCCTAACGTGTACCCTAACCCTAACCCATACCCTAACCCTAACGCGTACCCTAACCCTAACCCAAAACCTAACCCTAACACGTACGCTAATCCTAACCCGTACCCTAAACCAATCCCTAACCCTAAAACTAACCCTAAACCTAACCCTAACCCTTACCCTACGCCGTACCCTCACCCGTACCCTAACCCGTACCCTAAGACGTACCCTAACCCTAACCCTAACCCATACCCTACACCGTACCCTCACCCGTAGCCTAACCCGTACCCTAAGCCGTACCCTAACCCTAACCGTAACCTATACACTACACCGTACCCTCACCCGTACCCTAACCCGTACCCTAAGCCGTACCCTAACTCTAACCCTAACCCTAACCCTAACCCTTACCCATACCCTGCGCCGTACCCTAACCCATACAATAACCTGTATCCTAAGCCTTAACCTAACCCTAACCAATGACCTACACAGTACCCTCACCCGTACCCTAAGCCATACCCTAACCCTAACCCTAACACTAACCCTAACCCTAAACCCTACCCTATGCCTACCCTCACCCATACCCTATCCCATACCCTAAGCCGTACCCTAACCCTAACACTAACCCTAACCCTAACCCTAACCCTAAACTACCCTTGACTGCTTTTGCCTCCATTAGATTTCCTAAGCAGTAGTGTTTTAAGGAACAGGTTAAAAAGAAAATCCTAATGTGATTTTTTTATAATGTGTTTATTCTTTATCTTATCCTAGGGACGAAAATCTTCTCCATGGCTGGACCCTAAATAATATTCCTTTACGTGCTAAGTGGTATCTAGAGAGTGGGATAGGTTTAATAAATACCCTAATCCTAACGTGTACCCTAACCCTAACCCACACCCTAACCCTAATGCGTACCCTAACCCTAACCCAAACCCTAACCCTAACACGTACGCTAATCCTAACCCGTACCCTAAACCAATCCCTAACCCTAAAACTAACCCTAACCCTAACCCTAACCCTAAACCATACACTACGCCGTACCCTCACCCGTACCCTAACCCGTACACAAAGCCTTACCCTAACCTTAACCCTAACCCTCACCCATACCCAACGCCGTAACCTAACCCATATCCTAACCCGTATCCTAAGCCGTACCCTAACCCTACCCAATAACCTACGCAGTACCCTCACCAGTACCCTCACCCGTATCCTAAGCCCTACCCTAACCCTAACCCTAACCCTAACCCTAAACTACCCTTTACTGCTTTTGCCTCCATTAGATTTCCTAAACACTAGTGTTTTAAGGAACAGGTTAAAAAGAAAACCTTATGTGATTTTTTTATAATGTGTTTATTCTTTATCTTATCCTAGTGACTAAAATCTTCTCCATGGCTGAACCCCAAATAATATTCCTTTACGTGCTAAGTGGTATCTAGAGAGTGGGATAGGTTTAATAAATACCCTAATCCTAAAGTGTACCCTAAACCTAACCCATACCCTAACCCTAACGCGTACCCTAACCCTAACCAAAACCCTAACCCGAACACGTATGCTAATCCTAACCCGTACCCTAAACCAATCCCTAACCCTAAAACTAACCCTAACCCTAACCCTAACCCATAACCTACACCGTACCCTCACCCGTACCCTAACCCGTACCCTAAGCCGTACCCTAACCCTAACCCTAACCCTAAACCATTCGCTACGCAGTACCCTCACCCGTACCCTAACCCGTATCCTAAGCCGTACCCTAACCCTAACACTAACCCTAAACTATACCCTACGCCGTAACCTCACCCGTACCCTAACACGTACCCTAAGCCGTACCCTAACCCTAACCCTAACCCTAACCCTAACCCTAACCCTAACCCTAACCCATACCGTACGCCATACCCTAACACGTACCCTAAACCGTAACCTAAGCCGTACCCTAACCCTAACCAATATCCTATGCTGTATCCTCACCCATACCCTCACCCGTTCCCTAAGCCGTACCCTAACCCCAACCCTAACCCTAACTCTAACCCTAACCCCTACCCTACGCCGTACCCTCACCCATACCCTATCCCATACGCTAAGCCGTACCCTAACCCTAACACTAACACTAACCCTAACCCTAACCCTAACCCTAACCCATACCCTACGCCGTACCCTCACCCGTACCCTAACCCGTACCCTAAGCCGTACCCTAACTCTAACCCTAACCCTAACCCTAACCGTTACCCATACCCTGCGCCGTACCCTAACCCATACAATAACCTGTAGCCTAAGCCTTAACCTAACCCTAACCAATGACCTACACAGTACCCTCACCCGTACCCTAAGCCATACCCTAACCCTAACCCTAACCCCAACCCTAACCCTAACTCTAACCCTAACCCCTACCCTACGCCGTACCCTCACCCATACCCTATCCCATACGCTAAGCCGTACCCTAACCCTAACACTAACCCTAACCCTAACCCTAACCCTAAACTACCCTTGATTGCTTTTGCCTCTATTAGATTTTCTAAGCACTAGTGTTTTAAGGAACAGGTTAAAAAGAAAATCCTAATGTGATTTTTTTATAATGTGTTTATTCTTTATCTTATCCTAGTGACTAAAATCTTCTCCATGGCTGGATCCCTAATAATATTCCTTTACGTGCTACGTGGTATCTAGAGAGTGGGATAGGTTTAATAAATACCCTAATCCTAACGTGTACCCTAACCCTAACCCATACCCTAACCCTAACGCGTACCCTAACCCTAACCCAAAACCTAACCCTAACACGTACGCTAATCCTAACCCGTACCCTAAACCAATCCCTAACCCTAAAACTAACCCTAAACCTAACCCTAACCCTTACCCTACGCCGTACCCTCACCCGTACCCTAACCCGTACCCTAAGACGTACCCTAACCCTAACCCTAACCCATACCCTACACCGTACCCTCACCCGTAGCCTAACCCGTACCCTAAGCCGTACCCTAACCCTAACCGTAACCTATACACTACGCCGTACCCTCACCCGTACCCTAACCCGTACCCTAAGCCGTACCCTAACTCTAACCCTAACCCTAACCCTAACCCTTACCCATACCCTGCGCCGTACCCTAACCCATACAATAACCTGTATCCTAAGCCTTAACCTAACCCTAACCAATGACCTACACAGTACCCTCACCCGTACCCTAAGCCATACCCTAACCCTAACCCTAACACTAACCCTAACCCTAAACCCTACCCTATGCCTACCCTCACCCATACCCTATCCCATACCCTAAGCCGTACCCTAACCCTAACACTAACCCTAACCCTAACCCTAACCCTAAACTACCCTTGACTGCTTTTGCCTCCATTAGATTTCCTAAGCAGTAGTGTTTTAAGGAACAGGTTAAAAAGAAAATCCTAATGTGATTTTTTTATAATGTGTTTATTCTTTATCTTATCCTAGGGACGAAAATCTTCTCCATGGCTGGACCCTAAATAATATTCCTTTACGTGCTAAGTGGTATCTAGAGAGTGGGATAGGTTTAATAAATACCCTAATCCTAACGTGTACCCTAACCCTAACCCACACCCTAACCCTAATGCGTACCCTAACCCTAACCCAAACCCTAACCCTAACACGTACGCTAATCCTAACCCGTACCCTAAACCAATCCCTAACCCTAAAACTAACCCTAACCCTAACCCTAACCCTAAACCATACACTACGCCGTACCCTCACCCGTACCCTAACCCGTACACAAAGCCTTACCCTAACCTTAACCCTAACCCTCACCCATACCCAACGCCGTAACCTAACCCATATCCTAACCCGTATCCTAAGCCGTACCCTAACCCTACCCAATAACCTACGCAGTACCCTCACCAGTACCCTCACCCGTATCCTAAGCCCTACCCTAACCCTAACCCTAACCCTAACCCTAAACTACCCTTTACTGCTTTTGCCTCCATTAGATTTCCTAAACACTAGTGTTTTAAGGAACAGGTTAAAAAGAAAACCTTATGTGATTTTTTTATAATGTGTTTATTCTTTATCTTATCCTAGTGACTAAAATCTTCTCCATGGCTGAACCCCAAATAATATTCCTTTACGTGCTAAGTGGTATCTAGAGAGTGGGATAGGTTTAATAAATACCCTAATCCTAAAGTGTACCCTAAACCTAACCCATACCCTAACCCTAACGCGTACCCTAACCCTAACCAAAACCCTAACCCGAACACGTATGCTAATCCTAACCCGTACCCTAAACCAATCCCTAACCCTAAAACTAACCCTAACCCTAACCCTAACCCATAACCTACACCGTACCCTCACCCGTACCCTAACCCGTACCCTAAGCCGTACCCTAACCCTAACCCTAACCCTAAACCATTCGCTACGCAGTACCCTCACCCGTACCCTAACCCGTATCCTAAGCCGTACCCTAACCCTAACCCTAACCCTAAACTATACCCTACGCCGTAACCTCACCCGTACCCTAACACGTACCCTAAGCCGTACCCTAACCCTAACCCTAACCCTAACCCTAACCCTAACCCTAACCCATACCGTACGCCATACCCTAACACGTACCCTAAACCGTAACCTAAGCCGTACCCTAACCCTAACCAATATCCTATGCTGTATCCTCACCCATACCCTCACCCGTTCCCTAAGCCGTACCCTAACCCCAACCCTAACACTAACTCTAACCCTAACCCCTACCCTACGCCGTACCCTCACCCATACCCTATCCCATACGCTAAGCCGTACCCTAACCCTAACACTAACACTAACCCTAACCCTAACCCTAACCCTAACCCATACCCTACGCCGTACCCTCACCCGTACCCTAACCCGTACCCTAAGCCGTACCCTAACTCTAACCCTAACCCTAACCCTAACCGTTACCCATACCCTGCGCCGTACCCTAACCCATACAATAACCTGTAGCCTAAGCCTTAACCTAACCCTAACCAATGACCTACACAGTACCCTCACCCGTACTCTAAGCCATACCCTAACCCTAACCCTAACACTAACCCTAACCCTAAACCCTACCCTATGCCGTACCCTCACCCATACCCTATCCCATACCCTAAGCCGTACCCTAACCCTAACACTAACCCTAACCCTAACCCTAACCCTAAACTACTGTTGACTGCTTTTGCCTCCATTAGATTTCCTAAGCACGAGTGTTTTAAGGAACAGGTTAAAAAGAAAATCCTAATGTGATTTTTTTATAATGTGTTTATTCTTTATCTTATCCTAGTGACGAAAATCTTCTCCATGGCTGGACCCTAAATAATATTCCTTTACGTGCTAAGTGGTATCTAGAGAGTGGGATAGGTTTAATAAATACCCTAATCCTAACGTGTACCCTAACCCTAACCCATACCCTAACCCTAATGCGTACCCTAACCCTAACCCAAACCCTAACCTTAACACGTACGCTAATCCTAAGCTGTACCATAAACCAAGCCCTAACCCTAAAACTAACCCTAACCCTAACCCTAACCCTAACCCATACGCTACGCCGTACCCTCACCCATACCCTAACCCGTATCCTAAGCCGTACCCTAACCCTAAACCTAACCATAACCTCTACCCTACGCCGTACCCTCACCCGTACCCTAACCCGTACCCAAAGCCTTACCCTAACCCTAACCCTAACCCTCACCCATACCCAACGCCGTAACCTAACCCATATCCTAACCCGTATCCTAAGCCGTACCCTAACCCTACCCAATAACCTACGCAGTACCCTCACCAGTACCCTCACCCGTATCCTAAGCCCTACCCTAACCCTAACCCTAACCCTAACCCTAAACTACCCTTTACTGCTTTTGCCTCCATTAGATTTCCTAAACACTAGTGTTTTAAGGAACAGGTTAAAAAGAAAACCTTATGTGATTTTTTTATAATGTGTTTATTCTTTATCTTATCCTAGTGACTAAAATCTTCTCCATGGCTGAACCCCAAATAATATTCCTTTACGTGCTAAGTGGTATCTAGAGAGTGGGATAGGTTTAATAAATACCCTAATCCTAAAGTGTACCCTAAACCTAACCCATACCCTAACCCTAACGCGTACCCTAACCCTAACCAAAACCCTAACCCGAACACGTATGCTAATCCTAACCCGTACCCTAAACCAATCCCTAACCCTAAAACTAACCCTAACCCTAACCCTAACCCATAACCTACACCGTACCCTCACCCGTACCCTAACCCGTACCCTAAGCCGTACCCTAACCCTAACCCTAACCCTAAACCATTCGCTACGCAGTACCCTCACCCGTACCCTAACCCGTATCCTAAGCCGTACCCTAACCCTAACCCTAACCCTAAACTATACCCTACGCTGTAACCTCACCCGTACCCTAACACGTACCCTAAGCCGTACCCTAACCCTAACCCTAACCCTAACCCTAACCCTAACCCTAACCCATACCGTACGCCATACCCTAACACGTACCCTAAACCGTAACCTAAGCCGTACCCTAACCCTAACCAATATCCTATGCTGTATCCTCACCCATACCCTCACCCGTTCCCTAAGCCGTACCCTAACCCCAACCCTAACCCTAACTCTAACCCTAACCCCTACCCTACGCCGTACCCTCACCCATACCCTATCCCATACGCTAAGCCGTACCCTAACCCTAACACTAACACTAACCCTAACCCTAACCCTAACCCTAACCCATACCCTACGCCGTACCCTCACCCGTACCCTAACCCGTACCCTAAGCCGTACCCTAACTCTAACCCTAACCCTAACCCTAACCGTTACCCATACCCTGCGCCGTACCCTAACCCATACAATAACCTGTAGCCTAAGCCTTAACCTAACCCTAACCAATGACCTACACAGTACCCTCACCCGTACTCTAAGCCATACCCTAACCCTAACCCTAACACTAACCCTAACCCTAAACCCTACCCTATGCCGTACCCTCACCCATACCCTATCCCATACCCTAAGCCGTACCCTAACCCTAACACTAACCCTAACCCTAACCCTAACCCTAAACTACTGTTGACTGCTTTTGCCTCCATTAGATTTCCTAAGCACGAGTGTTTTAAGGAACAGGTTAAAAAGAAAATCCTAATGTGATTTTTTTATAATGTGTTTATTCTTTATCTTATCCTAGTGACGAAAATCTTCTCCATGGCTGGACCCTAAATAATATTCCTTTACGTGCTAAGTGGTATCTAGAGAGTGGGATAGGTTTAATAAATACCCTAATCCTAACGTGTACCCTAACCCTAACCCATACCCTAACCCTAATGCGTACCCTAACCCTAACCCAAACCCTAACCTTAACACGTACGCTAATCCTAAGCTGTACCATAAACCAAGCCCTAACCCTAAAACTAACCCTAACCCTAACCCTAACCCTAACCCATACGCTACGCCGTACCCTCACCCATACCCTAACCCGTATCCTAAGCCGTACCCTAACCCTAAACCTAACCATAACCTCTACCCTACGCCGTACCCTCACCCGTACCCTAACCCGTACCCAAAGCCTTACCCTAACCCTAACCCTAACCCTCACCCATACCCAACGCCGTAACCTAACCCATATCCTAACCCGTATCCTAAGCCGTACCCTAACCCTAACCAATAACCTACGCAGTACCCTCACCAGTACCCTCACCCGTATCCTAAGCCCTACCCTAACCCTAACCCTAACCCTAAACTACCCTTTACTGTTTTTGCCTCCAGTAGATTTCCTAAACACTAGTGTTTAAAGGAACAGGTTAAAAAGAAAACCTTATGTGATTTTTTTATAATGTGTTTATACTTTATCTTATCCTAGTGACTAAAATCTTCTCCATGGCTGAACCCCAAATAATATTCCTTTACGTGCTAAGTGGTATCTAGAGAGTGGGATAGGTTTAATAAATACCCTAATCCTAAAGTGTACCCTAAACCTAACCCATACCCTAACCCTAACGCGTACCCTAACCCTAACCAAAACCCTAACCCGAACAAGTATGCTAATCCTAACCCATACCCTAAACCAATCCCTAACCCTAAAACTAACCCTAACCCTAACCCTAACCCTAACCCATAACCTACGCCGTACCCTCACCCGTACCCTAACCCGTACCCTAAGCCGTACCCTAACCCTAACCCTAACCCTAAACCATACGCTACGCCGTACCCTCACCCGTACCCTAACCCGTATCCTAAGCCGTACCCTAACCCTAACCCTAACTCTAAACTATACCCTACGCCGTAACCTCACCCGTACCCTAACCCGTACCCTAAGCCGTACCCTAACCCTAACCCTAACCCTAACCCTAACCCATACCGTACGCCATACCCTAACACGTACCCTAACCCGTATCCTAAGCCGTACCTTAACCCTAACCAATACCCTACGCAGTATCCTCACCCATACCCTCACCCGTACCCTAAGCCGTACCCTAACCCTAACCCTAACCCTAACCCTAACCCTAACCCCTACCCTATGCCATACCCTCACCTGTACCCTATCCCATAAACTAAGCCGTACCCTAACCCCAACCCTAACCCTAACTCTAACCCTAACCCCTACCCTACGCGGTACCCTCACCCGTACCCTATCCCATACGCTAAGCCGTACCCTAACCCTAACAGTAACACTAACCCTAACTCTAACCCTAACCCATACCCTACGCCGTACCCTCACCCGTAACCTAACCCGTACCCTAAGCCGTACCCTAACCCTAACCCTAACCTATACACTACGCCGTACCCTCAACCGTACCCTAACCCGTACCCTAAGCCGTACCCTAACCCTAACCCTAACCCTAACCCTAACCCATAACCTACGCCGTACCCTCACCCGTACCCTAACACGTAACCTTAGACGTACCGTAACCCTAACCCTAACACTAACCCTAACCCTAACCCACATTCTACGCCGTAGCCTAACCCGTACCCTAACACGTATCCTAAGCCGTACCCTAACCCTAACCAATACCCTACGCAGTACCCTCACCCGTACCCTCACCCGTACCCTAAGCCATACCCTAACCCTAACCCTAACCCTAACCCTAACCCCTACCCTACGCCGTACCCTCACCCGTACCCTATCCCATACCCTAAGCCGTACCCTAACCCTAACACTAACCCTAACCCTAACCCTAACCCTAAACTACCCTTGATTGCTTTTGCCTCTATTAGATTTCCTAAGCACTAGTGTTCTAAGGAACAGGTTAAAAAGTAAATCCTAATGTGATTTTTTTATAATGTGTTTATTCTTTATCTTATCCTAGTGACTAAAATCTTCTCCATGGCTGGATCCCTAATAATATTCCCTTACGTGCTACGTGGTATCTAGAGAGTGGGATAGGTTTAATAAATACACTAATCCTAACGTGTAACCTAACCCTAACCCATACCCTAACCCTAACGCGTACCCTAACCCTAACCCAAAACCTAACCCTAACACGTACGCTAATCCTAACCCGTACCCTAAACCAATCCCTAACCCTAAAACTAACCCTAACCCTAACCCTAACCCTTACCCTACGCCATACCCTCACCCGTACCCTAACCCGTACCCTAAGACGTACCCTAACCCTAACCCTAACCCATAACCTACACCGTACCCTCACCCGTAACCTAACCCGTACCCTAAGCCGTACCCTAACCCTAACCCTAACCTATACACTACGCCGTACCCTCACCCGTACCCTAACCCGTACCCTAAGCCGTACCCTAACTCTAACCCTAACCCTAACCCTAACCCTTACCCATACCCTGCGCCGTACCCTAACCCATACAATAACCTGTATCCTAAGCCTTAACCTAACCCTAACCAATGACCTACACAGTACCCTCACCCGTACCCTAAGCCATACCCTAACCCTAACCCTAACCCTAAACCCTACCCTATGCCGTACCCTCACCCATACCCTATCCCATACCCTAAGCCGTACCCTAACCCTAACACTAACCCTAACCCTAACCCTAACCCTAAACTATCCTTGACTGCTTTTGCCTCCATTAGATTTCCTAAGCACTAGTGTTTTAAGGAACAGGTTAAAAAGAAAACCTTATGTGATTTTTTTATAATGTGTTTATTCTTTATCTTATCCTAGTGACGAAAATCTTCTCCATGGCTGGACCCTAAATAATATTCCTTTACGTGCTAAGTGGTATCTAGAGAGTGGGATAGGTTTAATAAATACCCTAATCCTAACGTGTACCCTAACCCTAACCCACACCCTAACCCTAATGCGTACCCTAACCCTAACCCAAACCCTAACCCTAACACGTACGCTAATCCTAACCCGTACCCTAAACCAATCCCTAACCCTAAAACTAACCCTAACCCTAACACTAACCCTAAACCATACGCTACGCCGTACCCTCACCCGTACCCTAACCCGTACCCAAAGCCTTACCCTAACCTTAACCCTAACCCTCACCCATACCCAACGCCGTAACCTAACCCATATCCTAACCCGTATCCTAAGCCGTACCCTAACCCTAACCAATAACCTACGCCGTACCCTCACCCGTACCCTAACACGTACCCTAAGACGTACCGTAACCCTAACCCTAACACTAACCCTAACCCTAACCCACACTCTACGCCGTACCCTAACCTGTACCCTAACACGCATCCTAAGCCGTACCCTAACCCTAACCAATACCCTACGCAGTACCCTCACCCGTACCCTCACCCGTACCCTAAGCCATACCCTAACCCTAACACTAACCCTAACCCTAACCCTAACCCTAAACTACCCTTGATTGCTTTTGCCTCTATTAGATTTCCTAAGCACTAGTGTTTTAAGGAACAGGTTAAAAAGAAAATCCTAATGTGATTTTTTTATAATGTGTTTATTCTTTATCTTATCCTAGTGACTAAAATCTTCTCCATGGCTGGATCCCTAATAATATTCCTTTACGTGCTAAGTGGTATCTAGAGAGTGGGATAGGTTTAATAAATACCCTAATCCTAACGTGTACCCTAACCCTAACCCATACCCTAACCCTAACGCGTACCCTAACCCTAACCCAAAACCTAACCCTAACACGTACGCTAATCCTAACCCGTACCCTAAACCAATCGCTAACCCTAAAACTAACCCTAACCCTAACCCTAACCTTAACCCTTACCCTACGCCATACCCTCACCCGTAACCTAACCCATACCCTAAGACGTACCCTAACCCTAACCCTAACCTATTGGCTACGCCGTACCCTCACCCGTACCCTAACCAGTATCCTAAGCCGTACCCTAACCCTAACCCTAACCCTAACCCTAACCCTAACCCATACCCTACGCCATACCCTAACCCGTACCCTAACCCGTATCCTAAGCCATATCCTAACCCTAACCAATACCCTACGCAGTACCCTCACCCGTACCCTCACCCGTACCCTAAGCCGTACCCTAACCCCAACCCTAACCCTAACTCTAACCCTAACCCCTACCCTACGCCATACCCTCACCCGTACCCTATCCCATACGCTAAGCCGTACCCTAACCCTAACACTAACACTAACCCTAACCCTAACCCTAACCCATACCCTACGCCGTACCCTCACCCGTAACCTAACCCGTACCCTAAGCCGTACCCTAACCCTAACCCTAAACTGTACACTACGCCGTACCCTCACCCGTACCCTAACCCGTACCCTAAGCCGTACCCTAACTCTAATCCTAACCCTAACCCTAACCCTTACCCATACCCTGCGCCGTACCCTAACCCATACAATAACCTGTATCCTAAGCCTTAACCTAACCCTAACCAATGACCTACACAGTACCCTCACCCGTACCCTAAGCCATACCCTAACCCTAACCCTAACCCTAACCCTAACCCTAAACCCTACCCTATGCCGTACCCTCACCCATACCCTATCCCATACCCTAAGCCGTACCCTAACACTAACCCTAACCCTAACCCTAACCCTAAACTACCCTTTACTGCTTTTGCCTCCATTAGATTTCCTAAACACTAGTGTTTTAAGGAACAGGTTAAAAAGAAAAACTTATGTGATTTTTTTATAATGTGTTT
Source organism: Eubalaena glacialis (assembly GCF_028564815.1). Taxonomy (NCBI): domain Eukaryota; kingdom Metazoa; phylum Chordata; class Mammalia; order Artiodactyla; family Balaenidae; genus Eubalaena; species Eubalaena glacialis. The sequence goes on from NW_026871238.1 coordinate 213,948, forward strand.
ATTCTTTATCTTTTCCTAGTGACTAAAATCTTCTCCATGGCTGAACCCCAAATAATATTCCTTTACGTGCTAAGTGGTATCTAGAGAGTGGGATAGGTTTAATAAATACCCTAATCCTAAAGTGTACCCTAAACCTAACCCATACCCTAACCCTAACGCGTACCCTAACCCTAACCAAAACCCTAACCCGAACACGTATGCTAATCCTAACCCGTACCCTAAACCAATCCCTAACCCTAAAACTAACCCTAACCCTAACCCTAACCCATAACCTACACCGTACCCTCACCCGTACCCTAACCCGTACCCTAAGCCGTACCCTAACCCTAACCCTAACCCTAAACTATACCCTACGCCATAACCTCACCCGTACCCTAACCCGTACCCTAAGCCGTACCCTAACCCTAACCCTAACCCTAACGCTAACCCTAACCCATACCGTACGCCATACCCTAACCCGTACCCTAAACCAATCCCTAACCATAAAACTAACCCTAACCAATACCCTACGCAGTATCCTCACCCATACCCTCACCCGTACCCGAAGCCGTACCCTAACCCTAACCCTAACCCTAACCCTAACCCCTACCCTATGCCATACCCTCACCTGTACCCTATCCCATAACCTAAGCCGTACCATAACCCTAACACTAACCCTACCCCTAACCCATAACCTATGCCGTACCCTCACCCGTACCCTAACCCGTATCCTAAGCCGTACCCTAACCCTAACCCTAACCCTAACCCTAACCCATAACCTACGCCGTACCCTCACCCGTACCCTAACACGTACCCTAAGACGTACCGTAACCCTAACCCTAACACTAACCCTAACCCTAACCCACACTCTACTCCGTACCCTAACACGTACCCTAACACGTAGTCTAAGCCGTACCCTAACCCTAACCAATACCCTACGCAGTACCCTCACCCGTACCCTCACCCGTACCCTAAGCCATACCCTAACCCTAACCCTAACCCTAACCCTTACCCTACGCCGTACCCTCAGCCGTACCCTAACCCATACCGTAAGACGTACCCTAACCCTAACTCTAACCCATACGCTACGCCGTACCCTCACCCGTACCCTAACCCGTATCCTAAGCCGTACCATAACCCTAACCCTAACCCTAACCCTAACCCTAACCCATACCCTACGCCATACCCTAACCCGTACCCTAACCCGTATCCTAAGCCGTATCCTAACCCTAACCAATACCCTACGCAGTACCCTCACCCGTACCCTAAGCCGTACCCTAACACCAACCCTAACCCTAACTCTAACCCTAACCCCTACCCTACGCCGTACCCTCACCCGTACCCTATCCCATACGCTAAGCCGTACCCTAACCCTAACACTAACACTAACCCTAACCCTAACCCTAACCCATACCCTACGCCGTACCCTCACTCGTAACCTAACCCGTACCCTAAGCCGTACCCTAACCCTAACCCTAACCTATACACTACGCCGTACCCTCACCCGTACCCTAACCCGTACCCTAAGCCGTACCCTAAATCTAACCCTAACCCTAACCCTAACCCTTACCCATACCCTGCGCCGTACCCTAACCCATACAATAACCTGTATCCTAAGCCTTAACCTAACCCTAACCAATGACCTACACAGTACCCTCACCCGTACCCTAAGCCATACCCTAACCCTAACCCTAACACTAACCCTAACCCTAAACCCTACCCTATGCCGTACCCTCACCCATACCCTATCCCATAGCCTAAGCCGTACCCTAACCCTAACACTAACCCTAACCCTAACCCATAACCTACGCCGTACCCTCACCCGTACCCTAACCCATACCAAAAGCCTTACCCTAACCCTAACCCTATCCCTCACCCATACCCAACGCCGTAACCTAACCCATATCCTAACCCGTATCCTAAGCCGTACCCTAACCCTAACCAGTAACCTACGCAGTACACTCACCAGTACCCTCACCCGTACCCTAAGCCGTACCCTAACCTTAACCCTAACCCTAACCCTAACCCATACGCTACGCCGTACCCTCACCCGTACCCTAAACCGTATCCTAAGCCGTACCCTAACCCTAACTCTAACCTATACCCTACGTCGTACCATCAACCGTACCCTAACCCGTACCCTACGCCGTACCCTAACCCTAACCCTAAACCTAACCCTAAACTGTACCCTACGCCGTACCCTCACCCGTAGCCTAACCCGTACCCTAAGCCGTACCCTAACACTAACCCTAACCCTAACCCTAACCCTAACCCATACCCTATGCCGTACCCTAACCCGTACCCTAACCGTATCCTAAGCCGTATCCTAACCCTAACCAATACCCTACGCAGTACCCTCACCCGTACCCTCACCCGTACCCTAAACCTAACCCTAACCCTAAACCTAACCCTAACCAATACCCTACGCGATACCCTAACCCGTACCCTACACCCGTATCCTAAGCCGTATCCTAACCCTAACCAATACCCTTCGCAGTACACTCACCCGTACCCTCACCCGTACCCTAAGCCATACCCTAACCCCAACCCTAACCCTAACTCTAACCCTAATCCCTACCGTACGCCGTACCCTCACCCGTACCCTATCCCATACGCTAAGCCGTACCCTAACCCTAACACTAACACTAACCCTAACCCTAACCCTAACCCATACCCTACGCCGTACCCTCACCCGTAACCTAACCCGTACCCTAAGCCGTACCCTAACCCTAACCCTAACCTATACACTACGCCGTACCCTCACCCGTACCCTAACCCGTACCCTAAGCCGTACCCTAACTCTAACCCTAAACCTAACCCTTACCCATACCCTGCGCCGTACCCTAACACATACAATAACCTGTATCCTAAGCCTTAACCTAACCCTAACCAATGACCTACACAGTACCCTCACCCGTACCCTAAGCCATACCCTAACCCTAACACTAACACTAACCCTAACACTAAAACCTACCCTATGCCGTACCCTCACCCATACGCTATCCCATACCCTAAGCTGTACCCTAACCCTAACACTAACCCTAACCCTAACCCTAACCCTATACTACCCTTGACTGCTTTTGCCTCCATTAGATTTCCTAAGCACTAGTGTTTTAAGGAACAGGTTAAAAAGAAAATCCTAATGTGATTTTTTTATAATGTGTTTATTCTTTATCTTATCCTAGTGACGAAAATCTTCTCCATGGCTGGACCCTAAATAATATTCCTTTACGTGCTAAGTGGTATCTAGAGAGTGGGATAGGTTTAATAAATACCCTAATCCTAACGTGTACCCTAACCCTAACCCATACCCTAACCCTAACGCGTACCCTAACCCTAACCCAAACCCTAACCCTAACACGTATGCTAATCCTAACCCGTACCCTAAACCAATCCCTAACCCTAAAACTAAACCTAACCCTAACCCTAACCCTAACCCATACGCTACGCCGTACCCTCACCCATACCCTAACCCGTATCCTAAGCCGTACCCTAACCCTAACCAATAACCTACGCAGTACCCTCACCAGTACCCTCACCCGTATCCTAAGCCCTACCCTAACCCTAACCCTAACCCTAACCCTAACCCATAACCTACGCCGTACCCTCACCCGTACCCTAACCCGTACCCTAAGCCGTACCCTAACCCTAACCCTAACCCTAAACCATACGCTACGCCGTACCCTCACCCGTACCCTAACCCGTATCCTAAGCCGTACCCTAACCCTAACCCTAAACTATACCCTATGCCGTAACCTCACCCGCACCCTAACCCGTACCCTAAGCCGTACCCTAACCCTAACCCTGACCCTAACCCTAACCCTAACCCTAACCCATACCGTACGCCATACCCTAACACGTACCCTAACCCGTATCCTAAGCCGTACCCTAACCCTAATCAATACCCTACGCAGTATCCACACCCATACCCTCACCCGTACCCTAAGCCGTACCCTAACCCTAACCCTAACCCTAACCCTAACCCTAACCCCTACCCTATGCCATACCCTCACCTGTACCCTATCCCGTAACCTAAGCCGTACCATAACCCTAACACTAACCCTAACCCTAACCCATAACCTACGCCGTACCCTAACCCGTATCCTAAGCCGTACCCTAACCCTAACCCTAACACTAACCCTAACCCATAACCTACGCCGTACCCTCACCCGTACCCTAAAACGTACCCTAAGACGTACCGTAAACCTAACCCTAACACTAACCCTAACCCACACTCTACGCCGTACCCTAATCCGTACCCTAACACGTATCCTAAGCCGTATCCTAACCCTAAACAATACGCTACTCAGTACCCTCACCCGTACCCTCACCCGTACCCTAAGCCATACCCTAACCCTAACCCTAACCCCTACCCTACGCCGTACCCTCACACGTACCCTATCAAATACCCTAAGCCGTACCCTAACTCTAACCCTAACCCTAACCCTAACCCTTACCCATACCCTGCGCCGTACCCTAACACATACAATAACCTGTATCCTAAGCCTTAACCTAACCCTAACCAATGACCTACACAGTACCCTCACCCGTACCCTAAGCCATACCCTAACCCTAACCCTAACACTAACCCTAACCCTAAACCCTACCCTATGCCGTACCCTCACCCATACCCTATCCCATACCCTAAGCCGTACCCTAACCGTAACACTAACCCTAACCCTAACTCTAACTCTAAACTACCGTTGACTGCTTTTGCCTCCATTAGATTTCCTAAGCACTAGTGTTTTAAGGAACAGGTTAAAAAGAAAATCCTAATGTGATTTTTTTATAATGTGTTTATTCTTTATCTTATCCTAGTGACGAAAATCTTCTCCATTGCTGGACCCTAAATAATATTCCTTTACGTGCTAAGTGCTATCTAGAGAGTGGGATAGGTTTAATAAATACCCTAATCCTAACGTGTACCCTAACCCTAACCCACACCTTAACCCTAATGCGTACCCTAACCCTAACCCAAACCCTAACCCTAACACGTACGCTAATCCTAACCCGTACCCTAAACCAATCCCTAACCCTAAAACTAACCCTAACCCTAACCCTAACCCTAACCCATACGCTACGCCGTACCCTCACCCATACCCTAACCCGTATCCTAAGCCGTACCCTAACCCTAAACCTAACCCTAACCTCTACCCTATGCCGTACCCTCACCCGTACCCTCACCCGTACCCAAAGCCTTACCCTAACCCTAACCCTAACCCTCACCCATACCCAACGCCGTAACCTAACCCATATCCTAACCCGTATCCTAAGCCGTACCCTAACCCTAACCAATAACCTACGCAGTACCCTCACCAGTACCCTCACCCGTATCCTAAGCCCTACCCTAACCCTAACCCTAACCCTAACCCTAACCCTAACCCTAACCCTAATCCCTAACCCTAAAACTAACCCTAACCCTAACCCTAACCCTAACCCATAACCTACGCCGTACCCTCACCCGTACCCTAACCCGTACCCTAAGCCGTACCCTAACCCTAAACGTAACTCTAACCCATACGCTACGCCGTACCCTCACCCGTACCCTAACCCGTATCCTAAGCCGTACCCTAACCCTAACCCTAACCCTAACCCTAACCGCTACCCTACGCCGTACCCTATTCCATACCCTAAGCGGTACCCTAACCCTAACACTAACCCTAACCCTAACCCTAACCCATACCCTACGCCGTACCCTAACCCGTACCCTAACCCGTATTCTAAGCCGTACCCTAACCATAACCAATACCCTACACAGTACCCTCACCCGTACCCTCACCCGTACCCTAAGCCATACCCTAACCCTAAACCTAACCCTAACCTATACACTACGCCGTACCCTCACCCATACCCTAACCCGTATCCTAAGCCGTACCCTAACCCTAACCAATACCCTACGCAGTATCCTCACCCATACCCTCACCCGTACCCTAAGCCGTACCCTAACCCTAACCCTAACACTAACCCTAACCCTAACCCCTACCCTATGCCATACCCTCACCTGTACCCTATCCCATAACCTAAGCCGTATCATAATCCTAACACTAACCCTATCCCTAACCCATAACCTACGCCGTACCCTCACCCGTACCCTAACCCGTATCCTAAGCCGGACCCTAACCCTAACCCTAACCCATAACCTACGCCGTACCCTCACCTGTACCCTAACACGTACCCTAAGACATACCGTAACCCTAACACTAACACTAACCCTAACCCTAACCCACACTCTACGCCATACCCTAACCCGTACCCTAACACGTATCGTAAGCCGTACCCTAACCCTAACCAATACCCTACGCAGTACCCTCATCCGTACCCTCACCCGTAACCTAACCCGTACCCTAAGCCGTACCCTAACCCTAACCCTAACCTATACACTACGCCGTACCCTCACCCGTACCCTAACCCGTACCCTAAGCCGTACCCTAACTCTAACCCTAACCCTAACCCTAACCCTTACCCATACCCTGCACCGTACCCTAACCCTTACAATAACCTGTATCCTAAGCCTTAACCTAACCCTAACCAATGACCTACACAGTACCCTCACCCGTACCCTAAGCCATACCCTAACCCTAACCCTAACACTAACCTTAACCCTAAACCCTACCCTATGCCGTATCCTCACCCATACCCTATCCCATACCCTAAGCCGTACCCTAACCCTAACACTAACCCTAACCCTAACCCTAAACTACCCTTGATTGCTTTTGCCTCCATTAGATTTCCTAAGCACTAGTGTTTTAAGGAACAGGTTAAAAAGAAAATCCTAATGTGATTTTTTTATAATGTGTTAATCTTTATCTTATCCTAGTGACGAAAATCTTCTCCATGGCTGGACCCTAAATAATATTCCTTTACGTGCTAAGTGGTATCTAGAGAGTGGGATAGGTTTAATAAATACCCTAATCCTAACGTGTACCCTAACCCTAACCCATACCCTAACCCTAATGCGTACCCTAACCCTAACCCAAACCCTAAGCCTAACACGTACGCTAATCCTAACTCGTACCCTAAACCAATCCCTAACCCTAAAACTAACCCTAACCCTAACCCTAACCCTAACCCATACGCTACGCCGTACCCTCACCCATACCCTAACCCGTATCCTAAGCCGTACCCTAACCCTAAACCTAACCCTAACCTCTTCCCTACGCCGTACCCTCACCCGTACCCTAACCCGTACCCAAAGCCTTACCCTAACCCTAACCCTAACCCTCACCCATACCCAACGCCGTAACCTAACCCATATCCTAACCTGTATCCTAAGCCGTACCCTAACCCTAACCAATAACCTATGCAGTACCCTCAACAGTACCCTCACCCGTATCCTAAGCCCTACCCTAACACTAACCCTAACCCTAACCCTAAACTACCCTTTACTGCTTTTGCCTCCATTAGATTTCCTAAACACTAGTGTTTTAAGGAACAGGTTAAAAAGAAAACCTTATGTGATTTTTTTATAATGTGTTTATTCTTTATCTTATCCTAGTGACTAAAATCTTCTCCATGGCTGAACCCCAAATAATATTCCTTTACGTGCTAAGTGGTATCTAGAGAGTGGGATAGGTTTAATAAATACCCTAATCCTAAAGTGTACCCTAAACCTAACCCATACCCCAACCCTAACGCGTAACCCTAACCCTAACCAAAACCCTAACCCGAACACGTATGCTAATCCTAACCCGTACCCTAAACCAATCCCTAACCCTAAAACTAACCCTAACCCTAACCCTAACCCATAACCTACACCGTACCCTCACCCGTACCCTAACCCGTACCCTAAGCCGTACCCTAACCCTAACCCTAACCCTAAACCATACGCTACGCCGTACCCTCACCCGTACCCTAACCCGTATCCTAAGCCGTACCCTAACCCTAACACTAACCCTAAACTATACCCTACGCCGTAACCTCACCCGTACCCTAACCCATACCCTAAGCCGTACCCTAACCCTAACCCTAACCCTAACCCTAACCCTAACCCTAACCCATACCGTACGCCATACCCTAACACGTCCGCTAAACCGTATCCTAAGCCGTACCTTAACCCTAACCAATACCCTACGCAGTATCCTCACCCATACCCTCACCCGTACCCTAAGCCGTACCCTAACCCTAACCCTAACCCTAAACCTAACCCTAACCCCTACCCTATGCCATACCCTCACCTGTACCCTATCCCATAACCTAAGCCGTACCATAACCCTAAAACTAACCCTAACCCTAAACCATAAACTACGCCGTACCCTCACCCGTACCCTAACCCGTATCCTAAGCCGTACCCTAACCCTAACCCTAACCCATAACCTACGCCGTACCCTCACCCGTAGCCTAACACGTACCCTAAGACGTACCGTAACCCTAACCCTAACACTAACCCTAACCCTAACCCACACTCTACGCCGTACCCTAACCCGTACCCTAACACGTATCCTAAGCCGTACCCTAACCCTAACCAATACCCTACGCAGTACCCTCACCCGTACCCTCACCCGTACCCTAAGCCATACCCTAACCCTAACCCTAACCCTAACCCTAACCCTTACCCTACGCCGTACCCTCACCCGTATCCTATCCCATACCCTAAGCCGTACCCTAACCCTAACACTAACCCTAACCCTAACCCTAACCCTAAACTACCCTTGATTGCTTTTGCCTTTATTAGATTTCCTAAGCACTAGTGTCTTAAGGAACAGGTTAAAAAGAAAATCCTAATGTGATTTTTTTATAATGTGTTTATTCTTTATCTTATCCTAGTGACTAAAATCTTCTCCATGGCTGGATCCCTAATAATATTCCTTTACGTGCTAAGTGGTATCTAGAGAGTGGGATAGGTTTAATAAATACCCTAATCCTAACGTGTACCCTAACCCTAACCCATACTCTAACCCTAACGCGTACCCTAACCCTAACCCAAAATCTAACCCTAACACGTACGCTAATCCTAACCCGTACCCTAAACCATTCCCTAACCCTAAAACTAACCCTAACCCTAACCCTAACCCTTACCCTACGCCGTACCCTCACCCGTACCCTAACCCGTACCCTAAGACGTACCCTAACCCTAACCCTAACCCTTACCCTACGCCGTACCCTCACCCGTACCCTAACCCGTACCCAAAGCCTTACCCTAACCCTAACCCTAACCCTCACCCATACCCAACGCCGTAACCTAACCCATATCCTAACCCGTATCCTAAGCCGTACCCTAACCCTAACCAATAACCTACGCAGCACCCTCACCAGTACCCTCACCCGTATCCTAAGCCCTACCCTAACCCTAACCCTAACCCTAACCCTAAACTACCCTTTACTGCTTTTGCCTCCATTAGATTTCCTAAACACTAGTGTTTTAAGGAACAGGTTAAAAAGAAAACCTTATGTGATTTTTTTATAATGTGTTTATTCTTTATCTTATCCTAGTGACTAAAATCTTCTCCATGGCTGAACCCCAAATAATAATCCTTTACGTGCTAAGTGGTATCTAGAGAGTGGGATAGGTTTAATAAATACCCAAATCCTAAAGTGTACCCTAAACCTAACCCATACCCTAACCCTAACGCGTACCCTAAGCCTAACCAAAACCCTAACCCGAACAAGTATGCTAATCCTAACCCGTACCCTAAACCAATCCCTAACCCTAAAACTAACCCTAACCCTAACCCTAACCCATAACCTACGCCGTACCCTCACCCGTACCCTACCCCGTATCCTAAGCCGTACCCTAACCCTAACCCTAACCCTAACCCTAACCGCTACCCTACGCCGTACCCTATCCCATACCCTAAGCGGTACCCTAACCCTAACACTAACCCTAAACCTAACCCTAACCCCTACCCTACGCCGTACCCTCAACCGTAACCTATCCCATACCCTAAGCCGTACCCTAACCCTAACACTAACCCTAACCCTAAACCTAAACCCTACCCTAAGCCGTACCCTCACCCGTACCCTATCCCATACCCTAAGCCGTACCCTAACCCTAACCCTAACCCTAACCTATACACTACGCCATAACCTCACCCGTACCCTAACCCGTACCCTAAGCCGTACCCTAACTCTAACCCTAACCCTAACCCTAACCCTTACCCATACCCTGCGCCGTACCCTAACCCTTACAATAACCTGTATCCTAAGCCTTAACCTAACCCTAACCAATGACCTACACAGTACCCTCACCCGTACCCTAAGCCATACCCTAACCCTAACCCTAACACTAACCTTAACCCTAAACCCTACCCTATGCCGTATCCTCACCCATACCCTATCCCATACCCTAAGCCGTACCCTAACCCTAACACTAACCCTAACCCTAACCCTAAACTACCCTTGATTGCTTTTGCCTCCATTAGATTTCCTAAGCACTAGTGTTTTAAGGAACAGGTTAAAAAGAAAATCCTAATGTGATTTTTTTATAATGTGTTAATCTTTATCTTATCCTAGTGACGAAAATCTTCTCCATGGCTGGACCCTAAATAATATTCCTTTACGTGCTAAGTGGTATCTAGAGAGTGGGATAGGTTTAATAAATACCCTAATCCTAACGTGTACCCTAACCCTAACCCATACCCTAACCCTAATGCGTACCCTAACCCTAACCCAAACCCTAACCCTAACACATACGCTAATCCTAACTCGTACCCTAAACCAATCCCTAACCCTAAAACTAACCCTAACCCTAACCCTAACCCTAACCCATACGCTACGCCGTACCCTCACCCATACCCTAACCCGTATCCTAAGCCGTACCCTAACCCTAAACCTAACCCTAACCTCTTCCCTACGCCGTACCCTCACCCGTACCCTAACCCGTACCCAAAGCCTTACCCTAACCCTAACCCTCACCCATACCCAACGCCGTAACCTAACCCATATCCTAACCCGTATCCTAAGCCGTACCCTAACCCTAACCAATAACCTATGCAGTACCCTCAACAGTACCCTCACCCGTATCCTAAGCCCTACCCTAACACTAACCCTAACCCTAACCCTAAACTACCCTTTACTGCTTTTGCCTCCATTAGATTTCCTAAACACTAGTGTTTTAAGGAACAGGTTAAAAAGAAAACCTTATGTGATTTTTTTATAATGTGTTTATTCTTTATCTTATCCTAGTGACTAAAATCTTCTCCATGGCTGAACCCCAAATAATATTCCTTTACGTGCTAAGTGGTATCTAGAGAGTGGGATAGGTTTAATAAATACCCTAATCCTAAAGTGTACCCTAAACCTAACCCATACCCCAACCCTAACGCGTAACCCTAACCCTAACCAAAACCCTAACCCGAACACGTATGCTAATCCTAACCCGTACCCTAAACCAATCCCTAACCCTAAAACTAACCCTAACCCTAACCCTAACCCATAACCTACACCGTACCCTCACCCGTACCCTAACCCGTACCCTAAGCCGTACCCTAACCCTAACCCTAACCCTAAACCATACGCTACGCCGTACCCTCACCCGTACCCTAACCCGTATCCTAAGCCGTACCCTAACCCTAACACTAACCCTAAACTATACCCTACGCCGTAACCTCACCCGTACCCTAACCCATACCCTAAGCCGTACCCTAACCCTAACCCTAACCCTAACCCTAACCCTAACCCTAACCCTAACCCTAACCCATACCGTACGCCATACCCTAACACGTCCGCTAAACCGTATCCTAAGCCGTACCTTAACCCTAACCAATACCCTACGCAGTATCCTCACCCATACCCTCACCCGTACCCTAAGCCGTACCCTAACCCTAACCCTAACCCTAAACCTAACCCTAACCCCTACCCTATGCCATACCCTCACCTGTACCCTATCCCATAACCTAAGCCGTACCATAACCCTAAAACTAACCCTAACCCTAAACCATGAACTACGCCGTACCCTCACCCGTACCCTAACCCGTATCCTAAGCCGTACCCTAACCCTAACCCTAACCCATAACCTACGCCGTACCCTCACCCGTAGCCTAACACGTACCCTAAGACGTACCGTAACCCTAACCCTAACACTAACCCTAACCCTAACCCACACTCTACGCCGTACCCTAACCCGTACCCTAACACGTATCCTAAGCCGTACCCTAACCCTAACCAATACCCTACGCAGTACCCTCACCCGTACCCTCACCCGTACCCTAAGCCATACCCTAACCCTAACCCTAACCCTAACCCTAACCCTTACCCTACGCCGTACCCTCACCCGTATCCTATCCCATACCCTAAGCCGTACCCTAACCCTAACACTAACCCTAACCCTAACCCTAACCCTAAACTACCCTTGATTGCTTTTGCCTTTATTAGATTTCCTAAGCACTAGTGTCTTAAGGAACAGGTTAAAAAGAAAATCCTAATGTGATTTTTTTATAATGTGTTTATTCTTTATCTTATCCTAGTGACTAAAATCTTCTCCATGGCTGGATCCCTAATAATATTCCTTTACGTGCTAAGTGGTATCTAGAGAGTGGGATAGGTTTAATAAATACCCTAATCCTAACGTGTACCCTAACCCTAACCCATACCCTAACCCTAATGCGTACCCTAACCCTAACCCAAACCCTAACCCTAACACGTACGCTAATCCTAACTCGTACCCTAAACCAATCCCTAACCCTAAAACTAACCCTAACCCTAACCCTAACCCTAACCCATACGCTACGCCGTACCCTCACCCATACCCTAACCCGTATCCTAAGCCGTACCCTAACCCTAAACCTAACCCTAACCTCTTCCCTACGCCGTACCCTCACCCGTACCCTAACCCGTACCCAAAGCCTTACCCTAACCCTAACCCTAACCCTCACCCATACCCAACGCCGTAACCTAACCCATATCCTAACCCGTATCCTAAGCCGTACCCTAACCCTAACCAATAACCTATGCAGTACCCTCAACAGTACCCTCACCCGTATCCTAAGCCCTACCCTAACACTAACCCTAACCCTAACCCTAAACTACCCTTTACTGCTTTTGCCTCCATTAGATTTCCTAAACACTAGTGTTTTAAGGAACAGGTTAAAAAGAAAACCTTATGTGATTTTTTTATAATGTGTTTATTCTTTATCTTATCCTAGTGACTAAAATCTTCTCCATGGCTGAACCCCAAATAATATTCCTTTACGTGCTAAGTGGTATCTAGAGAGTGGGATAGGTTTAATAAATACCCTAATCCTAACGTGTACCCTAACCCTAACCCATACTCTAACCCTAACGCGTACCCTAACCCTAACCCAAAATCTAACCCTAACACGTACGCTAATCCTAACCCGTACCCTAAACCATTCCCTAACCCTAAAACTAACCCTAACCCTAACCCTAACCCTTACCCTACGCCGTACCCTCACCCGTACCCTAACCCGTACCCTAAGACGTACCCTAACCCTAACCCTAACCCTTACCCTACGCCGTACCCTCACCCGTACCCTAACCCGTACCCAAAGCCTTACCCTAACCCTAACCCTAACCCTCACCCATACCCAACGCCGTAACCTAACCCATATCCTAACCCGTATCCTAAGCCGTACCCTAACCCTAACCAATAACCTACGCAGCACCCTCACCAGTACCCTCACCCGTATCCTAAGCCCTACCCTAACCCTAACCCTAACCCTAACCCTAAACTACCCTTTACTGCTTTTGCCTCCATTAGATTTCCTAAACACTAGTGTTTTAAGGAACAGGTTAAAAAGAAAACCTTATGTGATTTTTTTATAATGTGTTTATTCTTTATCTTATCCTAGTGACTAAAATCTTCTCCATGGCTGAACCCCAAATAATAATCCTTTACGTGCTAAGTGGTATCTAGAGAGTGGGATAGGTTTAATAAATACCCAAATCCTAAAGTGTACCCTAAACCTAACCCATACCCTAACCCTAACGCGTACCCTAAGCCTAACCAAAACCCTAACCCGAACAAGTATGCTAATCCTAACCCGTACCCTAAACCAATCCCTAACCCTAAAACTAACCCTAACCCTAACCCTAACCCATAACCTACGCCGTACCCTCACCCGTACCCTACCCCGTATCCTAAGCCGTACCCTAACCCTAACCCTAACCCTAACCCTAACCGCTACCCTACGCCGTACCCTATCCCATACCCTAAGCGGTACCCTAACCCTAACACTAACCCTAAACCTAACCCTAACCCCTACCCTACGCCGTACCCTCAACCGTAACCTATCCCATACCCTAAGCCGTACCCTAACCCTAACACTAACCCTAACCCTAAACCTAAACCCTACCCTAAGCCGTACCCTCACCCGTACCCTATCCCATACCCTAAGCCGTACCCTAACCCTAACCCTAACCCTAACCTATACACTACGCCATAACCTCACCCGTACCCTAACCCGTACCCTAAGCCGTACCCTAACTCTAACCCTAACCCTAACCCTAACCCTTACCCATACCCTGCGCCGTACCCTAACCCTTACAATAACCTGTATCCTAAGCCTTAACCTAACCCTAACCAATGACCTACACAGTACCCTCACCCGTACCCTAAGCCATACCCTAACCCTAACCCTAACACTAACCTTAACCCTAAACCCTACCCTATGCCGTATCCTCACCCATACCCTATCCCATACCCTAAGCCGTACCCTAACCCTAACACTAACCCTAACCCTAACCCTAAACTACCCTTGATTGCTTTTGCCTCCATTAGATTTCCTAAGCACTAGTGTTTTAAGGAACAGGTTAAAAAGAAAATCCTAATGTGATTTTTTTATAATGTGTTAATCTTTATCTTATCCTAGTGACGAAAATCTTCTCCATGGCTGGACCCTAAATAATATTCCTTTACGTGCTAAGTGGTATCTAGAGAGTGGGATAGGTTTAATAAATACCCTAATCCTAACGTGTACCCTAACCCTAACCCATACCCTAACCCTAATGCGTACCCTAACCCTAACCCAAACCCTAACCCTAACACGTACGCTAATCCTAACTCGTACCCTAAACCAATCCCTAACCCTAAAACTAACCCTAACCCTAACCCTAACCCTAACCCATACGCTACGCCGTACCCTCACCCATACCCTAACCCGTATCCTAAGCCGTACCCTAACCCTAAACCTAACCCTAACCTCTTCCCTACGCCGTACCCTCACCCGTACCCTAACCCGTACCCAAAGCCTTACCCTAACCCTAACCCTAACCCTCACCCATACCCAACGCCGTAACCTAACCCATATCCTAACCCGTATCCTAAGCCGTACCCTAACCCTAACCAATAACCTATGCAGTACCCTCAACAGTACCCTCACCCGTATCCTAAGCCCTACCCTAACACTAACCCTAACCCTAACCCTAAACTACCCTTTACTGCTTTTGCCTCCATTAGATTTCCTAAACACTAGTGTTTTAAGGAACAGGTTAAAAAGAAAACCTTATGTGATTTTTTTATAATGTGTTTATTCTTTATCTTATCCTAGTGACTAAAATCTTCTCCATGGCTGAACCCCAAATAATATTCCTTTACGTGCTAAGTGGTATCTAGAGAGTGGGATAGGTTTAATAAATACCCTAATCCTAAAGTGTACCCTAAACCTAACCCATACCCCAACCCTAACGCGTAACCCTAACCCTAACCAAAACCCTAACCCGAACACGTATGCTAATCCTAACCCGTACCCTAAACCAATCCCTAACCCTAAAACTAACCCTAACCCTAACCCTAACCCATAACCTACACCGTACCCTCACCCGTACCCTAACCCGTACCCTAAGCCGTACCCTAACCCTAACCCTAACCCTAAACCATACGCTACGCCGTACCCTCACCCGTACCCTAACCCGTATCCTAAGCCGTACCCTAACCCTAACACTAACCCTAAACTATACCCTACGCCGTAACCTCACCCGTACCCTAACCCATACCCTAAGCCGTACCCTAACCCTAACCCTAACCCTAACCCTAACCCTAACCCTAACCCTAACCCTAACCCATACCGTACGCCATACCCTAACACGTCCGCTAAACCGTATCCTAAGCCGTACCTTAACCCTAACCAATACCCTACGCAGTATCCTCACCCATACCCTCACCCGTACCCTAAGCCGTACCCTAACCCTAACCCTAACCCTAAACCTAACCCTAACCCCTACCCTATGCCATACCCTCACCTGTACCCTATCCCATAACCTAAGCCGTACCATAACCCTAAAACTAACCCTAACCCTAAACCATAAACTACGCCGTACCCTCACCCGTACCCTAACCCGTATCCTAAGCCGTACCCTAACCCTAACCCTAACCCATAACCTACGCCGTACCCTCACCCGTAGCCTAACACGTACCCTAAGACGTACCGTAACCCTAACCCTAACACTAACCCTAACCCTAACCCACACTCTACGCCGTACCCTAACCCGTACCCTAACACGTATCCTAAGCCGTACCCTAACCCTAACCAATACCCTACGCAGTACCCTCACCCGTACCCTCACCCGTACCCTAAGCCATACCCTAACCCTAACCCTAACCCTAACCCTAACCCTTACCCTACGCCGTACCCTCACCCGTATCCTATCCCATACCCTAAGCCGTAACCTAACCCTAACACTAACCCTAACCCTAACCCTAACCCTAAACTACCCTTGATTGCTTTTGCCTTTATTAGATTTCCTAAGCACTAGTGTCTTAAGGAACAGGTTAAAAAGAAAATCCTAATGTGATTTTTTTATAATGTGTTTATTCTTTATCTTATCCTAGTGACTAAAATCTTCTCCATGGCTGGATCCCTAATAATATTCCTTTACGTGCTAAGTGGTATCTAGAGAGTGGGATAGGTTTAATAAATACCCTAATCCTAACGTGTACCCTAACCCTAACCCATACCCTAACCCTAATGCGTACCCTAACCCTAACCCAAACCCTAACCCTAACACGTACGCTAATCCTAACTCGTACCCTAAACCAATCCCTAACCCTAAAACTAACCCTAACCCTAACCCTAACCCTAACCCATACGCTACGCCGTACCCTCACCCATACCCTAACCCGTATCCTAAGCCGTACCCTAACCCTAAACCTAACCCTAACCTCTTCCCTACGCCGTACCCTCACCCGTACCCTAACCCGTACCCAAAGCCTTACCCTAACCCTAACCCTAACCCTCACCCATACCCAACGCCGTAACCTAACCCATATCCTAACCCGTATCCTAAGCCGTACCCTAACCCTAACCAATAACCTATGCAGTACCCTCAACAGTACCCTCACCCGTATCCTAAGCCCTACCCTAACACTAACCCTAACCCTAACCCTAAACTACCCTTTACTGCTTTTGCCTCCATTAGATTTCCTAAACACTAGTGTTTTAAGGAACAGGTTAAAAAGAAAACCTTATGTGATTTTTTTATAATGTGTTTATTCTTTATCTTATCCTAGTGACTAAAATCTTCTCCATGGCTGAACCCCAAATAATATTCCTTTACGTGCTAAGTGGTATCTAGAGAGTGGGATAGGTTTAATAAATACCCTAATCCTAAAGTGTACCCTAAACCTAACCCATACCCCAACCCTAACGCGTAACCCTAACCCTAACCAAAACCCTAACCCGAACACGTATGCTAATCCTAACCCGTACCCTAAACCAATCCCTAACCCTAAAACTAACCCTAACCCTAACCCTAACCCATAACCTACACCGTACCCTCACCCGTACCCTAACCCGTACCCTAAGCCGTACCCTAACCCTAACCCTAACCCTAAACCATACGCTACGCCGTACCCTCACCCGTACCCTAACCCGTATCCTAAGCCGTACCCTAACCCTAACACTAACCCTAAACTATACCCTACGCCGTAACCTCACCCGTACCCTAACCCATACCCTAAGCCGTACCCTAACCCTAACCCTAACCCTAACCCTAACCCTAACCCTAACCCTAACCCTAACCCATACCGTACGCCATACCCTAACACGTCCGCTAAACCGTATCCTAAGCCGTACCTTAACCCTAACCAATACCCTACGCAGTATCCTCACCCATACCCTCACCCGTACCCTAAGCCGTACCCTAACCCTAACCCTAACCCTAAACCTAACCCTAACCCCTACCCTATGCCATACCCTCACCTGTACCCTATCCCATAACCTAAGCCGTACCATAACCCTAAAACTAACCCTAACCCTAAACCATAAACTACGCCGTACCCTCACCCGTACCCTAACCCGTATCCTAAGCCGTACCCTAACCCTAACCCTAACCCATAACCTACGCCGTACCCTCACCCGTAGCCTAACACGTACCCTAAGACGTACCGTAACCCTAACCCTAACACTAACCCTAACCCTAACCCACACTCTACGCCGTACCCTAACCCGTACCCTAACACGTATCCTAAGCCGTACCCTAACCCTAACCAATACCCTACGCAGTACCCTCACCCGTACCCTCACCCGTACCCTAAGCCATACCCTAACCCTAACCCTAACCCTAACCCTAACCCTTACCCTACGCCGTACCCTCACCCGTATCCTATCCCATACCCTAAGCCGTACCCTAACCCTAACACTAACCCTAACCCTAACCCTAACCCTAAACTACCCTTGATTGCTTTTGCCTTTATTAGATTTCCTAAGCACTAGTGTCTTAAGGAACAGGTTAAAAAGAAAATCCTAATGTGATTTTTTTATAATGTGTTTATTCTTTATCTTATCCTAGTGACTAAAATCTTCTCCATGGCTGGATCCCTAATAATATTCCTTTACGTGCTAAGTGGTATCTAGAGAGTGGGATAGGTTTAATAAATACCCTAATCCTAACGTGTACCCTAACCCTAACCCATACTCTAACCCTAACGCGTACCCTAACCCTAACCCAAAATCTAACCCTAACACGTACGCTAATCCTAACCCGTACCCTAAACCATTCCCTAACCCTAAAACTAACCCTAACCCTAACCCTAACCCTTACCCTACGCCGTACCCTCACCCGTACCCTAACCCGTACCCTAAGACGTACCCTAACCCTAACCCTAACCCTTACCCTACGCCGTACCCTCACCCGTACCCTAACCCGTACCCAAAGCCTTACCCTAACCCTAACCCTAACCCTCACCCATACCCAACGCCGTAACCTAACCCATATCCTAACCCGTATCCTAAGCCGTACCCTAACCCTAACCAATAACCTACGCAGCACCCTCACCAGTACCCTCACCCGTATCCTAAGCCCTACCCTAACCCTAACCCTAACCCTAACCCTAAACTACCCTTTACTGCTTTTGCCTCCATTAGATTTCCTAAACACTAGTGTTTTAAGGAACAGGTTAAAAAGAAAACCTTATGTGATTTTTTTATAATGTGTTTATTCTTTATCTTATCCTAGTGACTAAAATCTTCTCCATGGCTGAACCCCAAATAATAATCCTTTACGTGCTAAGTGGTATCTAGAGAGTGGGATAGGTTTAATAAATACCCAAATCCTAAAGTGTACCCTAAACCTAACCCATACCCTAACCCTAACGCGTACCCTAAGCCTAACCAAAACCCTAACCCGAACAAGTATGCTAATCCTAACCCGTACCCTAAACCAATCCCTAACCCTAAAACTAACCCTAACCCTAACCCTAACCCATAACCTACGCCGTACCCTCACCCGTACCCTACCCCGTATCCTAAGCCGTACCCTAACCCTAACCCTAACCCTAACCCTAACCGCTACCCTACGCCGTACCCTATCCCATACCCTAAGCGGTACCCTAACCCTAACACTAACCCTAAACCTAACCCTAACCCCTACCCTACGCCGTACCCTCAACCGTAACCTATCCCATACCCTAAGCCGTACCCTAACCCTAACACTAACCCTAACCCTAAACCTAAACCCTACCCTAAGCCGTACCCTCACCCGTACCCTATCCCATACCCTAAGCCGTACCCTAACCCTAACCCTAACCCTAACCTATACACTACGCCATAACCTCACCCGTACCCTAACCCGTACCCTAAGCCGTACCCTAACCCTAACCCTAACCCTGACCTATACACTACGCCGTACCCTCACCCGTACCCTAACCCGTACCCTAAGCCGTACCCTAACCCTAACCCTAACCCTAACCCTAACCCTAACCCTAACCCATACCCTACGCCGTACCCTAACCCGTACCCTAACCCGTATTCTAAGCCGTACCCTAACCATAACCAATACCCTACACAGTACCCTCACCCGTACCCTCACCCGTACCCTAAGCCATACCCTAACCCTAACCCTAACCCTAACCCTAACCTATACACTACGCCATACCCTCACCCGTACCCTAACCCGTACCCTAAGCCGTACCCTAACCCTAACCCTAACCCTAAACCATACGCTACGCCGTACCCTCACCCGTACCCTAACCCGTATCCTAAGCCGTACCCTAACCCTAACCCTAACCCTAAACTATACCCTACGCCGTAACCTCACCCGTACCCTAACCCGTACCCTAAGCCGTACCCTAACCCTAACCCTAACCCTAACCCTAACCCTAACCCTAACCCATACCGTACGCCATACCCTAACACGTACCCTAACCCGTATCCTAAGCCGTACCCTAACCCTAACCAATACCCTACGCAGTATCCTCACCCATACCCTCACCCGTACCCTAAGCCGTACCCTAACCCTAACCCTAACCCTAACCCTAACCCTAACCCCTACCCTATGCCATACCCTCACCTGTACCCTATCCCATAACCTAAGCCGTACCATAACCCTAACACTAACCCTAACCCTAACCCATAACCTACGCCGTACCCTCACCCGTACCCTAACCCGTACACTAAGCCGTACCCTAACCCTAACCCTAACCCTAACCCTAACCCTAAACCTAACCCATAACCTACGCCGTACCCTCACCCGTACCCTAACACGTACCCTAAGACGTACCGTAACCGTAACCCTAACACTAACCCTAACCCTAACCCACAATCTACGCCGTACCCTAACCCGTACCCTAACACGTATCCTAAGCCGTACCCTAACCCTAAGCAATACCCTACGCAGTACCCTCACCCGTACCCTCACCCGTACCCTAAGCCATACCCTAACCCTAACCCTAACCCTAACCCTAAGCCCTACCCTATGCCGTACCCTCACCCGTTCCCTATCCCATATGCTAAGCCGTACCCTAACCCTAACACTAACACTAACCCTAACCCTAACCCTAACCCATATCCTACGCCGTACCCTCACCCGTAACCTAACCCGTACCCTAAGCCGTACCCTAACCCTAACCCTAACCTATACACTACGCCGTACCCTCACCCGTACCCTAAGCCGTACCCTAACTCTAACCCTAACCCTAAACCTAACCCTTACCCATACCCTGCGCCGTACCCTAACCCATACAATAACATGTATCCTAAGCCTTAACCTAACCCTAACCAATGACCTACACAGTACCCTCACCCGTACCCTAAGCCATACCCTAACCCTAACCCTAACACTAACCCTAACCCTAAACCCTACCCTATGCCGTACCCTCACCCATACCCTATCCCATACCCTAAGCCGTACCCTAACCCTAACACTAACCCTAACCCTAACCCTAAACTACCCTTGACTGCTTTTGCCTCCATTAGATTTCCTAAGCACTAGTGTTTTAAGGAACAGGTTAAAAAGAAAATCCTAATGTGATTTTTTTATAATGTGTTTATTCTTTATCTTATCCTAGTGACGAAAATCTTCTCCATGGCTGGACCCCAAATAATAATCCTTTACGTGCTAAGTGTTATCTAGAGAGTGGGATAGGTTTAATAAATACCCTAATCCTAACGTGTACCCTAACCCTAACCCACACCCTAACCCTAATGCGTACCCTAACCCTAACCCAAACCCTAACCCTAACACGTACGCTAATCCTAACCCGTACCCTAAACCAATCCCTAACCCTAAAACTAACCCTAACCCTAACCCTAACCCTAACCCATACGCTACGCCGTACCCTCACCCATACCCTAACCCGTATCCTAAGCCGTACCCTAGCCCTAAACCTAACCCTAACCTCTACCCTACGCCATACCCTCACCCGTACCCTAACCCGTACCCAAAGCCTTACCCTAACCCTAACCTTAACCCACACCCATACCCAACGCCGTAACCTAACCCATATCCTAACCCGTATCCTAAGCCGTACCCTAAACCTAACCAATAACCTACGCAGTACCCTCACCAGTACCCTCACCCGTATCCTAAGCCCTACCCTAACCCTAACCCTAACCCTAACCCTAAACTACCCTTTACTGCTTTTGCCTCCTATAGATTTCCTAAACACTAGTGTTTTAAGGAACAGGTTAAAAAGAAAATCTTATGTGATTTTTTTATAATGTGTTTATTCTTTATCTTATCCTAGTGACTAAAATCTTCTCCATGGCTGAACCCCAAATAATAATCCTTTACGTGCTAAGTGGTATCTAGAGAGTGGGATAGGTTTAATAAATACCCTAATCCTAAAGTGTACCCTAAACCTAACCCATACCCTAACCCTAAC
The DNA here is from genome assembly GCF_028564815.1 of Eubalaena glacialis. NCBI lineage: Eukaryota > Metazoa > Chordata > Mammalia > Artiodactyla > Balaenidae > Eubalaena > Eubalaena glacialis. The sequence goes on from NW_026871238.1 coordinate 236,419, forward strand.
GCGTACCCTAACCCTAACCAATACCCTAACCCGAACACGTATGCTAATCCTAACCCGTACCCTAAACCAATCCCTAACCGTAAAACTAACCCTAACCCTAACCCTAACCCTAACCCTAACCCTAACCCCTACCCTATGCCATACCCTCACATGTACCCTATCCCATAACCTAAGCCGTACCATAACCCTAACACTAACCCTAACCCTAACCCATAACCTATGCTGTACCCTCACCCGTACCCTAACCCGTATCCTAAGCCGTACCCTAACCCTAACCCTAACCCTAACCCTAACCCATAACCTACGCCGTACCCTCACCCGTACCCTAACACGTACCCTAAGACGTACCGTAACCCTAACCCTAACACTAACCCTAACCCTAACCCACACTCTACGCCGTACCCTAACCCGTACCCTAACACGTATCCTAAGCCATACCCTAACCCTAACCAATACCCTACGCAGTACCCTCACCCGTACCCTCACCCGTACCATAAGCCATACCCTAACCCCAACCCTAACCCTTACCCTAACCCCTACCCTATGCCGTTCCCTCACCCGTACCCTATCCCATACCCTAAGCCGTACCCTAACCCTAACACTAACCCTAACCCTAACCCTAACCCTAAACTAACCTTGATTGCTTTTGCCTCTATTAGATTTCCTAAGCACTAGTGTTTTAAGGAACAGGTTAAAAAGAAAATCCTAATGTGATTTTTTTATAATGTGTTTATTCTTTATCTTATCCTAGTGACGAAAATCTTCTCCATGGCTGGATCCCTAATAATATTCCTTTACGTGCTAAGAGGTATCTAGAGAGTGGGATAGGTTTAATAAATACCCTAATCCTAACGTGTACCCTAACCCTAACCCATACCCTAACCCTAACGCGTACGCTAATCCTAACCTGTACCCTAAACCAATCCCTAACCCTAAAACTAACCCTAACCCTAACCCTAACCCTAACCCTAACCCATACGCTACGCCGTACCCTCACCCGTACCCTAACCCGTATCCTAAGCCGTACCCTAACCCTAACCCTAACCCTAACCCTAACCCATACCCTACGCCATACCCTAACCCGTACCCTAACCCGTATCCTAAGCCGTATCCTAACCCTAACCAATACCCTACGCAGTACCCTCACCCGTGCCCTCACCCGTACCCTAAGCTGTACCCTAACCCCAACCCTAACCCTAACTCTAACCCTAACCCCTACCCTACGCCGTACCCTCACCCGTACCCTATCCCATACGCTAAGCCGTACCCTAACCCTAACACTAACACTAACCCTAACCCTAACCCTAACCTATACACTACGCCGTACCCTCACCCGTACCCTAACCCGTACCCTAAGCCGTACCCTAACTCTAACCCTAACCCTAACCCTAACCCTTACCCATACCCTGTGCCGTACCCTAACCCATACAATAACCTGTATCCTAAGCCTTAACCTAACCCTAACCAATGCCCTACACAGTACCCTCACACGTACCCTAAGCCATACCCTACCCTAACCCTAACACTAATCCTAACCCTAAACCCTACCCTATGCCGTACCCTCACCCATACCCTATCCCATACCCTAAGCCGTACCCTAACCCTAACACTAACCCTAACCCTAACCCTAACCCTAAACTACCCTTGACTGCTTTTGCCTCCATTAGATTTCCTAAGCTCTAGTGTTTTAAGGAACAGGTTAAAAAGAAAATCCTAATGTGATTTTTTTATAATGTGTTTATTCTTTATCTTATCCTAGTGACGAAAATCTTCTCCATGGCTGGACCCTAAATAATATTCCTTTACGTGCTAAGTGGTATCTAGAGAGTGGGATAGGTTTAATAAATACCCTAATCCTAACGTGTACCCTAACCCTAACCCACACCCTAACCCTAATGCGTACCCTAACCCTAACCCAAACCCTAACCCTAACACGTACGCTAATCCTAACCCGTACCCTAAACCAATCCCTAACCCTAAAACTAACCCTAACCCTAACCCTAACCCTAACCAATACGCTACGCCGTACCCTCACCCATACCCTAACCCGTATCCTAAGCCGTACCCTAACCCTAAACCTAACCCTAACCTCTACCCTATGCCGTACCCTCACCCGTACCCTAACCCGTACCCAAAGCCTTACCCTAACCCTAACCCTAACCCTCACCCATACCAAACGCCATAACCTAACCCATATCCTAAACCGTATCCTAAGCCGTACCCTAACCCTAACCAATAACCTACGCAGTACCCTCACCAGTACCCTCACCCGTATCCTAAGCCCTACCCTAACCCTAACCCTAACCCTAACCCTAAACTACCCTTTACTGCTTTTGCCTCCATTAGGTTTCCTAAACACTAGTGTTTTAAGGAACAGGTTAAAAAGAAAACCTTATGTGATTTTTTTATAATGTGTTTATTCTTTATCTTATCCTAGTGACTAAAATCTTCTCCATGGCTGAACCCCAAATAATAATCCTTTAGGTGCTAAGTGGTATCTAGAGAGTGGGATAGGTTTAATAAATACCCTAATCCTAAAGTGTACCCTAAACCTAACCCATACCCTAACCATAACGTGTACCCTAACCCTAACCAAAACCCTAACCCGAACAAGTATTCTAATCCTAACGCGTACCCTAAACCAATCCCTAAACCTAAAACTAACCCTAACCCTAACCCTAACCCTAACCCATAACCTACGCCGTACCCTCACCCGTACCCTAACCCGTGCCCTAAGCCGTACCCTAACCCTAACCCTAACCCTAACCCATACGCTACGCCGTACCCTCACCCGTACCCTAACCCGTATCCTAAGCCGTACCCTAACCCTAACCCTAACCCTAACCGCTACCCTACGCCGTACCCTATCCCATACCCTAAGCGGTACCCTAACCCTAACACTAACCCTAACCCTAACCCTAACCCTAACCCATACCCTACGCCGTACCCTAACCCATACCCTAACCCGTATTCTAAGCCGTACCATAACCATAACCAATACCCTACACAGTACCCTCACACGTACCCTCACCCGTACCCTAAGCCATACCCTAACCCTAAACCTAACCCTAAACTATACACTACGCCATACCCTCACCCGTACCCTAACCCGTACCCTAAGCCGTACCCTAACCCTAATCCTAACCCTAAACCATACGCTACGCCGTACCCTCACCCGTACCCTAACCCGTATTCTAAGCCGTACCCTAACCCTAACCCTAACTCTAAACTAAACCCTACGCCGTAACCTCACCCGTACCCTAACCCGTACCCTAAGCCGTACCCTAACCCTAACCCTAACCCTAACCCTAACCCTAACCCATACCGTACGCCATAACCTAACCCGTACCCTAACCCGTATCCTAAGCCGTACCCTAACCCTAACCAATACCCGACGCAGTATCCTCACCCATACCCTCACCCGTACCCTAAGCCGTACCCTAACCCTAACCCTAACCCTAACCCTAACCCTAACCCCTACCCTATGCCATACCCTCACCTGTACCCTATCCCATAACCTAAGCCGTACCATAACCCTAACACTAACCCTATCCCTAACCCATAACCTACGCCGTACCCTCACCCGTACCCTAACCCGTATCCTAAGCCGTACCCTAACCCTAACCCTAACCCTAACCCTAACCCATAACCTACGCCGTACCCTCATCTGTACCCTAACACGTACCCTAAGACGTACCGTAACCCTAACCCTAACACTAACCCTAACCCTAACCCACACTCTACGCCGTACACTAACCCGTACCCTAACACGTATCCTAAGCCGTACCCTAACCCTAACCAATACCCTATGCAGTACCCTCACCCGTACCCTCACCCGTAACCTAACCCGTACCCTAAGCCATACCCTAACCCTAACCCTAAGCTATACACTACGCCGTACCCTAACCCGTACCCTAAGCCGTACCCTAACTCTAACCCTAACCCTAACCCTAACCCTTACCCATACCCTGCGCCGTACCCTAACCCATACAATAACCTGTATCCTAAGCCTTAACCTAACCCTAACCAATGACCTACACAGTACCCTCACCCGTACCCTAAGCCATACCCTAACCCTAACCCTAACACTAACCGTAACCCTAAACCCTACCCTATGCCGTATCCTCACCCATACCCTATCCCATACCCTAAGCCGTACCCTAACCCTAACACTAACCCTAACCCTAACCCTAAACTACCCTTGACTGCTTTTGCCTCCATTAGATTTCCTAAGCACTAGTGTTTTAAGGAACAGGTTAAAAAGAAAATCCTAATGTGATTTTTTTATAATGTGTTTATTCTTTATCTTATCCTAGTGACGAAAATCTTCTCCATGGCTGGACCCTAAATAATATTCCTTTACGTGCTAAGTGGTATCTAGAGAGTGGGATAGGTTTAATAAATACCCTAATCCTAACGTGTACCCTAACCCTAACCCATACCCTAACCCTAATGCGTACCCTAACCCTAACCCAAACCCTAACCCTAACACGTACGCTAATCCTCACCCGTACCCTAAACCAATCCCTAACCCTAAAACTAACCCTAACCCTAACCCTAACCCATACGCTACGCCGTACCCTCACCCGTACCCTAACCCGTATCCTAAGCCGTACCCTAATCCTAAAACTAACCCTAACCTCTACCCTACGCCGTACCCTCACCCGTACCCTAACCCGTACCCAAAGCCTTACCCTAACCTTAACCCTAACCCTCACCCATACCCAACGCCGTAACCTAACCCATATCCTAACCCGTATCCTAAGCCGTACCCTAACCCTAACTAATAACCTATGCAGTACCCTCACCAGTACCCTCACCCGTATCCTAAGCCTACCCTAACCCTAACCCTAACCCTAACCCTAAACTACACTTTACTGCTTTTGCCTCCATTAGATTTCCTAAACACTAGTGTTTTAAGGAACAGGTTAAAAAGAAACCTTATGTGATTTTTTTATAATGTGTTTATTCTTTATCTTATCCTAGTGACTAAAATCTTCTCCATGGCTGAACCCCAAATAATATTCCTTTACGTGCTAAGTGGTATCTAGAGAGTGGGATAGGTTTAATAAATACCCTAATCCTAAAGTGTACCCTAAACCTAACCCTTACCCTAACCCTAACGCGTACCCTAACCCTAACCAAAACCCTAACCCAAACATGTATGCTAATCCTAACCCGTACCCTAAACCAATCCCTAACCCTAAAACTAACCCTAACCCTAACCCTAACCCTTACCCATAACCTACACCGTACCCTGACCCGTACCCTAACCCGTACCCTAAGCCGTACCCTAACCCTAACCCTAACCCTAAAGCATACGCTACGCCGTACCCTCACCCGTACCCTAACCCGTATCCTAAGCCGTACCCTAACCCTAACCCTAACCCTAAACTATACCCTACGCCGTAACCTCACCCGTACCCTAACCCGTACCCTAAGCCGTACCCTAACCCTAACCCTAACCCTAACCCTAACCCTAACCCTAACCCATACCATACGCCATACCCTAACACGTATCCTAAGCCGTACCCTAACCCTAACCAATACCCTACGCAGTATCCTCACCCATACCCTCACCCGTACCCTAAGCCCTACCCTAACCCTAACCCTAACCCTAACCCTAACCCCTACCCTATGCCATACCCTCACCTGTACCCTATCCCATAACCTAAGCCGTACCATAACCCTAACACTAACCCTAACCCTAAACCATAACCTATGCCGTACCCTCACCCGTACCCTAACCCGTATCCTAGGCCGTACCCTAACCCTAACCCTAACCCTAACCCTAACCCATAACCTACGCCGTACCCTCACCCGTACCCTAACACGTACCCTAAGACGTACCGTAACCCTAACCCTAACACTAACCCTAACCCTAACCCACACTCTATGCCGTAACCTAACCCGTACCCTAACACGTATCCTAAGCCGTACCCTAACCCTAACCAATACCCTACGCAGTACCCTCACCCGTACCCTCACCCGTACCCTAAGCCATACCCTAACCCTAACCCTAACCCTAACCCCTAACCTACGCCGTACCCTCACCCGTATCCTATCCCATACCCTAAGCCGTACCCTAACCCTAACACTAACCCTAACCCTAACCCTAACCCTAAACTACCCTTGATTGCTTTTGCCTTTATTAGATTTCCTAAGCACTAGTGTTTTAAGGAACAGGTTAAAAAGAAAATCCTAATGTGATTTTTTTATAATGTGTTTATTCTTTATCTTATCCTAGTGACTAAAATCTTCTTCATGGCTGGATCCCTAATAATATTCCTTTACGTGCTAAGTGGTATCTAGAGAGTGGGATAGGTTTAATAAATACCCTAATCCTAACGTGTACCCTAACCCTAACCCATACCCTAACCCTAACGCGTACCCTAACCCTAACCCAAAATCTAACCCTAACACGTACGCTAATCCTAACCCGTACCCTAAACCAATCCCTAACCCTAAAACTAACCCTAACCCTAACCCTAACCCTAAACCTTACCCTACGCCGTACCCTCACCCGTACCCTAACCCGTACCCTGAGACGTACCCTAACCCTAACCCTAACCCATATGCTACGCCGTACCCTCACCCGTACCCTAACCCGTATCCTAAGCCGTACCCTAACCCTAAACCTAACCCTAACCTCTACCCTACGCCGTACCCTCACCCGTACCCTAACCCGTACCCAAAGCCTTACCCTAACCCTAACCCTAACCCTCACCCATAACCAACGCCGTAACCTAACCCATATCCTAACCCGTATCCTAAGCCGTACCCTAACCCTAACCAATAACCTACGCAGTAACCTCACCAGTACCCTCACCCGTTTCCTAAGCCCTACCCTAACCCTAACCCTAACCCTAACCCTAAACTACCCTTTACTGCTTTTGCCTCCATTAGATTTCCTAAACACTAGTGTTTTAAGGAACAGGTTAAAAAGAAAACCTTATGTGATTTTTTTATAATGTGTTTATTCTTTATCTTATCCTAGTGACTAAAATCTTCTCCATGGCTGAACCCCAAATAATAATCCTTTACGTGCTAAGTGGTATCTAGAGAGTGGGATAGGTTTAATAAATACCCTAATCCTAAAGTGTACCCTAAACCTAACCCATACCCTAACCATAACGTGTACCCTAACCCTAACCAAAACCCTAACCCGAACAAATATGCTAATCCTAACCCGTACCCTAAACCAATCCCTAACCCAAAAACTAACCCTAACCCTAACCCTAACCCTAACCCATAACCTATGCCGTACCCTCACCCGTACCCTAACCCGTGCCCTAAGCCGTACCCTAAACCTAACCCTAACTCTAACCCATACGCTACGCCGTACCCTCACCCGTACCCTAACCCGTATCCTAAGCCGTACCCTAACCCTAACCCTAACCCTAACCGCTACCCTACGCCGTACCCTATCCCATACCCTAAGCGGTACCCTAACCCTAAAACTAACCCTAACCCTAACCCTAACCCATACCCTACGCCGTACCCTAACCCATACCCTAACCCGTATTCTAAGCCGTACCCTAACCATAACCAATACCCTACACAGTACCCTCACACGTACCCTCACCCGTACCCTAAGCCATACCCTAACCCTAAACCTAACCCTAAACTATACACTACGCCATACCCTCACCCGTACCCTAACCCGTACCCTAAGCCATACCCTAACCCTAACCCTACCCTAAACCATACGCTACGCCGTACCCTCACCCGTACCCTAACCCGTATCCTAAGCCGTACCCTAACCCTAACCCTAACTCTAAACTAATCCCTACGCCGTAACCTCACCCGTACCCTAACCCGTACCCTAAGCCGTACCCTAACCCTAACCCTAACCCTAACCCTAACCCTAACCCATACCGTACGCCATAACCTAACACGTACCCTAACCCGTATCCTAAGACGTACCCTAACCCTAACCAATACCCGACGCAGTATCCTCACCCATACCCTCACCCGTACCCTAAGCCGTACCCTAACCCTAACCCTAACCCTAACCCTAACCCTAACCCCTACCCTATGCCATACCCTCACCTGTACCCTATCCCATAACCTAAGCCGTACCATAACCCTAACACTAACCCTATCCCTAACCCATAACCTACGCCGTACCCTCACCCGTACCCTAACCCGTATCCTAAGCCGTACCCTAACCCTAACCCTAACCCTAACCCATAACCTACGCCGTACCCTCATCTGTACCCTAACACGTACCCTAAGACGTACCGTAACCCTAACTCTAACACTAACCCTAACCCTAACCCACACTCTACGCCGTACCCTAACCCGTACCCTAACACGTATCCTAAGCCGTACCCTAACCCTAACCAATACCCTATGCAGTACCCTCACCCGTACCCTCACCCGTAACCTAACCCGTACCCTAAGCCATACCCTAACCCTAACCCTAACCTATACACTACGCCGTACCCTAACCCGTACCCTAAGCCGTACCCTAACTCTAACCCTAAACCTAACCCTAACCCTTACCCATACCCTGCGCCGTACCCTAACCCATACAATAACCTGTATCCTAAGCCTTAACCTAACCCTAACCAATGACCTACACAGTACCCTCACCCGTACCCTAAGCCATACCCTAAGCCTAACCCTAACACTAACCTTAACCCTAAACCCTACCCTATGCCGTATCCTCACCCATACCCTATCCCATACCCTAAGCCGTACCCTAACCCTAACACTAACCCTAACCCTAACCCTAAACTACCCTTGACTGCTTTTGCCTCCATTAGATTTCCTAAGCACTAGTGTTTTAAGGAACAGGTTAAAAAGAAAATCCTAATGTGATTTTTTTATAATGTGTTTATTCTTTATCTTATCCTAGTGACGAAAATCTTCTCCATGGCTGGAACCTAAATAATATTCCTTTACGTGCTAAGTGGTATCTAGAGAGTGGGATAGGTTTAATAAATACCCTAATCCTAACGTGTACCCTAACCCTAACCCATACCCTAACCCTAATGCGTACCCTAACCCAAACCAAACCCTAACCCTAACACGTACGCTAATCCTAACCCGTACCCTAAACCAATCCCTAACCCTAAAACTAACCCTAACCCTAACCCTAACCCTAACCCATACGCTACGCCGTACCCTCACCCATACCCTAACCCGTATCCTAAGCCGTACCCTAATCCTAAACCTAACCCTAACCTCTACCCTACGCCGTACCCTCACCCGTACCCTAACCCGTACCCAAAGCCTTACCCTAACCTTAACCCTAACCCTCACCCATACCCAACGCCGTAACCTAACCTATATCCTAACCCGTATCCTAAACCGTACCCTAACCCTAACTAATAACCTATGCAGTACCCTCACCAGTACCCTCACCCGTATCCTAAGCCCTACCCTAACCCTAACCCTAACCCTAACCCTAAACTACCCTTTACTGCTTTTGCCTCCATTAGATTTCCTAAACAATAGTGTTTTAAGGAACAGGTTAAAAAGAAAACCTTATGTGATTTTTTTATAATGTGTTTATTCTTTATCTTATCCTAGTGACTAAAATCTTCTCCATGGCTGAACCCCAAATAATATTCCTTTACGTGCTAAGTGGTATCTAGAGAGTGGGATAGGTTTAATAAATACCCTAATCCTAAAGTGTACCCTAAACCTAACCCATACCCTAACCCTAACGCGTACCCTAACCCTAACTAAAACCCTAACACAAACATGTATGCTAATCCTAACCCGTACCCTAAACCAATCCCTAACCGTAAAACTAACCCTAACCCTAACCCTAACCCTTACCCATAACCTACACCGTACCCTGACCCGTACCCTAACCCGTACCCTAAGCCGTACCCTAACCCTAACCCTAACCCTAAAGCATACGCTACGCCGTACCCTCACCCGTACCCTAACCCGTATCCTAAGCCGTACCCTAACCCTAACCCTAACCCTAAACTATACCCTACGCCGTAACCTCACCCGTACCCTAACCCGTACCCTAAGCCGTACCCTAACCCTAACCCTAACCCTAACCCTAACCCTAACCCTAACCCTAACCCATACCGTACGCCATAACCTAACACGTACCCTAACCCGTATCCTAAGCCGTACCCTAACCCTAACCAATACCCTATGCAGTATCCTCACCCATACCCTCACCCGTACCCTAAGCCGTACCCTAACCCTAACCCTAACCCTAACCCTAACCCCTACCCTATGCCATACCCTCACCTGTACCCTATCCCATAACCTAAGCCGTACCATAACCCTAACACTAACCCTAACCCTAAACCATAACCTATGCCGTACCCTCACCCGTACCCTAACCCGTATCCTAAGCCGTACCCTAACCCTAACCCTAACCCTAACCCATAACCTACACCGTACCCTCACCCGTACCCTAACACGTACCCTAAGACGTACCGTAACCCTAACCCTAACACTAACCCTAACCCTAACCCACACTCTACGCCGTACCCTAACCCGTACCCTAACACGTATCCTAAGCCGTACCCTAACCCTAACCAATACCCTACGCAGTACCCTCACCCGTACCCTCACCCGTACCCTAAGCCATACCCTAACCCTAACCCTAACCCTAACCCTAACACCTAACCTACGCCGTACCCTCACCCGTATCCTATCCCATACCCTAAGCCGTACCCTAACCCTAACACTAACCCTAACCCTAACCCTAACCCTAACCCTAAACTACCCTTGATTGCTTTTGCCTTTATTAGATTTCCTAAGCACTAGTGTTTTAAGGAACAGGTTAAAAAGAAAATCCTAATGTGATTTTTTTATAATGTGTTTATTCTTTATCTTATCCTAGTGACTAAAATCTTCTCCATGGCTGGATCTCTAATAATATTCCTTTACGTGCTAAGTGGTATCTAGAGAGTGGGATAGGTTTAATAAATACCCTAATCCTAACGTGTACCCTAACCCTAACCCATACCCTAACCCTAACGCGTACCCTAACCCTAACCCAAAATCTAACCCTAACACGTACGCTAATCCTAACCCGTACCCTAAACCAATCCCTAACCCTAAAACTAACCCTAACCCTAACCCTAACCCTAAAACTTACCCTACGCCGTACCCTCACCCGTACCCTAACCCGTACCCTAAGACGTACCCTAACCCTAACCCTAACCCATACGCTACGCCGTACCCTCACCCGTACCCTAACCCGTATCCTAAGCCGTACCCTAACCCTAAACCTAACCCTAACCTCTACCCTACGCCGTACCCTCACCCGTACCCTAACCCGTACCCTAAGCCGTACCCTAACCCTAACCCTAACCCTAACCCTAACCCTAACCCTAACCCATACCATACGCCATACCCTAACACGTATCCTAAGCCGTACCCTAACCCTAACCAATACCCTACGCAGTATCCTCACCCATACCCTCACCCGTACCCTAAGCCCTACCCTAACCCTAACCCTAACCCTAACCCTAACCCCTACCCTATGCCATACCCTCACCTGTACCCTATCCCATAACCTAAGCCGTACCATAACCCTAACACTAACCCTAACCCTAAACCATAACCTATGCCGTACCCTCACCCGTACCCTAACCCGTATCCTAGGCCGTACCCTAACCCTAACCCTAACCCTAACCCTAACCCATAACCTACGCCGTACCCTCACCCGTACCCTAACACGTACCCTAAGACGTACCGTAACCCTAACCCTAACACTAACCCTAACCCTAACCCACACTCTATGCCGTAACCTAACCCGTACCCTAACACGTATCCTAAGCCGTACCCTAACCCTAACCAATACCCTACGCAGTACCCTCACCCGTACCCTCACCCGTACCCTAAGCCATACCCTAACCCTAACCCTAACCCTAACCCCTAACCTACGCCGTACCCTCACCCGTATCCTATCCCATACCCTAAGCCGTACCCTAACCCTAACACTAACCCTAACCCTAACCCTAACCCTAAACTACCCTTGATTGCTTTTGCCTTTATTAGATTTCCTAAGCACTAGTGTTTTAAGGAACAGGTTAAAAAGAAAATCCTAATGTGATTTTTTTATAATGTGTTTATTCTTTATCTTATCCTAGTGACTAAAATCTTCTTCATGGCTGGATCCCTAATAATATTCCTTTACGTGCTAAGTGGTATCTAGAGAGTGGGATAGGTTTAATAAATACCCTAATCCTAACGTGTACCCTAACCCTAACCCATACCCTAACCCTAACGCGTACCCTAACCCTAACCCAAAATCTAACCCTAACACGTACGCTAATCCTAACCCGTACCCTAAACCAATCCCTAACCCTAAAACTAACCCTAACCCTAACCCTAACCCTAAACCTTACCCTACGCCGTACCCTCACCCGTACCCTAACCCGTACCCTGAGACGTACCCTAACCCTAACCCTAACCCATATGCTACGCCGTACCCTCACCCGTACCCTAACCCGTATCCTAAGCCGTACCCTAACCCTAAACCTAACCCTAACCTCTACCCTACGCCGTACCCTCACCCGTACCCTAACCCGTACCCAAAGCCTTACCCTAACCCTAACCCTAACCCTCACCCATAACCAACGCCGTAACCTAACCCATATCCTAACCCGTATCCTAAGCCGTACCCTAACCCTAACCAATAACCTACGCAGTAACCTCACCAGTACCCTCACCCGTATCCTAAGCCCTACCCTAACCCTAACCCTAACCCTAACCCTAAACTACCCTTTACTGCTTTTGCCTCCATTAGATTTCCTAAACACTAGTGTTTTAAGGAACAGGTTAAAAAGAAAACCTTATGTGATTTTTTTATAATGTGTTTATTCTTTATCTTATCCTAGTGACTAAAATCTTCTCCATGGCTGAACCCCAAATAATAATCCTTTACGTGCTAAGTGGTATCTAGAGAGTGGGATAGGTTTAATAAATACCCTAATCCTAAAGTGTACCCTAAACCTAACCCATACCCTAACCATAACGTGTACCCTAACCCTAACCAAAACCCTAACCCGAACAAGTATGCTAATCCTAACCCGTACCCTAAACCAATCCCTAACCCAAAAACTAACCCTAACCCTAACCCTAACCCTAACCCATAACCTATGCCGTACCCTCACCCGTACCCTAACCCGTGCCCTAAGCCGTACCCTAAACCTAACCCTAACTCTAACCCATACGCTACGCCGTACCCTCACCCGTACCCTAACCCGTATCCTAAGCCGTACCCTAACCCTAACCCTAACCCTAACCGCTACCCTACGCCGTACCCTATCCCATACCCTAAGCGGTACCCTAACCCTAAAACTAACCCTAACCCTAACCCTAACCCATACCCTACGCCGTACCCTAACCCGTACCCTAACCCGTATTCTAAGCCGTACCCTAACCATAACCAATACCCTACACAGTACCCTCACACGTACCCTCACCCGTACCCTAAGCCATACCCTAACCCTAAACCTAACCCTAAACTATACACTACGCCATACCCTCACCCGTACCCTAACCCGTACCCTAAGCCATACCCTAACCCTAACCCTACCCTAAACCATACGCTACGCCGTACCCTCACCCGTACCCTAACCCGTATCCTAAGCCGTACCCTAACCCTAACCCTAACTCTAAACTAATCCCTACGCCGTAACCTCACCCGTACCCTAACCCGTACCCTAAGCCGTACCCTAACCCTAACCCTAACCCTAACCCTAACCCTAACCCATACCGTACGCCATAACCTAACACGTACCCTAACCCGTATCCTAAGACGTACCCTAACCCTAACCAATACCCGACGCAGTATCCTCACCCATACCCTCACCCGTACCCTAAGCCGTACCCTAACCCTAACCCTAACCCTAACCCTAACCCTAACCCCTACCCTATGCCATACCCTCACCTGTACCCTATCCCATAACCTAAGCCGTACCATAACCCTAACACTAACCCTATCCCTAACCCATAACCTACGCCGTACCCTCACCCGTACCCTAACCCGTATCCTAAGCCGTACCCTAACCCTAACCCTAACCCTAACCCATAACCTACGCCGTACCCTCATCTGTACCCTAACACGTACCCTAAGACGTACCGTAACCCTAACCCTAACACTAACCCTAACCCTAACCCACACTCTACGCCGTACCCTAACCCGTACCCTAACACGTATCCTAAGCCGTACCCTAACCCTAACCAATACCCTATGCAGTACCCTCACCCGTACCCTCACCCGTAACCTAACCCGTACCCTAAGCCATACCCTAACCCTAACCCTAACCTATACACTACGCCGTACCCTAACCCGTACCCTAAGCCGTACCCTAACTCTAACCCTAAACCTAACCCTAACCCTTACCCATACCCTGCGCCGTACCCTAACCCATACAATAACCTGTATCCTAAGCCTTAACCTAACCCTAACCAATGACCTACACAGTACCCTCACCCGTACCCTAAGCCATACCCTAAGCCTAACCCTAACACTAACCTTAACCCTAAACCCTACCCTATGCCGTATCCTCACCCATACCCTATCCCATACCCTAAGCCGTACCCTAACCCTAACACTAACCCTAACCCTAACCCTAAACTACCCTTGACTGCTTTTGCCTCCATTAGATTTCCTAAGCACTAGTGTTTTAAGGAACAGGTTAAAAAGAAAATCCTAATGTGATTTTTTTATAATGTGTTTATTCTTTATCTTATCCTAGTGACGAAAATCTTCTCCATGGCTGGAACCTAAATAATATTCCTTTACGTGCTAAGTGGTATCTAGAGAGTGGGATAGGTTTAATAAATACCCTAATCCTAACGTGTACCCTAACCCTAACCCATACCCTAACCCTAATGCGTACCCTAACCCAAACCAAACCCTAACCCTAACACGTACGCTAATCCTAACCCGTACCCTAAACCAATCCCTAACCCTAAAACTAACCCTAACCCTAACCCTAACCCTAACCCATACGCTACGCCGTACCCTCACCCATACCCTAACCCGTATCCTAAGCCGTACCCTAATCCTAAACCTAACCCTAACCTCTACCCTACGCCGTACCCTCACCCGTACCCTAACCCGTACCCAAAGCCTTACCCTAACCTTAACCCTAACCCTCACCCATACCCAACGCCGTAACCTAACCTATATCCTAACCCGTATCCTAAACCGTACCCTAACCCTAACTAATAACCTATGCAGTACCCTCACCAGTACCCTCACCCGTATCCTAAGCCCTACCCTAACCCTAACCCTAACCCTAACCCTAAACTACCCTTTACTGCTTTTGCCTCCATTAGATTTCCTAAACAATAGTGTTTTAAGGAACAGGTTAAAAAGAAAACCTTATGTGATTTTTTTATAATGTGTTTATTCTTTATCTTATCCTAGTGACTAAAATCTTCTCCATGGCTGAACCCCAAATAATATTCCTTTACGTGCTAAGTGGTATCTAGAGAGTGGGATAGGTTTAATAAATACCCTAATCCTAAAGTGTACCCTAAACCTAACCCATACCCTAACCCTAACGCGTACCCTAACCCTAACTAAAACCCTAACACAAACATGTATGCTAATCCTAACCCGTACCCTAAACCAATCCCTAACCGTAAAACTAACCCTAACCCTAACCCTAACCCTTACCCATAACCTACACCGTACCCTGACCCGTACCCTAACCCGTACCCTAAGCCGTACCCTAACCCTAACCCTAACCCTAAAGCATACGCTACGCCGTACCCTCACCCGTACCCTAACCCGTATCCTAAGCCGTACCCTAACCCTAACCCTAACCCTAAACTATACCCTACGCCGTAACCTCACCCGTACCCTAACCCGTACCCTAAGCCGTACCCTAACCCTAACCCTAACCCTAACCCTAACCCTAACCCTAACCCTAACCCATACCGTACGCCATAACCTAACACGTACCCTAACCCGTATCCTAAGCCGTACCCTAACCCTAACCAATACCCTATGCAGTATCCTCACCCATACCCTCACCCGTACCCTAAGCCGTACCCTAACCCTAACCCTAACCCTAACCCTAACCCCTACCCTATGCCATACCCTCACCTGTACCCTATCCCATAACCTAAGCCGTACCATAACCCTAACACTAACCCTAACCCTAAACCATAACCTATGCCGTACCCTCACCCGTACCCTAACCC
This sequence comes from Eubalaena glacialis, assembly GCF_028564815.1. Taxonomy (NCBI): domain Eukaryota; kingdom Metazoa; phylum Chordata; class Mammalia; order Artiodactyla; family Balaenidae; genus Eubalaena; species Eubalaena glacialis. Next base: position 252,574 of record NW_026871238.1, read on the forward strand.
GTATCCTAAGCCGTACCCTAACCCTAACCCTAACCCTAACCCATAACCTACACCGTACCCTCACCCGTACCCTAACACGTACCCTAAGACGTACCGTAACCCTAACCCTAACACTAACCCTAACCCTAACCCACACTCTACGCCGTACCCTAACCCGTACCCTAACACGTATCCTAAGCCGTACCCTAACCCTAACCAATACCCTACGCAGTACCCTCACCCGTACCCTCACCCGTACCCTAAGCCATACCCTAACCCTAACCCTAACCCTAACCCTAACACCTAACCTACGCCGTACCCTCACCCGTATCCTATCCCATACCCTAAGCCGTACCCTAACCCTAACACTAACCCTAACCCTAACCCTAACCCTAACCCTAAACTACCCTTGATTGCTTTTGCCTTTATTAGATTTCCTAAGCACTAGTGTTTTAAGGAACAGGTTAAAAAGAAAATCCTAATGTGATTTTTTTATAATGTGTTTATTCTTTATCTTATCCTAGTGACTAAAATCTTCTCCATGGCTGGATCTCTAATAATATTCCTTTACGTGCTAAGTGGTATCTAGAGAGTGGGATAGGTTTAATAAATACCCTAATCCTAACGTGTACCCTAACCCTAACCCATACCCTAACCCTAACGCGTACCCTAACCCTAACCCAAAATCTAACCCTAACACGTACGCTAATCCTAACCCGTACCCTAAACCAATCCCTAACCCTAAAACTAACCCTAACCCTAACCCTAACCCTAAAACTTACCCTACGCCGTACCCTCACCCGTACCCTAACCCGTACCCTAAGACGTACCCTAACCCTAACCCTAACCCATACGCTACGCCGTACCCTCACCCGTACCCTAACCCGTATCCTAAGCCGTACCCTAACCCTAAACCTAACCCTAACCTCTACCCTACGCCGTACCCTCACCCGTACCCTAACCCGTACCCAAAGCCTTACCCTAACCCTAACCCTAACCCTCACCCATACCCAAGGCCGTAACCTAACCCATATCCTAACCCGTATCCTAAGCCGTACCCTAACCCTAACCAATAACCTACGCAGTACCCTCACCAGTACCCTCACCCGTAACCTAAGCCCTACCCTAACCCTAACCCTAACCCTAACCCTAAACTACCCTTTACTGCTTTTGCCTCCATTAGATTTCCTAAACACTAGTGTTTTAAGGAACAGGTTAAAAAGAAATCCTTATGTGATTTTTTTATAATGTGTTTATTCTTTATCTTATCCTAGTGACTAAAATCTTCTCCATGGCTGAACCCCAAATAATATTCCTTTACGTGCTAAGTGGTATCTAGAGAGTGGGATAGGTTTAATAAATACCCTAATCCTAAAGTGTACCCTAAACCTAACCCATACCCTAACCCTAACGTGTACCCTAACCCTAACCAAAACCCTAACCCGAACAAGTATGCTAATCCTAACCCGTACCCTAAACCAATCCCTAACCGTAAAACTAACCCTAACCCTAACTCTAACCCTAATCCATAACCTACGCCGTACCCTCACCCGTACCCTAACCCGTACCCTAAGCCGTACCCTAACCCTAACCCTAACCCTAACCCATACGCTACGTCGTACCCTCATCCGTACCCTAAACCGTATCCTAAGCCGTACCCTAACCCTAACCCTAACCCTAACTCTAACCGCTACCCTACGCTGTACCCTATCCCATACCCTAAGCGGTACCCTAAACCTAACACTAACCCTAAACCTAACCCTAACCCCTACCCTACGCCGTACCCTCACCCGTAACCTATCCCATACCCTAAGCCGTACCCTAACCCTAACACTAACCCTAACCCTAAACCTAACCCCTACCCTACGCCGTACCCTCACCCGTACCCTATCCCATACCCTAAGCCGTACCCTAACCCTAACCCTAACCCTAACATATACACTACGCCATACCCTCACCCGTACCCTAACCCGTACCCTAAGCCGTACCCTAACCCTAACCCTAACCCTAACCCATACACTACTCCTTACCCTCACCCGTACCCTAAGCCGTACCCTAAGCCGTACCCTAACCCTAACCCTAACCCTAACACTAACCCTAAACCATACGCTACGCCGTACCCTCACCCGTACCCTAACCCGTATCCTAAGCCGTACCCTAACCCTAACCCTAACCCTAAACTATACCCTACGCCGTAACCTCACCTGTACCCTAACCCGTACCCTAAGCCGTACCCTAACCCTAACCCTAACCCTAACCCTAACCCATACCGTACGCCATACCCTAACACGTACCCTAACCCGTATCCTAAGCCGTACCCTAACACTAACCAATACCCTACGCAGTATCCTCACCCATACCCTCACCCGTACCCTAAGCCGTACCCTAACCCTAACCCTAACCCTAACCCATACACTACTCCTTACCCTCACCCGTACCCTAAGCCGTACCCTAAGCCGTACCCTAACCCTAACCCTAACCCTAACACTAACCCTAAACCATACGCTACGCCGTACCCTCACCCGTACCCTAACCCGTATCCTAAGCCGTACCCTAACCCTAACCCTAACCCTAAACTATACCCTATGCCGTAACCTCACCTGTACCCTAACCCGTACCCTAAGCCGTACCCTAACCCTAACCCTAACCCTAACCCTAACCCATACCGTACGCCATACCCTAACACGTACCCTAACCCGTATCCTAAGCCGTACCCTAACACTAACCAATACCCTACGCAGTATCCTCACCCATACCCTCACCCGTACCCTAAGCCGTACCCTAACCCTAAACCTAACCCTAACCCTAACTCTAACCCCTACCCTATGCCATACCCTCACCTGTACCCTATCCCATAACCTAAGCCGTACCATAAACCTAACACTAACCCTAACCTTAACCCATAACCTACGCCGTAACCTCACCCGTACCCTAACCCGTATCCTAAGCCGTACCCTAACCCTAACCCTAACCCTAAACCTAACCCATAAACTACGCCGTACCTTCACCCGTACCCTAACACGTACCCTAAGACGTACCGTAACCCTAACCCTAACACTAACCCTAACCCTAACCCACACTCTACGCCGTACCCTAACCCGTACCCTAACACGTATCCTAAGCCGTACCCTAACCCTAACCAATACCCTACGCAGTACCCTCACCCTTACCCTCACCCGTACCCTAAGCCATACCCTAACCCTAACCCTAACCCTAACCCTAAGCCCTACCCTACGCCGTACCCTCACCCGTACCCTATCCCATACGCTAAGCCATACCCTAACCCTAACACTAACACTAACCCTAACCCTAAACCTAACCCATACCCTACGCCGTACCCTCACCCGTAACCTAACCCGTACCCTAAGCCGTACCCTAACCCTAACCCTAACCTATACACTACGCCGTACCCTCACCCGTACCCTAAGCCGTACCCTAACTCTAACCCTAACCCTAACCCTAAACCTTACCCACACCCTGCGCCGTACCCTAACCCATATAATAACCCGTATCCTAAGCCTTAAACTAACCCTAACCAATGACCTACACAGTACCCTCACCCGTACCCTAAGCCATACCCTAACCCTAACCCTAACACTAACCCTAACCCTAAACCCTACCCCATGCCATACCCTCACCCATACCCTATCCCATACCCTAAGCCGTACCCTAACCCTAACACTCACCCTAACCCTAACCCTAAACTACCCTTGACTGCTTTTGCCTCCATTAGATTTCCTAAGCACTAGTGTTTTAAGGAACAGGTTAAAAAGAAAATCCTAATGTGATTTTTTTATAATGTGTTTATTCTTTATCTTATCCTAGTGACGAAAATCTTCTCCATGGCTGGACCCTAAATAATATTCCTTTACGTGCTAAGTGGTATCTAGAGAGTGTGATAGGTTTAATAAATACCCTAATCCTAACGTGTACCCTAACCCTAACCCATACCCTAACCCTAATGCGTACCCTAACCCTAACCCAAACCCTAACCCTAACACGTACGCTAATCCTAACCCGTACCCTAAACCAATCCCTAACCCTAAAACTAACCCTAACCCTAACCCTAACCCTAACCCATACGCTACGCCGTACCCTCACCCATACCCTAACCCGTATGCTAAGCCGTACCGTAACCCTAAACCTAACCCTAACCTCTACCCTACGCCATACCCTCACCCGTACCCTAACCCGTACCCAAAGCCTTACCCTAACCCTAACCCTAACCCTCACCTATACCCAACGCCGTAACCTAACCCATATCCTAACCCGTATCCTAAGCCGTACTCTAACCCTAACCAATAACCTACGCAGTACCCTCACCAGTACCCTCACCCGTATCCTAAGCCCTACCCTAACCCTAACCCTAACCCTAACCCTAAACTACCCTTTACTGCTTTTGCCTCCATTAGATTTCCTAAACACTAGTGTTTTAAGGAACAGGTTAAAAAGAAAAGCTTATGTGATTTTTTTATAATGAGTTTATTCTTTATCTTATCCTAGTGACTAAAATCTTCTCCATGGCTGAACCCCAAATAATAATCCTTTACGTGCTAAGTGGTATCTAGAGAGTGGGATAGGTTTAATAAATACCCTAATCCTAAAGTGTACCCTAAACCTAACCCATACCCTAACCCTAACGCGTACCCTAACCCTAACCAAAACCCTAACCCGAACACGTATGCTAATCCTAACCCGTACCCTAAACCAATCCCTAACCATAAACTAACCCTAACCCTAACCCTAACCCTAACCCATAACCTACACCGTACCCTCACCCGTACCCTAACCCGTACCCTAAGCCGTACCGTAACCCTAACACTAACCCTAAACCATACGCTACGCCGTACCCTCACCCGTACCCTAACCCGTATCCTAAGCCGTACCCTAACCCTAACCCTAACCCTAAACTATACCCTACGCCGTAACCTCACCCGTACCCTAACCCGTACCCTACGCCGTACCCTAACCCTAACCCTAACCCTAACCCTAACCCATACCGTACGCCATACCCTAACACGTACCCTAACCCGTATCCTAAGCCGTACCCTAACCCTAACCAATACCCTACGCAGTATCCTCAGCCATACCCTCACCCGTACCCTAAGCCGTACCCTAACCCTAACCCTAACCCTAACCCTAACCCTAACCCCTACCCTATGCCATACCCTCACCTGTACCCTATCCAATAACCTAAGCCGTACCATAACCCTAACACTAATCCTAACCCTAAACCATAACCTACGCCGTACCCTCACCCGTATCCTAACCCGTATCCTAAGCCGTACCCTAACCCCAACCCTAACCCTAACTCTAACCCTTACCCCTACCCTACGCCGTACCCTCACCCGTACCCTATCCCATACGCTAAGCCGTACCCTAACCCTAACACTAACACTAACCCTAACCCTAACCCTAACCCTAACCCATACCCTACGCCGTACCCTCACCCGTAACCTAACCCGTACCCTAAGCCGTACCCTAACCCTAACCCTAACCTATACACTACGCCGTACCCTCACCCGTACCCTAACCCGTACCCTAAGCCGTACCCTAACTCTAACCCTAACCCTAACCCTAACCCTTACCCATACCCTGCGCCATACCCTAACCCATACAATAACCTGTATCCTAAGCCTTAACCTAACCCTAACCATTGACCTACACAGTACCCTCACCCGTACCCTAAGCCATACCCTAACCCTAACCCTAACACTAACCCTAACCCTAAACCCTACCCTATGCTGTACCCTCACCCATACCCTATCCATTACCCTAAGCCGTACCCTAACCCTAACACTAACCCTAACCCTAACCCTAACCCTAAACTACCCTTGACTGCTTTTGCCTCCATTAGATTTCCTAAGCACTAGTGTTTTAAGGAACAGGTTAAAAAGAAAATCCTAATGTGATTTTTTTATAATGTGTTTATTCTTTATCTTATCCTAGTGACGAAAATCTTCTCCATGGCTGGACCCTAAATAATATTCCTTTACGTGCTAAGTGGTATCTAGAGAGTGGGATAGGTTTAATAAATACCCTAATCCTAACGTGTACCCTAACCCTAACCCACACCCTAACCCTAATGCGTACCCTATCCCTAATCCAAACCCTAACCCTAACACGTACGCTAATCCTAACCCGTACCCTAAACCAATCCCTAACCCTAAAACTAACCCTAACCCTAACCGTAACCCTAACCCATACGCTACGCCGTACCCTCACCCATACCCTAACCCGTATCCTAAGCCGTACCCTAACCCTAAACCTAACCCTAACCTCTACCCTACGCCGTACCCTCACCCGTACCCTAACCAGTACCCAAAGCCTTACCCTAACCCTAACCCTAACCCTCACCCATACCCAACGCCGTAACCTAACCCATATCCTAACCCGTATCCTAAGCCGTACCCTAACCCTAACCAATAACCTACACAGTACCCTCACCAGTACCCTCACCCGTATCCTAAGCCCTACCCTAACCCTAACCCTAACCCTAACCCTAAACTACCCTTTACTGCTTTTGCCTCCATTAGATTTCCTAAACACTAGTGTTTTAAGGAACAGGTTAAAAAGAAAACCTTATGTGATTTTTTTATAATGTGTTTATTCTTTATCTTATCCTAGTGAATAAAATCTTCTCCATGGCTGAACCCCAAATAATATTCCTTTACGTGCTAAGTGGTATCTAGAGAGTGGGATAGGTTTAATAAATACCCTAATCCTAAAGTGTACCCTAAACCTAACCCACACCCTAACCCTAACGCGTACCCTAACCCTAACCAAAACCCTAACCCGAACAAGTATGCTAATCCTAACCCGTACCATAAACCAATCCCTAACCCTGAAACTAACCCTAACCCTAACCCTAACCCTAACCCATAACCTACGCCGTACCCTCACCCGTACCCTAACCCGTACCATAAGCCGTACCCTAACCCTAACCCTAACCCTAACCCATACGCTATGCCGTACCCTCACCCGTACCCTAACACGTACCCTAACCCGTATCCTAAGCCGTACTCTAACCTAACCAATACCCTATGCAGTATCCTCACCCATACCCTCACCCGTACCCTAAGCCGTACCCTAACCCTAACCCTAACCCTAACCCTAACCCCTACCCTATGCCATACCCTCACCTGTACCCTATCCCATAACCTAACCCTAACCCTATCCCTAACACTAACCCTAACCCTAACCCATAACCTACGCCGTGCCCTCACCCGTACCCTAACCCGTATCCTAAGACGTACCGTAACCCTAACCAATACCCTACGCAGTATCCTCACCCATACCCTCACCCGTACCCTAAGCCATACCCTAACCCTAACCCTAACCCTAACCCTAACCCTAACCCCTACCCTATGCCATACCCTCACCTGTACCCTATCCCATAACCTAAGCCGTACCATAACCCTAACACTAACCCTAACCCTAACCCATAACCTACGCCGTACCCTCACCCGTACCCTAACCCGTATCCTAAGCCGTACCCTAACCCTAACCCTAACCCTAACCCTAACCCTAACCCATAACCTACGCCGTACCCTCACCCGTACCCTAACACGTACCCTAAGATGTACCGTAACCCTAACCCTAACACTAACCCTAACCCTAACCCACACTCTACGCCGTACCCTAACCCGTACCCTAACACGTATCCTAAGCCGTACCCTAACCCTAACCAATACCCTACGCAGTACCCTCACCCGTACCCTCACCCGTACCCTAAGCCGTACCCTAACCCTAACCCTAACCCTAACCCTAACCGCTACCCTATGCCGTACCCTCACCCGTACCCTATCCCATACCCTAAGCTGTACCCTAACACTAACACTAACCCTAACCCTAACCCTAACCCTAAACTACCCTTGATTGCTTTTGCCTCTATTAGATTTCCTAAGCACTAGTGTTTTAAGGAACAGGTTAAAAAGAAAATCCTAATGTGATTTTTTTATAATGTGTTTATTCTTTATCTTATCCTAGTGACTAAAATCTTCTCCATGGCTGGATCCCTAATAATATTCCTTTACGTGCTAAGTGGTATCTAGAGAGTGGGATAGGTTTAATAAATACCCTAATCCTAACGTGTACCCTAACCCTAACCCATACCCTAACCCTAACGCGTACCCTAACCCTAACCCAAAACCTAACCCTAACACGTACGCTAATCCTAACCAGTATTCTAAAACAATCCCTAACCCTAAAACTAACCCTAACCCTAACCCTAACCCTAACCCTTACCCTACGCTGTACCCTCACCCGTACTCTAACCCGTACCCTAAGACGTACCCTAACCCTAACCCTAACCCATACGCTACGCCGTACCCTCACACGTACCCTAACCCGTATCCTAAGCCGTACCCTAACCCTAACCCTAACCCTAACCCTAACCCTAACCCTAACCCATACCCTACGCCATACCCTAACCCGTACCCTAACCCGTATCCTAAGCCGTATCCTAACCCTAACCAATACCCTACGCAGTACCCTCACCCGTACCCTCACCCGTACCCTAAGCCGTACCCTAACCCCAACCCTAACCCTAATTCTAACCCTAACCCCTACCGTATGCCGTACCCTCACCCGTACCCTATCCCATACGCTAAGCCGTACCCTAACCCTAACACTAACACTAACCCTAACCCTAACCCTAACCCATACCCTACGCCGTACCCTCACCCGTAACCTAACCCGTACCCTAAGCCGTACCCTAACCCTAACCCTAACCTATACATTACGCCGTATCCTCACCCGTACCCTAACCCGTACCCTACACCGTAGCCTCTCCTGTACCTTAACACGTACCCTAACCCTAACCCTAACCCTAACCATAACCCTAAACTACCCTTGACTGCTTCTGCCTCCAATAGATTTCCTAAGCACTATTGTTTTAAGGAACAGGTTAAAAAGAAAATCCTAATGTGATTTCTTTATAATGTGCGTGTTCTTTATCTTATCTTAGTGTCTAAAATCTTCTCCATGGCTGGACCCCAAATAATATTCCTTTACGTGCTCAGTGGTATGTAGAGAGTGGAATCGGTTTAATAAATAACCCAACCCTAATGCGTATCCTAACCCTAACCCATACCCTAACCCTAAATCGTACCGTAATCCGAACCCGTACCATAAACCTACCCTAACACTAAAAGTAACCCTAATCCTAACCCATACCCTACACCGTACCCTCACCTGTACCCTAACCCTAACCCTAAACCTAACCCTAACCCATACCCTACGCCGTACCCTCATTCATACCCTAACACGTACCCTAAGCCGTACCCTAACCCTAACCCTAACCCTACCCATAACCATAACCCTAAAGTACCCTTGACTTCTTCTGCCTCCAATAGATTTCCTCAGCACTAGTGTTTTAAGGAACAGGTTAAAAAGAGAATCCTAATGTGATTTCTTTATAATGTGTGTGTTCTTTATCTTATCCTAGTGTCTAAAATCTTCTCCATGGCTGCACCCCAAATAATATTCCTTTACGTGCTAAGTGGTATCTAGAGAGTGGGATAGGTTTAATAAATACCCTAACACTAACGCGTACCCTAACCTAACACATACCCTAACCTTCACACGTACCCTAATCCTAACCCGTTCCCTAAACCTAGCCCTAAGTCTAAAACTAACCCTAACCCTAACTCATACCCTACGCCGTACCCTAACCCGTACCCTAAGCCGTACCCTAACCCTAACCCTAACCCTAACCCTTACCCTCAACTACCCTTGACTGCTTCTGCCTCCAATAAATTTTCTATGCACTAGTGTTTTACGGGACAAGTTAAAAAGAAAATCCTAATGTGATTTCTTTGTAATGTGTGTGTTCTTTATCTTATCCTAGTGTCTAAAATCTTCTCCATGGCTGGACCCCAAATAATATTCCTTTACGTGCTAAGTGGTATCTAGAGAGTGGTATAGGTTTAATAAATACCCTAACCCTAACGCGTACCCTAACCCTAACCCATACCCTAATCCTAACCCGCACCGTAAACCTAACCCAAACCCTAAAACTAACCCTAATCCTAACCGTAACTGATACCTTAACCCGTACCCTAACCCATAATATAAGCCGTACCCTATCCCTAACCCGAACCCTAAACCCAACCCTAACCCTAACCCTAACCCTGACACTCTCCCTATTTAAATCCTTGACACTGTCTTTAAATAATGTCCTGATGCAGTTCCTACCTGAGATGCTGATGCTCTCACTAAGACCTTGAAGTCTCTATCTGAAAAGCTGACACTGTCTGTAACTAATTTCCTGACTTTTTCCTTAACTAACCTCCTAATTTTGTCCCTAAATAACGCCCTGAAACTGGTCCTAACTATGGCCCTGATGCTGACCCTATCTAAGGCCCTGACGATGTCCCTAATAGACTTAGATGTCCCTCACTGTTGTCCTGATCCTGTCCATTACTAATGCCCTGAATATGTGCCTACGTAAGTCTCTGACCCTGTCCTAAGGCCCTGACCCTGTTCCTAAGTAAGGGCCTTGACGCTGTCTCTACAGTATGCCCTGACACTGCCCCTAAATAACGGCCTGACACTGGTCCCAATATGGACCTGATCCTGTCCATAACTAAGGCCCTGAAGTTGTCCCTCATTAAGTCTCTGACACTGCCCTTAATAAGCCCCTGACCGTGTCCCTAGCTAATGGCCTAAGCTATAACTTACAAAGTCCCTAACACTATCCCCAAGATGCTGACACCCTGCCTAACTTAGGCTTTGATGTTGTCCCTTAGTGTTTAAGTGGTCACAAAATAACACCCTGATTCTATTACTAAGGCCCTGAATATATCCCTAAGAAAGTCTCTGAAGTGTCCCTAACTAACGGCCTAAACTGTCTCTTACTAAGGCCTTCAAGTTATCTCTGAGGGCCTGACAACACTGTCCCTAACAAAGGGCCTGTTGCTGGCCCTAACTAACGTCCTGATGCTGAACCTTACTGAGGCCCTGATGCTCTTCCTAACTAAGGCCTTGATGCCGATTCTACCTGAGGCCCTAAAACTGTCTGTGACTAATGGCCTGACTCTTTCCCTAACTAACACCCTAATTTTGTCCCTCATTAATGCCCTGACAATGGTCGACACTACAGCCCTGATGCTGGCCCAATCTAAGACCTTGACGATGTCCCTAATAGCCTTAGATGTCCCTCACTGTTGGCCTGACCCTGTCCCTAACCAAGGGCCTGACCCTCTTCCTAAAGCTGTGATGATGTCTCTACCTGAGGCACTGACACTGTCTATAACAATGGCCGACTCTTTCCCTAACACCCTGATGCTGCCCCTAATAGCCTCGTGTATCTCTCAGTAATGCCCTAATCCTGTCCATAACTAAGGCCCTGAATATGTCCTTAAGTAAGTCTCTGATGCTGTCCTTAACTAAGGCCCTGATACTCTCTATACCTAAGGCACTGACACTATCTATAATAATGGCCTGACTCTTTCCCTAACTAACACCCTGATGCTATCCCTAATTGAGGCCCTGAAGATGTCCCTAATACCTTTAGGTGTTCCTCAGTATCACCCTGATCCTGTCCATAACTAAGGCCCTGAATATGTCCCTAGGTACATCTCTGACGCTGTCCCTAACTAAGGCCCTGATGCTGTCTCTACCTCAGAACCTGACATTCTAATGTCCTGACTCTCCCTAACTAACATCCTGACGCTGCCCCTAAGTGAGGCCCTGACACTCTTCTTAACTAAGGACTTGCCGCTGTCCCTACCTAAAACCCTGACACTGCCTGTAACTAATGACCTGACTCTTTCCCTAATTAACACCCTAGTTTTGGCCCTAACTAAAGCCCTGACACTGGTTCTAATTATGGCCATGATGCTGGCTCTAAGGCCCTGAAGATATCCCTAAGTAACAGCCTGAATTGTGTCTAACTAAGGCTCTCACGTTATCTCTAACTTAGGCCCTGACGCTGTCCCTTATAGTCTAAGCTGTCATTAAATAATGCCCTGATCCTGTCCATAACTAAGGTTCTGAATATGTCCCTAAGTACATCTCTGATGATGTCCCTAACAGCCTGAACCGTCTCTTCAAGTTATCTCTGAGGATCTGACACTGGCCCTTACTAAGGCCTCACCCCGGGGTTGTCCCAGGCTGCTGGGCAGTTTTCTCTTGTCCTCATCTCTAGCCAGCTGCCTGCCATTGGCCACTCTAAGATTCTGCGATGCAGTGGTCCCACGTGGGATGTGCCTGTGTAGGCTCACCTGCGGGAGGAGAGTCATGGCCACTCCGCCCTCCAGGGGACTGCGGCTCAGGGTAGGAATCGCTCAGCCAGCGTCTGGACACAGGGTTCTGTGTCCTTGTTTGTTGTAAACCCCTTGGAGTTACCTCTAACATTTTTTAAATGGATCTCCCATCAGCATATTTATGATTTAAATTATTTACCACATTAAAATTCAGGAATGACATTATTAGAATGAGCAGGAAGACACAGGATGCCCCCCCCAATGATCTATTACTGGGAGGATTTAAAATTCTAATGAGAAAACACTCACTCTCCTCATCCTCTTGGGCGTCAGCACAAGGCGGGAATCAGCAGCATTCTTTATTTATCCCTCTGATTTTCCAGAACCTTTCCTTCAAGGAGAAATCTCTGAGCTCTGTGGGAACTGTGAGTGGTGACCATCTGGTAAATCTGAGACTGAAAAGAAAGAGGAAAAGAGATAGAGGAGGAGATGAGAATTGGTGATGGGGAGAAACAGGGGCATCCACGTTCAATCTCAGGCTGAGAGTCTGGGTTAATCTCCAACGAACCTAAGGACCACCAGGAGCTGGTCCCACTGGCCTTGTCACCTGGTATGGGGATTGGGGACAGCCAAACCACCATGGCCACTTTCAGAGAAATAAAGAAAGTGGGAGGGCACCCCTGGGAGCCAGGTTGAAAATGGTCATGCTGTGAAATAATAAGATGCCCTTTTCAGAAAAGTGAAGACGGTTCTCTTGGTTCTCAAAGACTTGCAAATACTGTGTCCTTCTGGAGGCATGCTGAAGGCTTCAGCCTTTGAGGGCAGTAATGGGAGTGCATCTGGGCTCAAAACCATCCAGCACTCACTCCTTGAGGGTGCAGAGGATGACCAGTGTCCACCCCTCGGGTGCTGTGGGGCCTGAGATCCCCTGATCACCGAGGACGGGAGGGGCCGCACAGACACTCCACTGGACCACCGGGGGCTTGGCTGGTGGGCTACAGTCCTTTATCAGATACATGGTTTGCAAACATCTTGTGCCATTTTGGATGGTGGATTATCTTATTCCTTGCTCCTTTTATACACAACTGTTTTTCATTTTGAGGAAGTCCAATTCATCTATCTTATCTTTTGTTGTTTGTGCTTTTGGTAGCAGATCTAAGAAATCATGACCAAATCCAAGGTCATGAAGATTTACTCTCATGTTTTCTTCTACGAGTTTTATCATTTTGGTTCTTGCATCTAGGCCTTTGGTCCATTTTGCGTTGATTTTTGTATATGGCGTGAGGGGAGGTAAGGGTCCAAGTTTATTCTTCTGCATGTGGGTATCCAGTCGTTCCAGAACCTGTGCTAACTGTTTGGGAGAAAATACGTGCAAATGATGCGACCAACAAGGGCCTAATTCTAAAATATACAAACAGCTCATACAACTCAAAAAAGAAAAAAGAATCAAAAAATAGGCAGAAGGTCTAAATAGACATTTCTGCAAAGACATACAGATGGCCAATAGGCACATGAAAAGATGCTCCACATCACTAATTATTAGAGAACGCAAATCAAAACTACAGTGAGTTATCACTTCATAGTGGTCAGAATGGCCATCATTAAAATGTCTAGAAATAAATGCTGGAGGGGGTGTGGAGAAAAGGGAACCCTCCTACACTACTGGTGGGAATGTAAATTGATGCAGCCACTATGGAAAACAGTACGGAGGTTCCTCAAAAACTAAAAATAGAATTACCATATGAACCAGCAATCCCACTCCTGGGCACATATCCAGACAAAACTATAATTTGAAAAGATACATGCACCCCAGCATTCACAGCAGCACTATTCACAATAGCCAAGACATGGAAGCAACCTGAATGTCCCTCAACAGATGAATGGATATAGAAGATATGATACATATATACAATGGAATATTACTCAGCCATAAAACAGAATGAAATAATGCCATCTGCAGCTACATGGATGGACCTAGAGATTATCATACAAAGTGAAGTAAGTCAGACAGAGAACGACAAATACCATATGATATCACTTATATGTGGATTATAAAATGAGACCCAAATGAACCTATCTACAGAACAAAAACAGACTCTCAAATATAGAAAACAGACTTGTGGTTGTCAAGGGGAAGACAGGCGAGAGAGATGGATTGGGAGTTTGGGATTAGTAGATGCAAATTATTATATATAGGATGGATAAACAAGGTCTTACTGTACAGCACAGGGAACTATATTCAATACCCTGTAATAAACCATAATGGAAAAGAATACGAAAAATATGTATATATGTATGTATGTATATATGAATCACTTTGCTGTACAGTAGAAATTAACACAACATTGTAGGTCAACTATACTTCAGTATCAATTAGTTTGAAGGCACTTTTATAAATTAGGCCTTATTTCTCTTGTCCTTTCATCCTGGGACAAATGTATAACAGAAACTAACCTGGATTACTCCGGGATGAACTCATATCACACAGAACTTTAATTGTTGAACAAACCATGAATACCAGTTACACCATGGGATGTCCTGATCCAATATGAAGTTTGTATACCTTGTATCAAGCCTGCAGATTCCACTAAATTTGGAAATTCAAACTGAAATGAAGCCACCTATCCCATGACTTCTCCACAACTAGTTATACAACATCAATTGGAAACCATATACAATCAAATGAATGCAGACAGACACAACTATAGCCTTCCTTTTTTTTCCTTTTAGATAAAGAGGGTATTTAAGGTGATGTCTTGGGCCGTTTCAGGGTGTTACTCAATTTCCTGGGTATCTGCCATGCACACAGGAAGTACACGTTAGTTAAATTGTTTGTGCAACTATATGAAGGTAGTTAATACCACAAAACTGTATACGTAAAGTGAATTAAACGCTAAAGTCATGTTTTGTATTTTTAATGACAAAGAAAAAAAAGTGTAGCGCTGATATTTGTTACAGAAATGAACATTAAAAACATTCTTAGTGAAAAAGCCATACAGAAAAGGCCACCTAGATCCCATATTCATCTTGTCTGCTTCAAATCCATCAAGGTTGTCCAAATGAGGGGGAAACTCAGTAATGGTTCCAGAAAAAGAAAACTGGATCAGGATGGAAAAAGACATTTTCATACAGTTGGGACAGCAGGTGAAAGTTGAAGTGGGGCTGAGTATTAAATTATAATGTAGACACCAGGATTTCCTCATTTAGGGGTTATGTGCTGGTTCCTTGGGCAAAACACACTGAGCATTTTGTGTGAAGTGGCAAATGGGAGTACTTTTTGCCATTATTGCAACTTTTCTGTACATTTTAAATTACTGGAAAGTAAATTACTTTTCTAGACAACCATGTCAGTATCATGCCAGAAAATCAGATAAGACAGACATCAAATTTTGTTATAGGGGCCAAGACTCACCCAGACCAAGTTCAACCAAAGTTGTGATACTTATTTCCCTTGTAGGAGTCCGCATGGTATTAAGAGGCACTGTGGGAAGAGTATATTAGTAGCTACCATGTCTTGGGTCCTGTGGATTACCTGGGGTGCAGTAGAAACTGAGATTTTAGTATTGCAATTTTTCACATTACTTCAAAAAATATGTTAAAAAATAAATTCAGTAAAGTTGCAAAATATGGAATCAATATACACAAATCAGTTTTGTTTCTATACACTAATAATGAACCACCAGCAAGAAAAATTAAGAAAACAATCCCATTTACAATTCCATCAAAAAGAACAAACTATTTAGCAATAAATTTAACCAAGGACATGAAAGACGTATACTCAGAAAACTATAAAGCATTGATAAAGAAACTGAAGACACAATAGAAAACAATATTCCATGCTCATGCATCAGAAAAATTACTATTATTAAAATGTTTATTCTACCCAAAGCCATCAACAAACAGTGCCAGGAAAACTAGACACCAGACTCCAAAGAACGACACTGGTCACCATCTACACTGCACGTAAAACTAACTAAAAGCGCACAGTATTCCACATTAAACCCTTTCTCTCCTGAGGCCCCTGAAGATGCACCCCACCCACCCAGCAGTCAGCTGCACAGGAAGATTCTCCACACTTGCTCATTTTTTCCTCTTGTGGAGTCTCCTCACCAGTGGTTCCTGAGAAAACCCAGCTGCTGTCAGTGTGGACAATGCCTCATGGTCCAGAAACCTAAGCCCTGACAGGAGACAAAGCTCCTGTCTGCTTGTCACAGAGCAAAGTCTGTGGGCAGGGTGCACCTGTGCCCCCAGGGTCAGACAGGTGGGTTCGGCGCCCCCTGTGGGACGTCAGAGAAGTGCCGGGAGCGCCGCACTCACAAACCCAGGGGCCTCATCCGGAAGGCAGTTCTGCTGTATATACTAAAGTTTGGAAATCCAAACTGAAATGGAGCCAAGTATCTCACTGTATCTTCTCAAAAGATGGTTAAGGAGCAATTCATTACAAACCATATGTAATGAAATGAATGTAAACACAAACTTTACAACTTAAACCAAAATTCACTCAAAATTGCCCATAGACAAATTTAAATTACCAAACTATAAAAATCCTAGGAAAAAAAAAGATAATCTACATGATTTTGGATCTGGTGACCTTATTCAGAAAACCGGAAGACAAACCACAAACTGCAAGAAACTATTTCCAAAACACATATCTGATAAAGGATTTGTACTCAAATTATGCCAACAACGCCATTAAAATTTGGTAAAGATTGAAACACACACCTGGCCCAAGAAGATAAACAGGCAGTAAATAAGCATACAAGAATATACTCAAGACGCTGGTGGAATGCATGCACAACCAACTTCGGAAGACAGTTTGGCAGTTTTTTCCAAATCTAAAAAGTCTCACCTTAGGATCCAAGAAGTGTACCTCTTGTATTTAGACAACTGCTTTGAAAAACTGTGTTCAAACCAAAACTAGCATCAAGTAATGCACAGCAGCTCTATTCATAATGGCTAAAAACTTAAAGATATCAATATGTCCTTCTGTAGATGAATTCATAAGCAAATTAGGGCACATACATGTCAAGGGGAGAAGAATACACCACCCCAAAATATGCCCATTTGACAAAAGGATTATTTTGCACTGATTAAGAAACAGCAGACTCAAGAGAATCTTTCAAAACCAAGTAGAAAATGCCCTATTAGGAGGTAAATTTATATTTATGAAGGATATCTCCATTTGTAAGGGTATGTCCCTCTCTGGACCAGGAATTGAATGATGACTAAGTATCAAGAAAAGCTTGTTGGGACTTCCCTGCTCGTCCAGTGGTTAACACTCCATGCTCCCAATGCAGGGGACCAGGGTTCAAGCCCTGGTCAGGGAACTAGATCCCGCAAGCTGCAATTAAGAGCCCACATGCCGCAACTAAAGATTCCACAGGCCGCAACTGAGACCCAGCACAGCCAAATAAATAAATGTTTTTTTTTTTAAAAAAAAAACCTTGTCAACGAAATAGGCCTGGATGTAAATCTGTGTAACAACCATACCCTTCTTTACTCTGCTTTGCCTAATAACCAACCTTAAATGGCTTCCTCCATTCCCTAATATCTTTCTTTTGTTCTCAGTGGAAGATAGCATTTAAGATAACGGCTTGGGCCATTTCAGGGAGTGACTCAGTTTTCCTGGGTATCTTTCAAGTATACAGGAGGTATGCATGGTATATATTAAACTTCTGATTGTTTTCTCTAGTTTATCTCTTTTTCATTACAAGGGAGATCTCAATAAAGAACATAGAAGGGTAGACGGAAAATTATTTTTCCTCTAATATACATGCAATGCAATAGTATTCAGAGATATAAAGGAATGGACCATCAACCCGTGCAAAAAAAAAAAAGATACATCTAACACTTACATTGCTAAGTGAAAGAATCCAGTTTGAAGTGCTACACACTGTATGGCCTCATTTATATGACATTCTAGAAAAGGCAAAACTGACATGGTAAACAGCGTATGGAATATGTGGTTGAAATAGTCCACATGATACTTTAGTGGTGAATACCTGTCACTATGCATTTGTCTACACCCACAGATTTTTACAACCCAACAAGTAAATTACAATCTATTCAAACTTAGCTACTTAGGATATGGGAGTGTCAAAGACTGGAATACAGAATGTAACAAAGAATCTAACTGATTCAGAAATGTATGAAAAAACTCACTGTTGGTAGTGGGACAAATGGGCTGACCTAAGTTAACTTTGGAAATATACAGAACCTGTAGGCCAAAGACAAAATGTACCATACATACACAGTGGACTCTATGTTCTTTCCATGAGGGGTAGTAGCTAATAATACTGAAACTACTATATCAGTAATTGAATGGAACAAGCACTGAATTTAATAAATGACAAATGGTGGAAGCCAGGTTTCCTACCACTGGAGTGGGATGTTACAGTCAAACAAAGGGAGAAGGTTACAATATCCATGTCATAACAGATCCGGTTGGAGATAGCAGTATAAACTATCTTTAGCCTACACATAGTTCCACATGGAAATCTTTATAATTATGTGTATATGCATAGGCTGGGATACATGCATATATTTCCACGCACTGTCAGCTGAGCATATTTAGCTCCCACATGTAAGTTTTTAATACCATTCTCTAATAAACGGAACAAGGGCTCTTTGAAGAAAGGGCTGATGCTAGGACTGAGACAGTAAATATATGAAGCAGGATAATCTTAAAATATCAGAAAGTAAAGAAGTACCAAAAATTTTAAAAACCCACAAAAGAAAAATTATGTAAAATGAAAACAGGAGCAAATGCAAAAATCTCTCAACAGCCAAAACAAGAATTAACTAAGCAGTCTAATAATGTAGTGCTGGATTATAACCAAAAGTTTATAATAATTATTCACGTGTCCAAACTGGTAAAAATAAATTACATAGTTTTTGATGAATGGTGTTAAATAGAAATCTCCTATGCAGAAAGCTTCTAAACAATTTATATAGCCACTCAGCTGTCCATCAAGGGTGTGAAGCTAACTCCTCTCTCCTCAAGTGTGGGTTCTGCATTATGACTTCCTCCTAAATAAGACACACAGGATGGACATGGGAAAATATTAACTTCACTGTGGGAACACTTGACAAACACTACCTCAGCTAGGTGACCAAAGTTGAGAATATAAGTGAGAAGTTCCCTTGAGAGCCTGTCCTCTTGATATACAGTGAAGAGGAAGCACTTCACCTCTGTGATCTGCTTTTTCAAAGCCAAGTCTAACCACGACAAAAACACCAAGCAAATCCCAGTGCCTGGCAGTCTATAAAATACCTGACCAGTCCTCCTCCACACTGTCAAGGTCATGGAAACAAGGAGAGTCTGAGCAACTGTCAAAGCCCAGAAGAGACTAAACAGACATGATGACCCCATGGCCTTTGAGATCCTGGAACAAGGAAAGGTATAACAAAGGGAACATGAATAGGGACTTCGGTTAATAATAGAGTATCAATATTTGTTCATTATTTGTCATGATTCTGTAGAAAATTAGACAGGAAAAATTAAACGTCAAATAAGAGAAACCTACTGTAACAAACTGGAAATCCAGAAGAAACAGGTGATTTCTTTGTAAAAACTCATTACCAAAATGAACACTAAATTAAGGAAAATACAAAAAGACCAATTAATTACTGAGGAATCTCTTCCCCATACTGGTTATCCTATCACTGTTCCAGGGTTTCCCTCTCCCGGGACAGGGAAGGAACAGGGACAGAGCTGTTTGGCAGCTCCACTAATATCTGGTCCCACCCAGAATCTTCATCTCCCCCAGCCATGCCTACCCAGTGAGGACACCTGAGGAAGGATCAGGGATTATTGATTCAGATATATCAACTACAAATTTTTCTTTTCCCAGCGACTGGACACACTTACTGAAGTAAAATAAATTAGTATTTACTTACTGTCCTCCCAAGACTGCAAGAAGTTCTTTCACTTACTGACAAGTCAGGATCGTTGGTGGTGGTAAACTCAAGTCTCTTTCCTTGGGCATCAGGTCCTCACATCTCAGAGGCTGGCCCAAAACAGCCCATGTGCCCTCAGAAGACACACAGACCTCATTCCTGCCCCTGAGAGGTGGGAGCCCTTGAGTTATGCCATCTCCCTGGCCATATTAATTGCCCATCCCTGAAAAACAATACTGCTCATTTTCTAGTATCTTCTCTCTCATTTACTAAGTGAAGAAACCAAATGCTAGGGTGGTAAGGAAACTCTTGTGCAATGAAGTAATGGGAGGCTCAAGAATTATTCCATGCCATGGAACCCATAATTGGCAGGCTTTCCAGAGGCCACATGGATGCATATGGCTCTCCAAGACAATGCAGCCTCAGTGTGAACCTCCCATTGGGAGGTCCAGGTGCTCCCATATCTTTGATTCTTAATGAATATGAATGTCAAAAGTTTCTAACGACTGAAAAGACAAAGGATTGCAGGGCCATGGTCTCCTGTATGGTTGTTGTGTCAGGGACACACTCCAATGTTTAGAGGATTATTACTTCTCTTGGCAGCCTATGAGGCTGTGAGGGGGAGGACTTTTTCTCAACCACATGGATGTTGGTAGTTGAAACTTCTCAAAGGAATGTCTACACTGCCCAGGTAGCTGTTGAATTGCCCGTAACTATACATGAGGGCCTGACAATGCCCAGGCTGGACTGAGCTAGAGGACCACAGATGCCTGCCTGGATAGTCAGAGGTCAAGGGCTGTCCTGCCTGAGGCTTGATCATCTACTCATGCCCACTCAGATGGGACAAAGGATGCCTCCAGTGCCAAGAGGGCCCCACCAGCCCTTAAGAAGGCAGCAGCTGGGGGCTGGCAGGTCACTGCACCCAGTCCTGTATAAATCCACACATGTCCACTGAGTGCCCTCCTGTCTGGGCTGTGCTGGAATCTGAGGCTGCCCAGGCAGGGTAGGGCCAGCATCACCCTTCCCAGGTAGGAGGGCAGAAGGAAACCATGCATGACTTCTGACACCCTCTCCAATCCTTGACAGAGGTTGAGTTGGATAAGAAACAGTCCGAGACAAGAACAGACATTTCATTCTTCTTTCAGAGCCCAGGACTGAGGGAAGGGAGGCCAGAAAAACAGTTATTGACCTCAGCTCCCTGACTCTTGTTTGACCCTGGGCAAGTCCTATCCATTCTGGAGGCCTGAGAGAGAAAGAGAGGGGAGGGCAATGAGGGCCAATTGTGCTTAAACCTAACTCTAACCTTTACCCTAAGAACCCTAACCTCTAACCTTAACCCCCTAACAACCCTAGCCCCAGACCCCTAGACCCTCGCCCCTGACCCCTAAACTCTAATCCCCGGCCCTGACCCTTTAACCACAACCCTCTACCATGACTCTCCAACAATGACCCATAACCCTAAACCGTGACCCCTGAACCCTCACAGTGACTCAATCCCAGGCCTAAAGCCCGGCCTAGTGGGTACCAAGGGATGACTGTATGAACTCTCAAAGAAACCAAGGAACTAAATCTTCCTGACCATGAATTTAGCAATGGTTTCTTAGATTTGACAGTAAAGCATAAGAAATGAAAGAAAAAAATAGATAACTTGGATTTCCTCAAGATTACAAACCTTTGTGCAACAAAAGAGGCTCTCCAGAAAGTAAAAAGACAGCCCACAGAATGGAAGATAATATTGGCACATTATATATCTGATAAGACTCTTTACCGAGAATATACCCAGGACTTTTACAACTCATCAACAAAAAGACAAACAATAAAATTTTTGAAACAGACAAATGACTTGCATGGACTGCTCTCCAGGCAAGACATACAAATGGTCAACAAGGACATGAAAAGATGTCAAACATCAGTAGTCATGATGAAAATGCAAATTAAAGCCACAGTGTGATGCCCCCTCACACACACTAGAATAAAAATAAATTTTTAAATAAATTTTTAAATAAATTTTTAAATATATAAATAAAAATAACAAATGTTGGCAACAATGTAGAGAAATTAGAACCCTTAAAAGTTACTTGTGGAGATGTACAATGGTGTAGTCTATGTGTACAAAACTTTAGCATTTACTCAAAAATATAATTACCATGTGGTTCAACAACTCCACTCCTAGATATATACCCAAAATATGGAAAACAGGTGTTCAAACAAAAACTTGTTCACCAATTATTCATAGCAGCACTGTTCACAATAGCCCAAGGTAGAAAAGATTTAAATGTCCATCAGCAGGTAAACAGATAAGCAAAATAAGGTAGATCCATAAGCTGCATTATTCTGTCATATAAAAGAATAAAGTAAAATTATACAGCCACTGTGGAATACTGTATGGTGGCTCCTCAAAAACATGGAAAATGTATGATCCCTTGATTCTGCTCCAGGGTGTACACCCAAAATATTAGAAAGCAAGGACTGGAACAGATATCTGTACCCCATATTCATAGCAACATTATTCACAATTTCCAGCCAAAAGGTGGAAGCAACACAACACATCCTTCAACAGATGAATGGATAAGTACAGTGTAGTATATACACAATGGAATATGATTCAACCTTTAAAACTAAGGTAATTCTCACACATGCTACAATGTGGATGAACCTTGAAGTCATTATGCTAAGTGAAACAAGCCAGACACAAAAAGGACAAACGTTCTATGATTCCACGAGTATGAGGTATCCAGATAAGTCAAATTCAAAGACAAAGTAGAATAAGGTTGCCAGGGGTTGAGGTGAGTTAGTGTTTAATGCCTACGGTTTCATATGGGGAAAATATCTGGAGATGGATGGTGAGGATATTTTTACAACAATGTGAATGTAGTTAATGCCATAGAACTGTATACTTAAAAATGGTTTAAATGGGGCTTCCCTCACGGCACAGTGGTTAAGAATCTGCCTGCCAATGCAGGGGACATGGGTTCAAGCGCTGGTCCTGGAAGATCCCGCATGCCGTGGAGCAGCTAAGCCCGTGTGCCACAACTACTGAGCCTGCGTTCTAGAGCCTGCGAGCCACAACTACTGAAGCCCGTGTGCCTAGAGCCCGTGCTCCACAACAAGAGAAGCCACCGCAACGAGAAGCCTGCACACAGCAATGAAGAGTAGCCCCCGCTCGCCGCAACTAGAGAAAGCCTGCACACAGCAACAAAGACACGACACAGCCAAAAAATAAAAAATAAAATAAAATTTTTAAAAAAGCTTTAAAAAAGTGGTTTAAATGGTAAATGTTATGTATTTTTAATCACGATGGAAAAAATGAATGAAATAATCATCAATGTTACAATGTGGATAAACACTGCAAACATCCTAAGTGAAAGAAGCCACACAGAAAAACCACCCAGATCATGCTCATCTTGTACACTCTAAGTCCAGCAAGGTTTTTAAAGTGAGGAAAAGCCCCAGTGATGGTTCCAAGAAAAGAAAACTGGATTCGAATGGAAAATATATTTCCACAAAGCTGGGGCAGCTGGTGAAAGTTGAAGCAGGTCTGGGGATAGGATTATAATGTGGAAACCATAATTATTCCTCATTTTGGGGTTATGTGCTGGTTCCCTGGGAGAGTGGCCCTCCCACTCTCACAGGGTAAAACAAACTGGAGTATTTTGTGAATGTGGAAAACTTGATACTGCTATTTGAAGTTTTTTATACACTTGAAATTTACTAGAAAATAAAGTACTTATCAAAACAACCATGCCATACCACGCCAGAAATACAGACATCAAACTTTGTTATAGAGGCCAAGCTCTACCCAGATCCAGCTCACCCACAGTGGTGATGCCAATCACCCTTGTAGGAGTCCACATACTACAAGAGGCACCATTGGAAGATTACATTGGGAGCCACTATGTCTTGGGTGCTGTGGATGACCTAGATGTAGTTGAAACAGTGGGATTTCTGAATTCTAGTTTTCCATATTCAACCACCAAAAAACTGTTACAACTAAAAGATGAATTCAGTAAAGCTGCAGGATACAAAAAAAAAAAGAAAAATCAATGCACAAAAATCATTTGTGATTCTATACACTGATAATGAACCATCAGAAAAGGAATTTTTTTAAAAAATCCCACTTACAATTTCATCCAAAAAGATAACTAGGAGTAAATTTAACCAAGGACGTGAAGGACCTGCACACTGAAAACTGGAAGACACTGATAAAGGAAACTGAACAGACAAAAATAAATGGAAAGATACCCCGTGCTCATGGGTAAAAAGAATATTTTGAAAATATGCATTCTAAGGTGGGACTTTCCTGGCCGTCCAGGGGTTGGGACTCTGTGCTCCCACTGCAGGGGGCGCAGGTTCGATCCCTGGTTGGGGAACTAAGATCCCGCATCATGCATGCCACATGGTGTGGCCCAAAATTTTTTTCTTAATTTTAAAAAATATGCATTCTAGCCAAATTAATGTACACATTCAACACAATCCCTACCAAAAGTCCAACGACATTTTCCATAGAAACAGAGCAAACAATCTTAAGATGTGTGTGGAACCACAAAGGACCCAGAAGAGCCAAAGCCACCCTGAGGAAGGAGAACGGGCTGGAGGCATCTCGCTCCCTGACTTCACACTTCATTACGAAGCTACAGTCCCAAAAAAGTGTGGAATTGGCACAAAAACAGGCGCACAGACCAGAGGAACAGAGCAGAGAGCCCAGGAATCAACCTACAGGTATGTGATCAGTTAATTCACAAGAAAGGAGCCAAGAACATACACCAGGGAAAGGACAGTCCCCTCAAGAAATGGTGCTGGGAAAACCAGGCTCCACACGCCAAAGAACAACACTGCACTCTGTCTACACCACACACAAAAGCGGCCAAAAACCCAGTTTTCCACATCAAGCCCTTCCTCTCCTGGGTCCTCTGAAGACAGACACCCTCAGCGGTCAGCCATGCACAGGAACCTTCTCCCCACATTTCCTCACCTTTTCCCTCAGTGGCGTCACCTCCCAGCAGGTCCTGAGGAGACCAGGCTCCTCTCAGCATGAACTGGACCCCACAGTGTCCCCAAGCTGAAGCCTCAGGGGATCCTGAGGAGACTCGGCCTCTGTTAGTGTGGACTCGACCCCAGCTTGTCCTGAAACCTGGCCGTCAGCGTGGACGCAACCCGCGTGTCCCAGAAGCCAAAGCCCCAGTGGGTCCTGAGGAGACAGGGCTCCTCTCAGCATGAACGTGAACAGCATGATCTGAACAGACATCCCGCCAAAAAAAGATATACAGATGGTAAACATCATACAGAAACAAGCTCAACATCATATACCATTAGGGAGTTACAAATTAAAATCATGAGATATCACAGCACACCTATTAGCACTGCTAAACTCCAAAAATATGAAAATACCAATTGCTAGAGGGTGAGGAACAAAAGGAGCTCTCCCTCATAGCTGGGGGGATGCATGTGCAGCCACTTTGTAAAACAATTTGGCAGTTTTTTCCAAAGCTAAACAAGTCTCACGTTGGGATCCAACAATCATGCTTCCAGTATTCAGGCAACTGCTTTGAAAATCTATGTCCAAATGCAAACAAGGATGCAATTATGCACAGCAGCACTTTCATAATGGCTAAAAACTTGAAGAAATCAGGATATCCTTCAAAAGATGAATGTATAAGCAAATTGGGGTAGATCCATGTCAAGGTGAGTAGAATATGCCACCCCAAAATATGTCTCTCTGGCATAAGGATTATTGGTCTGCTTTAAAAAAAAGGGGGGCTTCCCTGGTGGCTCAGTGGTTAAGAGTCTGCCTGCCAATGCAGGGGACACGGGTTCGAGCCCTGGTCCGGGAAGATCCCACACGCCGCAGAGCAACAAAGCCCATGCTCCACAACTACTGAGCCTGCGCTCTAGAGCCCACGAGCCACAACTACTGACCCCGTGTGCCACAACTACTGAAGCCTGTACACCTAGAGCCTGTGCTCCGCGACAACAAAAGCCACAATGAGAAACCCACGCACTGCAAAGAAAAGTAGCCCCTGCTCGCCACAACCAGAGAAAAGCCTGCACGCAGCAATGAAGACCCAATGCAGCCAAAAATAAAATAATATATTCAATAAAAAATCTCAGAAAACTGAGATTGCTGTTTTATGAAAGACATTTACAATACAGAAGTCGCCATTTATAAGGGTATGTCCCTCTTTGCACCAAAAATAGAAGGATAATTAAATCTTAAGTAACTCTTTTCAATGGAGAAGTCCTGACTTAAATGTGCAAACAATCATACCCTTGTTTACTGTGCTTTGCATGATAACCTGCCATAAGTGGTCTTCCTCCCTTCCCCAGCATATTTCTTCTGTTTTTAGCTGAAGAGCTATTTAAGGGGATGGTTTTGGTCATTTCAGGGAGTGACTCAGTTTTCCTTGCTATCCCCCCTGTATTCAGAAGGTAGACATGTAATTAAACTTCTGCTTTTCTCCTGGTAATCTGTCTTTTATTACAGGGGCAGGGTGGCCTCAACCAAGAACCTGAAAAAGTAGAGGGAAAATTGTTTTTCCGCCCATACACATGCAGTGGAATACTACTCAGCAGAAAGGAATGCACCATCAGCCTATGGAAAGACATGGATAAATCCTCAGTATATACTGCTAAGTGAAAGCATCCAGGCTGAGGAGGCTGCACACAGTATGACCCCATTGGTGACATTCTGGGAAAGGCAAAGCTACATAGATGATAAGCAGATCATGGGGTGGGGGGTTTGAAGTATTCCATGTGACATTCTAGGATGGATACCTGTCACTATGCATTTGTCTAAGCCCACAGATGTGTATAGCCCAAGGGGCCAATCATAATCTATTCAAATTTAGTTATTTAGAATGTAGGCATGTGTCAGGATGGAATACATAATGTGACAGAGTCTAACTGTGTTAGAAATATATGGAAACAACTCACTGTAGGGGATGGGATAAAAGGTGCTGACCTAAGTTACCTTTGGAAATGAATGGAATCTGTAGACTAAAGGCAAAATGGACCGTATATAAAGAGTGGGCTTTATTTTACGAAGTTCTTTCCAGGGTGTAGTAGCTAACAACTCTGAAACCTCTGCACATGTAACCTGGAAAGGAGCAATGCATACATAAATGGCAGATGGTGGGAGCCAGGCTCCTCATTGTGGGAACAGGAAGTTACAGATAAGCAAGGGGAGAGCCTCTGCCCTCATAAACCTGGATCTGGGCTTCCTGGGAGGACGCTGACTGGCCGGGGGAAACACACAGATCTTCACGCTGGGAAGACCCTGCAGACACAGGAACTTCACACCCCATCTTTCCACCCATACCTGCTGGAAACACTCAGCCCTCCATCATCAGTCAATTGCAGCGTTTAAGACATTCTCACCCCCAGGCAGATAAAGGAACATGAGGGTCTTGCTTACCCCTAAGCTGTCCCAGAATCCAGGCCCTGGGGGTGGAGCCAGGATGGGGGTGCCTGGGCTCCTGACCAGCAGGTGAGAGGAAGGAGGAAGACCAGTTCCGAGGACAGAGGTTCCCTCAAGTCTGTGAGCCCAGGAGCCCCGATGGGATTCATTCCCAGTGCGGACATGGGCAGGGCCTGCAGTGGTTCTGTGTTCCCCCTGGGCCCCTTTGATGAAGCCATGGCAACACTGGGCCCAGACGTCTCCTGGCGGTGTCTCAAACTCTGACACAGCGGTTTTACAAAGGAACAAGAGAATGGAGCTGAGCCCCTGACGGCCACTCCTTTCTGGCTCTGAGTTGCTTCCAACAGGACCGCAATCACCTGCACATAGTCTGCTGTGACCTACCTGCCCCCATTGGCCTTTCCTCTCCCTCCCTGCGATGAGTCCCGTGACATTTCCAGCCTGGACCCCTCTCCCAGGCCAGACGCCTCTGTCCAGTCACTGCACCCCCATCTCACCTTGGGGGCTAACAGGGCACTCAGGGGACCAGGATCCTGCAGGTCTCCACACCCAGGAGCAGCCCCACCTTCCCAGGTTGCTGAGCCCAGGCACCGGGTGTAACCGAGCAGGACCCTACGGGGCCTTCCCAGGACAGACCCCTCCCCCACATCCTCTGCTGGAGCTCCTCTCTGAAGTACCTGGATAACAGCATCTGATGCACGCTTCCTGAGTTGTTTTACAGATGCTGAAACCACCACCAAACGGAAGAAATTAACTACCTGATGATCATGAACAGGTAGCCCCGGAACTTCTGGTGCCTAAGAATTTAGAGTGTTAACTGCCTGTTACCTCACCATCAACCAGAGAATTGTGCACCAGCTGATCACATACCCTGCGACCCCCCTCCATCACTTGGCCTTTAAAATTCCTTTGCTGAAATCCTTCAGGGAGTTTGGGGTTTTAGAGCACAGGCCGCCTGGCCTCCTTGTATTGGCACTTTTACAATTAAAGCTGCACTTCCCTTCACCACACCCGGTGTCAGTAGACTGGCTTTACTGCACTCGGGCAAGCGGACCCAAGTTTCGTTTGGTAACACTGGGGTCTCCCAGGCTCCCACTCTCCTTGTGCCCCACTGACTGTCATCTGCTCCTCCAGAGTCTTGTTGCAGCAAAAATAGAAATGAAGTTTTCCCTCCCCTGAGAACAAGGAAAACAAAGGGAACAGCGAATAGGCTAGAGAAGAAACATAATCTGGCCTGAAAGAATTAATCACTCCTTGTTTTACTTTGTCACTAATTTGTAGTAACTAGATGTGTACTTTACAAAGCTAACCTCACTCCCTGACGCTATGTCATTTACATTCGGCACCCATCACCCCTAACTCTGTGTGAGTTACATCCCCTGCCTCTCACTCCCTAACCTTATTATGTCCAGCACTTACATTCTATACGCCCTTCATAACAAGTCACCCCCTATAGTTTTTGCATTTCAGAAACAAGGTCACTGGTCGATAAACCAGAGGCAAACGGACGCAATTACCAGACTGCCGGGCCCCAATTACCGGGCAGCCTGATGCCAGCTATGACTGTTTTGAAATAATGCAAAGGAAAGGAGGAATGCAAGACCTTCACTACTTTGATCCTCATCCTATACCCCAGACTGCGAGAGCGCCACGTATAAAATCTTCCCTGATTCTCAAGGAGGGGTGCCCAGTTCTTGAGGCGCTAGCTGGCTGTGTCTTCCCTGTTGTCTGGCAGAAGAATAAAGCCATCTCTCTCTTCCTCCAAAATCCCTGTCTCCGTATTTCTGTTTGGCCTCGGTGCACAGGGAAGCCGAGATTTCGACAACAGTCTGTGGCCAGTTCCCACACTAATTCACCTCTACACCCACAGCCCTGGCCCAAGCCCGATCTTGTGCCTGGTTCCTCCATCAGGCCCTGGTAAAACTCCCTGCCCACACGGTGCACCTCACATCCCACCCCAACGTGGTCTTTCTGAAGCATAAACGAGACTGTGACTCTCTCCCACCTGTAATCCCCCAAATGTTTCCCCACTTCCACTAGGGTATCTGCTGGGAGAGACATCTGCCAAGGCCCTGAGAGTCCCTGGCATCCCCACGAGGCTGCTGGCTCCTGGGTTCCCTGACAGTGAGCACCTCAGCTGGCCAGGCGACATGGCAGGAAACCCCAGAACTGCTCACCTCAGGAGGGGACTGGCACGGCCACTGCCTGATCAGAGAGAGCAGAGAAGGGCTCCCCAGCTGGGACACAGACTCTGCACGAGTGGCCTCTCCCTGAGCCACTACATCACCTCGTGTGACTTGAGGGAAGGAAGGACCGAGGCACACTTGGCTCCTAAGGAGGATGGGATAGGCTCAGCCATGTCCCCACAAATTCACATGCTGAATCCCTAACACCCAGGACCTCAGGATGTGGCTGTATTTGGAGATGGGATTTTTAAAGAGGTGATCAAGGTAAAAATGAGGTCACTAGGGTGGATCCTAATCCAATAGGATTGGTGTCCTACAAGGAGAGATTAGGACACAGAGAGGCACAGGGGGAGATCATGACGACCTGGGGAGAAGATGGTTGTCTAAGCACCAAGTAGAGAGGCCTCAGGAGAAGCCAGTCTGCACACACCTTGATCTCAGACAGCATCCAGGACTGGGAGATAGGCCTGTTATTCAAGCTGCCCAGTCTGTGGTATTTGTTATGGAGGTCCTGAGCAGACTCACATGCAGGGTAACTCAGGGCTCAGACTGGACAGAGCCCACTCTCCATCCCCCTGTACGTGAGTTACAGGATCCTCAGGATCTGAGGAGGGGGACCCTGAGGAGAGACACAAGATAGAAGATGCTAGGCATTAACATGACTGCATTCATGTTAAACGTGCCTGAAGTCCATTCACACGAGATGGTTTTGTCCTGTATGTACATCGGCACCTTCGGTCTGAACTGCAGATCTTTAGCTTCACCACCTCCACTGAGAGCATTAGCTTCACCTGCTGTGGACCGTCTCCTATAGGATTTCCAGAACCACAAAGCATCGAAGCTTCACAGGATCCAGAGTCTGTGCGCTAGCGTCTGGGCGACCCTCACAGCAGGGCCGCGCAGCTGCCCATCAGAACCCATTTCCCTTTTTCCTGTTCACAGCTACCCTGCACCTCCCAGCTTTCCCACCCCTTACAGCTAGGGCGTAGTGTCTCGTGTTACCAAGGGGAAGGGGTGGAGGTGGTGAGGGCCTTGGCCAGCCTGCATCCTTGGACGGAGGGCATGATGCCCACCTGGTCACCCCACCCTGCTGGTTGGAGCCCTCACCTGGAAGCAGGGAGGAGAAACAAGGGGGACAGAGCCTGGGACCTGACACCCACCTGCCCTGGACTCTCACAAGAAGGGGACAGAGACAGCTTGAGCTTCAGCCCAGTTTTGGGAGACACTTTGTTCCAGCAACAAACTTCTGCCTTAAAAGCCAAGGTGCTTTACAAACCCCTCCCCAGCTGTCACAGAAAGTCAGGCTTAATCTCATCAAACTTTTCTCAAACCCCAGCTCATGGTGAGACCACCTCTCAGGTGATGGTGCTTCAGAGCAGCCCCTTTAAAAGATCCCTGGAGTTCAGCTCTCCCAGCCCTGCCGTCAGTTTAAGGGAGAAGTTTCCTTGACAACCTTGACAAACCTGCTCAGTTTCCTTGACAACCAAGCTTCACAATCTCCCAAACTCTTCTCCTTCAAACATCCCTATTCTAGGCTTGATGAGCCTAAAGTGACAGTGCTGTCATCATGTGCCAGAGAGTGACTCCTCCAAGCCCGTAGTTCCTGGTTACATGATGCTATTGATGATGAAATCCCAGAAGAGCCAGCTTTGCAAGGTAACCACTTCTGGACTCGGCACTGGGTCCCTTTCCACGGACAGAGTGGAGTGGCTGTTTCCACGGGGCCCATGGTGGAAGAGCTCACCTAATGCTGCCAGGACTTCATCCCTTCCAGGTGATTCCAGGGTCCTCATTCTCCCCAGACCCCCACCCACATGGCTGCTGTCTGTGCCAGTCTATACGGGACCTTGGCAATCTCCTAAAATGAGGGTTATTTTATACACAGGTAATGGGTTGAATGCTGACCCCAAAAGATGTGCCCCCCCAGAACACGTGAACAGGACCATATCTGGGAAAAGGGTCTTTGTATATGTAGTTAAGGATCTCAGGGTGAGGTCATCTTGGGTTAGGGTGGCCCTCAATCCAACTGAGAGAGTCCTTATGAGAAACAAAAGAAGAGAAACACAGACTTAGAGAAGCCACGTGAAGACAGAGGCAGAGACGGGAGGGATGCAGCCACAGGCCTGGGGACGCCTGGAGCCCCCAGAAGCTGGAAAAGGCAGGAAGAACCCTATCCTGGAGCCTTTGGAGAGACTTCCGTCCTCCAACACCTTGATCTCAGATGTCTGGTCTCCAGGACTGGGGGAGGATGAATTCCTGTTGTTTTAAACCACCCATCTTGTGGTCATTTGTTACAGAAGCCACAGAACGGTCACACAGACCCTGCTCTGTAGGATCCTGGAAGTGTGGGTCTCATTAAAGGCCAACAGAGGCTGGATTGTAGAGCCCTTAGAGTCAGCATTGGGCCCCAGAAATCCTAAAGCAATGGCTGGACACCAGAACGTTGAGGAGTCAGTCAGAAGCCCAACCCTAAGGGTGCCGGCTGCACACGGTCTCCCCAGGTTTTTACGCCTGTACATGCATAAAATAAGTATTTCCATCCTGATTCAGGACCTCTGTTATCACCGTTCACGTTGCTAATTAAGAACCCACTAGTTACACAGATGAAAACCCTATCAGGACACTTGCTCCAGTGGTAAACAATTCTGAAGTTGGTCACAGGTGGGGAATCGTCTCCCATGCAGCCAGCAGCCCCCACACAAGGAGCGTCCTCATTGCAAAGCTGGGGGACCGTGAGGAGGCGTCTCTGAGTAAACGTGAGCTGAGCCCCAGGCCAACTGCTGCTGAACTTTTCCCACCCTTCCCAGGTAAAACACCTGAATGTATGCAAGGACTTCAAAGCCTAGAGGAAGGGGCTTGGAGTCACACCAGCGACAACACGCAGGCCGACTTGGTGCCTGCAGGCCAGCCAGGATGGTCCTGGCCCCGGGCACTCTTCTGGAAGCTTTCCATTTCCCTGCCTGAGGTACCCCTCCTGTCCCAGCCCCCACTGCTTTTTTCCTTCCTCACCTCTGCCCGGGTAGAAATTCCAGCAGCAGGTATGGGTGACACAACCTCTTCTTTAGCAGGTGGCAGCCCGGCAACTCCTGCAGAAAGTCCAGCAGAGCCCCACTCACACCAGGCCACCCATAGAGCCGTGGGCCCTACTCCCTCCCACCAGCCCAGCCCCGAGACTGCTGACGGGGCAGAGAATATGGCGTCAGGCACAGCTGCAGGGGCTTTTGCTGCCTGGAGGGGTATTTATATTGACCTCAACCCAGGCACACCTGTGGAGGGCTGGCCGGCCGAGTCAGGCTGCCCAGGTCAGCCAATCCTCGCCCCTCAGGGGCTCAGAGTTGCAGAAAATGGGCCTTGCTGCACCGGCCAGGTCCAAGGAACAGGTGTAGGGTCCTGAGAGTCAGGATAGACAAGAGGCGGCAGCCCTGGCTTGTTTTCTAATCATTTTATCTGGTCCATGAGTGGGAGACAACTTCAAGAAGACCCTCTCCTAATGAGAGGAACCCAGGAGTCAGGGAGAGGAGGGGTGGTGGGTGGAGACAGAAGCCTGGTGCCCCGGCTGCAGTGGAAACCCCTGGAAGACCAGGCGGAGAGAGGCCACACAGAGTGAAGCCCAGGGTCACAGACCTGTCGGAGCTGCTGTTTGTTAGTTCAAGCCCTGCTCTGAGGTGCTCTGTGTCAGCTCTGAGCAACAGGTGAGCTGGGGGTGCTCTGCAATGAGGGCTATGTGCACGGTTCCTGTGTGCCCAGCCCTGCCGGGGTACCTGCCCAGGGGAGCTCCATATCCAGGGAGGGGCCTGCCCACGAGAACCCTGTGGGCTGCTGGGTACCTGCTCAGGTGAGCTCCATATCCTGGGAGGGGCCTGACCATGAGAGCCCCATGGGCTGCTGGGTACCTGCTCAGGTGAGCTCCATATCCTGGGAGGGGCCTGACCACGAGAGCCCCGGGTGCTGGAAGGGGGGCGTGTGTATGAGCGTCCTCTCTGTGCAGCCGGCACAGAGTTGCTTAGCAACTTCCCTGTGGGCGGTGCTGGGATGAAATGAGAACCAGGAGATGCTGCGGGCCCTATGAACCCCTGTCCATCCAGAGTGATGAGGTCAGTAGGTGGGTGCTGGCCACTGTGCTGCGTGAGGGAGGCCCCACGGGTACCTCTTGTGTCTTCCTCCTGACACCAGGGAGGTCTCCCCAGGACAGAGCAGACAGCCTGCTTGGGGCAGGTGGGAGCTCCTGGTGACACTGCAGGGGACATGAGAGGGACGGACCAGGCAGGGGGAGGTGGGAGCCCAGGCAGAGCCATGGGGCTCGGGGCCGAGGGGGTTCTTCTGGGTCTGAGCTGGGAGTGGACGTGCAGGTGGTGAGTGTGATCCAAGAAAGCTGCCCTGGTGATGTGCGGCTGAACCTGCGTCAGAGTGACAAGCCTTCCGGATGATCCCAGAACACGATAGTGAGACGGATCCTGTTAGAAGAAGGTAAGTGAATCCCCCCAAGAGGAGGCTCTGTGAGCTGGTCCTGGGGGTGTGGGTGAAGGGAACAGGTGTGGAAGCTGCGGGGAGTGGGCAGTCCCCCTGGGCAGGTGGCGGGTGCAGACCCCACTCCGTGGTCCCACACCTGTGCTTCTGGCTGGATTACTTGGCTTCTCAGAGCCTCAGCTTCCCAGTCACTATCGGGTGATGGTAGCATGGATTGACTAGTAATTTCCTCAGAACAGGGTAGAAAGGGAAATGGAAAATGGACATTCCACAGAACACCGTCAGTATGGGAATCGCAGGCCCTGTTTCCCGCAGGTCTGTCTTCAAGATCAGGAGAGCAAATCCGAGCAGACTTGCAGCAGAGCCTGGGGATGGGCTCCGTTTGGTGGGTCCCCCAGTTTCCTGAATCTCGGAAGGGGCAGCTCCAGTGGACAGTGGCAGGTTCATCCCACACCTGGAAGCATCCAGACCTCAAGGCCCAGCAGCCCCCGAACCCTGTGTCTGGGCCCCTGGGAGGCAGACAGGACAGGCCGGCCTCCTCCTCAGCCCTCTTCCTGCCCAGAACAGGTGAGGTCCAGGCCGTCATTAGGAAGAAGCAGGGATGGGGGTGTCCCATGTGGGAAGAGGACACGGAGCAGCTTGTGTATGTGGACGTCCACACCAGGAATGTGGGGCAGTGGGATGTGGGCACTGGGAGGGGCAGACGGTGGGCCTGAGGAAGCAGGGCGGGGCCGGGAGTCCTGAGGAGGGGGTGTGCGAGCTTTGCCTGTGCAGGGCCTCATACTCCACGGGGCTGCCTTCCCCTGGTCACTGGGGAGGAGGAGCCAAGCAGCGTTGGTGGGGTGACCACACGCGTCCCCAGGCCCTGCCAGCATCGGACCTTCAGGCTCGGGGTTGGGGATCCTGAGGAGCGCAGGTCCAGCCGTGCCCACCAGGGAGGCATGGAGGGGTCGGGCAGGAAGCACTGGTGTGGTCATCCCCTGTGTGGAAGCTCCCGAGCCAGTGTCCAGTGGGAGCTCTCACCTCGCACGTGGGTTTCACGTCCACAGCTCAGATCACCTTCTAGCCGCTTGGTTTGTTTTCCAGACACAAAGTCCTAATATCTCCTATGTCCCCTGCCTGTGAAAAGGCGCGTCTGATCTGGTACCAGATGCTGCCCCTGGTCCCTCCTGACTGGATACCCAGCAGCCAGTGTCACCGCGTCATGAATGTCAGGGGGTGTCAGGCGTGGGGGGACGAGAGCACACGGTCCAGGCCCACGAGGGGCCGTGCCGTCCACGGAGCCGGTGCTGTGGCTGTACGTGTGCCATGCCCCCACCCCACAGGCAGAGACCACCGTCCCCTTACAGACTGTTACCAAGTGAAGTCACATGGACCCTGCTCGGGCCCTCGCCTGGCGAGGTGCTCTGCCTCAGCAGGGAAGGTTTCCTTTTTCCATGTGGGTTCAAGTAGGCAAATAACAAAACCAAAGCTGAGACCACCACAGCACAGGCTCTGTTCAGTGGCCAAAGAATGGAGAAATGGGAACGAAGTTCACAGACCAACTTCTCGCCCTCCTGGAGAGAGTGGTTTAATTTTAAAGGGTAAAGACAAAGGGAGGAGGAATGAGGCTAATGTTGGGGATGAAGAGGCCTTCCGGGGAAGGGGCAGGGATTTTCCCAAGCGAGTGGGGTACCACCTCCTTTCACCCGTCTTTGGTCCTTCAAGTCCAGTCATGGCCACTGATAGGTGTGTCACTTAATATGCTGATATAGTAAATTCAACATGTGATGAGACTCAGGGTCTGTTGGAGGTCACATTCGTTGCCATCTTGGTCCCAGCTGGTTTCATCTGTTTGTTTGTAGCTTCCTTTCTTATCTCTGGACCCCTTAACTTAAATACTTAGGTGAACTCCTGCCGAAGTTGGGGGGTGGAGGACAGCCCTGTGAAAGGTGGGTCCACGGGTTCTGAGCAGGACCTGGAGCAGCTCTGACAACAAGAGGAGGAGGCTGAGACGGGCGGTCAGTCTGACGCCCGCACTGGGGCCTGTGGTCGGCATGCGGAGGTGGTCAGCTGGGGCACGTGTCAGGGAAGGTTCTCGGTGTTTACACAGAAGATGTGAACGTAGGCCCAGATGCAGAGCTGCCTGCAGACGCTGCTACGGAACCCCCTGATTCTTTCCTGAGAAAACTGGTGGGGGGGCATTCAGGCAACAGGGCAAACAGGTTGCTCTGGACGTTCTTGTGGGGAAGTGGGGACTTAGCAATAGGGGCTCAGCCCGCATAACCCCAGAAGCCCTCCCAGGACAGCCCCAGAACCGCTTCTGGAATGGCAAGGAGAAGTGGGTCTTCCACCTACTAGACGTGGAGGAAAGAGCTGGGGTTTGCAGGGCCGCCCTCACCTTCAGGGACTGGTTGGGAGGCTCACAGGACCCAGCACATGCTTGTGGCTTGTGTGCTCACAGCTGAGATGGGGCACAGCACGCAGTAGGGATGCACGGGAGGGAGGGCCCCTGCTCCGGTCACCTCATGACCCTTCATGCCCACTCCTTCCCTTGAGGGTCTCTAGGATGTCTCTTCCCCCAGCGACGAAGGGCAGAACCATGACAGTTACCCCCACCCCCGTCCCCCCAGGGAGGCTCATTAGAGACTTGGCACCCGGCTGGGGGCTGGTCACGTGGTGTTGTCTGCCCTCACCCTCCAAAATGCCAGTGCCCAGAAGGGGAGCCGGGGCTCAGCATGAACCACATGGTTTGTGCAAACAGCACAGGCGCAGGGAGCTGCCCCTAAAGGGAGGAGGGAGGGTTTAGATCAGGGAAGGGAGCTGCTCACCAGCTGCATTAGCTTCCTGGGGCAGCTGTAATAAACGACCACAAACGGAGGCTCAGAGCAACAGAAACCTGTCCTCTCTCAGTCCTGGAGACCAGACGTCTGAGGTCAAGGTGTCCCAGGGCCGCTCTCCCTCCAGAGGCTCCAGGGGAGGGTCCTGCCTGCCTCTTCCAGCTTCTGGAGGCTCCAGGCATCCCTGGGCTTGTGGCCGCATTCCTCCCGTCTCTACCTCCGTCTTCACATGGTGTCTCCTGTGTGTCTGTGTCTCTCCGCTTGTCTCTTAGAAGGACACTGGCACTGATTTAGGGCCACCCTGATCCAGGATGACCTCATCTTCAGATCCGTAACTAATTATACCTGAAAAGACCCTACTTCCAAATAAGGTTCCATTCTCAGATTCTGGGGGGCATGACGTGGACATAACTTCTGGGGGACCCCCATTCAACCCACTATAGCACCCAGTTCCCAGATGCCAGCCGATCTTCCTCAGGACAGCATCAGGCTGGTGATGTTCTGTCTTTCTGCACGGAGTTGCCTCTTGTTTCTGGTGGTAACAGTGAGGTTGGGTGGGGAGCGCTTCTGGCTGACCTCCCGGTCATTCCAGGGACCACGCTGATGTGTCCTTCACGGGAGAGTGCGAGCACGGCCAGGGCTCCCTGTGAACACTCCACACTGACCGCTCAGTGATCAGACACCTGCATGGGCTGGACCGGTCCCTGGACCTCTGCACCTTCTAGCACATCCACAGCCTGGTGGACTCTGTGCGGGCCTATGACCAGGAGGTGGGGACCGGCAGGATGGGTGGGAGCCCTCCTGCCTGCCACGTGGCCTCCAGCCCACCACAGACCCTCCAGTCCTGCCATGGACACCCCCATCGCATTAACCCCCAAGAGGGCTTCTGGGAGGGGTGAGAATTCGACCATGAAGAAGACAGGGCAGGCCCTAACTGCAACAGGTGAAGGCAAGAACTGGGGGTGCTTGGCTATTTGTCCCCCAAAGACCCAGGATGTGGGCTCTGACTTGATGGGTCCACCTCCACCTGGGCTCACCTGGGGGGTCGCTGCAGGAAGAGCATGTCCTTGGGTGATTTTCCAACTCTCCCCACATCAGCCTCACTCCCTGGGCCCCCCTGACCCCATTAATAGACTTTAAATAGTGTCTCTCATCCATCAGGCCTACGTGGGAGATTTTAATATTGTGTGGGAGTCCAGTGACCAGGGCCCATGTGTCCTGTGTGTCTCGGGAGCGGAGGGAGTCTCACTCTCACATTCCTTCCCCAGTGCACCTGGGGTCGGGGACAGGAGACCCAGGCTTTGTTCTGGCAGAAGCTCCCTTTCTGTGAACAAGTCTTCCCCCAATCCCATTATCCTCACTGGAGGCTCAGGAGGCCACAGCATTGGGGCACCTCCAGCACCAGGACTCCACCCTAGGGAATTTCTCAAGAGCAAGGACCAGGCCTGGAGGCGGAGGGGAGGAGGGAGCCAGCCTCTTCAGGATCCCCGGGGCTAGGATGCCTCCTACCCAGGAGGGCCTTGGACTCAGTTTAACTTCCATCCGGGGTCTCCTACCCTCCCCTGGTAGAGGGGCCCTTCAGATTCCAGGGCCCCAAGATCCTCCCCACCGACTTCTGACCCCACCTGCAGAGTCGGGGACCCAGAGACCCCCTCCCCGGCTTCTTTTTTCTTGGAGGCTCCCAGAATTCCCTGAAGATGTTATACTCAGGGTTCATTATGCTGAAGGATGCAAGTTAAAATCAGCAAGGATGGGGGGATGAGCAAGGTCCACCTTCCTCGGCTGTGGCAGCCCAGGGAAGCCCACCTGAGTCCTGAAGTGCAGGGTTTATTGGGGTCTGTCACGTCAATGTGGGGACCACCATGTGCCTGACCTTGGCCTCCAGCCTCTGGGGGCAACTCAGGAAGCCCCACCGTGTATCACGCCGTCAGCACAGACCAGCCTGGAGCGAGGCCCATGGAGCATGGACACTCCCAAAAGACTCAAGGTGACCTCCTAGAGCCAGGAGCAGAGGCCTGGCCTCTCTGTGGGCTGGTGAACCCACACCACACAGGCCCTGGTGCAGTGCCCGTTCCGTGTGGTCAGCATGGGTGCACGCGGGTCAGCCAGTGTCTGTGTGTCTCAGCCTGTGACCGCTGACCACACTGTCCTGCTCTGCTTCCAAGAACGAGGCCAATGGAGGGACAACGTGTGTGGGAACAAAGCCGGGTCATGGTCAGGCTGGGTGAGAAAGGGTCCAAGGAGTGAGAACCCGGCTGCCCTTGCCTGGTGAGCTGAGAGCTGACGTTCGCCCTGTGGTCAGTCCATCTCCCCACATCCCGAGGTAGAGCTGCCTTTCCTGCACCCTGGGGCAGGGTCATGCCTGTGTATACAGCAGGATGCACAGCAGTGCACGCAGCAAGCCCGATGCCTGCCCTTGCCATGTAGTCAGGGGCTTGGTGAGGGTGGAACATCACGACAGAATGTGGGCCGACCCCGGGGAGGATGTAGGGCTGAAGTGTTTGGGAGCCTCTGGAGGGAACCCTCACCTGTCTGCACAGGTGGATTGAGGACACAGACCAAGGGTGGGCAGGCGGGCAGCCCAGTCCTGGGTCATCCCTGAGGCTGGAGGAGGGGTGTGGAGCGGGGGGTGATGGCGGTGGGGAGGAGGGGCTGATCGCCGGACAGTGTGGAGACAGATCATTCGAGGCAGCAGGGAAGGTGGAAGACTGTGCCCAATGGCAGGATGGAGAGACCAGCAGGCTGCGCTGCAGGCACGGGTAGCAGGGCTGCTCCCTGCAGGGCGGCGCCAGAGCCCCACACCGCTGAAAACCATGGGGTGTCCGGACAGAACCCCAAAGGATGGGGGGCCATATGGGCGGGAAGAGTTTGGAAAAGTCACCTTATCTCCACATGTCCTGGGGGAGGGTTCCCTGCTCCAGCCTCTTTCCTTAGAGTCTCCCCACCTGGGGAAGTCAGCACACCCAACAGCTGGTCATGCAAGGCTTGGAATTCGTCGGGAGGATGAAAGGGAAAAGGGGGGAAGGAATGAGAAATAAGCTCTATGTATTTGGACAGCACATGACACTCTAATTTCCAATCAGGAAGAGGAATTTCCTAAAGGCTCAGGCTGCCCCTGTAACCAGAATGGGGCTTGAAGCAATCCTGCCACTTTGTGGACGGTTTCAGAAACAAGTTGAAGACACTTGCTCAGGGGCACTGCAATCCACAACGCCTGCAAAGTTGTAAGTGACAACTATTGTAGAAAAATGTCTTGGGGTAAGTAACTGAAAAGAACTTGAAAACAAGGCAGAATTGCAGGAACCGGATTGCAAGAGGTAGATTGGACTTGCCGTTAAAGCACATGAAAGCTGCTCAATATTGCTTATGATTCAGTTGGCCAAAAAGGGTGTACAGGTTGAAACCCATACGACCTTTGTGGCCAAGCAAACATGCGGGAAACACAAATCAACACGACAAAGATGTAGCACTTTGCCCCAGTCAGAATGGCCAACCTCACAAAGTGTAAAAACAACAAATGGAGGAGAGGATGTGGAGAAAATGGAACCCTGCTACGCTGTTGGTGGGAATGTCAATTGCTAACAGCCACGCTGGAGAAGGGTATGATGTTTCCTAAAGATTCTAAAAAATAGAGCTACAGGGACTTCCTGGTGGTTCAGACATTAAGACTCCAACTGCCAAGGCAGAGGACACGGGATCGAGCCCAAGTCCAGAAAGATAACACATGCCACGGAGCAACTAAACCAATGCACCACAACTACTGAGCCTGTGCTCTAGAGCCCGTGAGCCACAACTACTGAATCCTGACGCCTAAAGCCAGTGCACCACAAGAAGAGAAGTCACGGCAATGAGAAGCCCACACACTTCAACGAAAAGTAGCCCCAACTTCCTGCAACTAGAGAAACCCCACACGAAATAAGGAAGACCCAACACAGGCAAAATTAATTACTTAATTAATTAAAAAACAATAGAGTTACAGAGCATACGGCACTACCACTCCTGGGGATATATTTTGGGATAACCATAAATCAACAGGACACAGGAACTTCAACTATTAATGTAGCACTTTTGCAGGATCCTCGACTTGGAAACAATATAAATGTCCTTGGAAGGAAAAAATGGATAAAGACGATATGGTACTTATGTACAATGGAATAGTACTCAGCTAGGAAATCAATGAAATAAGACCAGTTGCAGCAACTCGAGTGGATTTAGATAAGATCATTCTAAGTGACAAAAGTCAGACACAAAAAGACACTTAGCACAAGATACTATTTATAGGTGGAATATAAAATAGATACACATGAACTAAATTACAAAACAGAAACAGGGTCACATATTTACAAAACACACTTATGGCTGATAAAGTGGAAAGGTGGGGTGGGGTGAGACATAAACCAGAGGGTTGAAATTAACACAGATACCATTCCAAAGATGAAATAGGTAATCGACAAAATCTACTCTATAGCTCAAGAAGTGGACTCAGCACACTCTAGTCACCAGAAAAGAATATATACGACGGGTAAGAATCTTAAAAGAATTTACGGATGTCTCTCTGTAAGTGAAACAAGTGGATGTGCAGCAGCAAGAAAGACAGCATTGAAAATCACCTTTACCAAATGATAAAAATAAATTAAAAAAAAAAAAAAGACACAGAAAGAAAATGTTACAAAATTCGTTCAGGGGACATGATGCAACCTACATTGACCACATTTAGACCCACAGCTGGATGAGAAAAAAGGCTGGACACTCCTGGGGCTGAGAGGATTGGTGAGGTTGGGTGAGCAAATGTAGAACCTTTAAAGTAATACTGTGTGGTACCCATTCTATGGGTCCCAAATCTCCAGGGTCAAGGGCATCTTCCTACAGCGAAAACATGCATGGGAAACCCTGAGGATGGTACCCGAGTGAACGGGAAAGGTTACTAAAACGCACCTCATTTCTCCTCTCATTGTGCTCGGGTTCGCCATTCCAGCTGCTTTACTACCAATCTCCCCATTGGAGACTCAGAACCTTTAACCTCCTGTTTCGTACACTTTGCCATTTGTCCTCAGGAAGAACGGGAAGAGGGGGAACCAATGAGAGAGTACCTCTAGGTGTTAGGGACAGGCAAAGGTCACTCTAATTTCCCATCAGGAAGAAGAATTAACCACAGGCTCAGCCTGTCCCACGGAACCAGAATAGGGCCTGAAGCAATCTTGCGCTTTTGCGGCCAGCTCCCAAAAAAGCGAGTTGACAAATGGAGCTCAGGGGCACTGCAATTCACAAACCTGCAGAGTTATAAATGATAACTATCGTCCAAAAATATATTGAAGGAAGGCAACAAAGGATTTGAAAGCAAGGCAGAATTTCAGGAAACAGTTTTCAAGAGGTAGATTGGCTTCGCCTTTAAATCACATGGAAAGTGGCAAAACATCGACAATGGTGCACTTGGCCAAAAAGGGCGTATGCGTTTTTTCCTGAATATATTCAGGAAAAAACGCATACGCCCTTTTTGGCCAACCAAAGAAGCGGGCAATGCAAGTCAGCACTACAAAGAAGTCTCACTTCCCATCCGTCAAAAGGGCCATCCTGGAAAACTATGAAAACCAAAAATGTAGGAGAGGCCAAGGAGAAAAGGGAGCCATTTTACGCTGATGTACGGGATGTATATTGGTAACAGCCACACTGGACAAGTGTACGGTGTTTCCTAAAACATCTATAAAACAGAGCTACAGAGCATACGGTACTTCCACTCATGGAGGTATATATTCGGGAAAAAAAAATCGACAAGACAGGGACCCCAAAGTTTAGGGCTGCTCTCTTAAAATAACCACGACTCAGGGACACCATAAATATCCTCAGAAAGAGAAAAATGGATAACCAAGTTGTGGTACTTATGTACAATGGAATATCACTCAGCCCTGAAATCAGTGTCATAAAGCTAGTTAGCAGCATGATGAGTGGATTTAGCGACGATGATTCTACGTGAAATAAGTCACACAGAAAAAGACACTTATCCTAAGATATCGCTTATAGAGGGAATGTCAAAATCGCTACACTTGAACTGAATTACAAAACAGAACAGAGTCACACCTTTAGAAGACACACTATGGCTGCTTAACGGGAAAGGTGAGGTGGGGTGATGCATAAAACAAGGGTTTGAAATTAGCTCAGAGACCGCTCCATAAGCCAAATATGTAATAGACAAGGCCTACTCCCTGCTCAGTGAACTGGACTCAACACACCCTAGTCACCACACAAGAATATATCTGACTAGTAAGAATCTGAAAACCTATGTATCGATATCTCTCTGCAAGTGAATCAAGAGGGTGTAAAGCGGCATAAACACAGCAGGGAAAAGCAGCCAAGCCCCATTCTAAACATAAATTACTTTAAAAAACCCACAAAACAAAGACAGAGAAAGAGAGAGAAATTCTTACAAAATCAGTTCAGGGGCTCTTATGCCACCTGGATTGACCATATCTAGACCCACAGCTGGATGAGACATAAGGCTGGACACTCTTGGGGCTGAGAGGATTGGTGAGGTTGGGTGAGCAAACGAAGATAATTTAAAGTAATACCGCAGGGTACCCACCCCATGGGTCTCAAATCTCCAGGTACAAGGGCATCTTCCTACATCAAAACATGAATGGGAAACCCAGAAGATGGTATGCCGTGGGATCGGGAAAGGTTTCTAAAACGCACCTCATTACTTCTCTCCTTGTGCTCGGGTTCGCCATTCCAGCCGCTTGACTAACCATCTCCCTACTTGGAGAATCAGCACCTTTAACCTCCTGTTTCGTCCAGGTTGCAA
This sequence comes from Eubalaena glacialis, assembly GCF_028564815.1. Taxonomy (NCBI): domain Eukaryota; kingdom Metazoa; phylum Chordata; class Mammalia; order Artiodactyla; family Balaenidae; genus Eubalaena; species Eubalaena glacialis. The sequence goes on from NW_026871238.1 coordinate 296,343, forward strand.
TTTGTCCTGAGGATGCACGGGAAGACGGGGAACCAACGAGAGACTAGCCCTAGGTGTTGGGACAGGCACAGGTCACTCCATTTTCCCATCAGGAAGAAGAATGAACCACAGGCTCAGCCTGCCCCCCAGAACCAAAATAGCGCCTGAAGCAATCCTGCGCTTTTGCGGCCAGCTCCCAAAAAAGCGAGTAGACAAATGGAGCTCAGGGGCACTGCAATTCACAAAAGTGCAGAGTTATAAATGAGAACTCTCGTCCACAAATATATTGAGGGAAGGCAACGAAGAGGATTTGAAAGCAAGGCAGATTTGCAGGAAACAGATTTCAGGAGGTAGATTCGACTCGCCTTTAAAGCACATGAAAAGCCGCAAAAGGGTGACAATGATGCCCTTGGCCAAAAAGGGCGTATGCGTTCTTTCCTGAATATATTCAGGAAAAAACGCATACGCCCTTTTTGGCCAACCAAGCAAGCCGGAAGGGCAAATCAGCGTTACAAAGAAGTCTCGCATGCCCTCGGTAAAAAGGGCCATGCTGAACAAACTGTAAAAACCAGAAAAACAGGACAGGCCATGGAGACATGGGAGCCTTGCTACGCTGATGGGCGGGATGTAAATTGCCAACAGGCACTCTGGAGAAGTGTACGGTGTGTCCTGAAACAAGTAATAAACACAGCTTAGAGAGCATAGGGCACTTCCACTCATGGGCGTATAAATTGGGAAAACTAAAAATCAACAAGACACAGGCACCCCAAACTTTACGGCTGCTCTGTTTCCAAGAACCTCCACTTCGGTACACCTTCAATATCCCAGGAAAGAGAAAAATGGATAAAGAAATGGTGGTACTTGGCACAATGGAATATCACTCAGCCATGAAATCAGTGTCATCAGGCTAGTTAGCAGCATGATGAGTGGATTTAGCGACGATGATTCTAAGTGAAATAAGTCACACAGAAAAAGACACTTATCCTAAGATATCGCTTATAGAGAGAATGTCAAAATCGCTACACTTGAACTGAATTACAAAACAGAACAGAGTCACACCTTTAGAAGACACACTATGGCTGCTTAACGGAAAAGGTGAGGTGGGGTGATACATAAAACAGGGGTTTGAAATTAGCTCAGAGACCACTCCATAAGCCAAATATATAATAGACAAGGCCTACTCCCTGCTCAGTGAACTGGACTCAACACCCCCTAGTCACCTCACAAGAATATTTCTGACTAGTAAAAATCTGAAAACCTATGTATCGATATCTCTCTGCAAGTGAATCAAGAGGGTGTAAAGCGGCATAAACACAGCAGGGGAAAGCAGCCAAGCTCCATTCTAAACATAAATAACTTAAAAAAACCCATAAAACAAAGACAGTGAAAGAGAGAGAAATTCTTACAAAATCCGTTCAGGGTCTCTGATGCAACCTGGATTGACCATATCTAGACCCACAGCTGGATGAGACATAAGGCTGGACACTCTTGGGGCTGAGAAGATTGGTGAGGTTGGGTGAGCAAACGCAGATACTTTAAAGTAATACTGTGGGGTACCCACCCCATGGGTCTCAAATCTCCAGGTACAAGAGCATCTTCCTACATCCAAACATGCATGGGAAACCCAGAGAATTGTATGCCGTGAGATCGGGAAAGGCTTCTAAAACGCACCTCATTTCTCCTCTCCTTGTGCTCGGGTTCGCCATTCTAGGCGCTTGACTAAACATCTCCCTACTTGGAGAATCAGCACCTTTAACCTCCTGTTTCGTACAGGTTGCAATTTTTCCTGAGGATGAACGGGAAGACGGGGAACCAACGAGAGACTAGCCCTAGGTGTTGGGACAGGCACAGGTCACTCCATTTTCCCATCAGGAAGAAGAATGAACCACAGGCTCAGCCTGCCCCCCAGAACCAAAATAGGGCCTGAAGCAATCCTGCGCTTTTGCGGCCAGCTCCCAAAAAAGCGAGGAGACAAATGGAGCTCAGGGGCACTGCAATTCACAAACGTGCAGAGTTATCAATGAGAACTCTCGTCCACAAATATATGGAGGGAAGGCAACGAAGAGGATTTGAAAGCAAGGCAGATTTTCAGGAAACCGATTTCAGGAGGTAGATTTGACTCGCCTTTAAAGCACATGAAAAGCGGCAAAACGTTGACAATGATGCCCATGGCCAAAAAGGGCGTATGCGTTTTTTCCTGAATATATTCAGGAAAAATCGCATACGCCCTTTTTGGCCAACCAAGCAAGCCGGAAGGGCAAATCAGTGCTACAAAGAAGTCTCGCTTGCCCTCGGTCAAAAGGGCCATGCTGAACAAAGTGTAAAAACCAGAAAAGCAGGACAGGCCATGGAGACATGGGAGCCTTGCTACGCTGATGGGCGGGATGTAAATTGCCAACAGGCACTCTGGAGAAGTGTACGGTGTGTCCTGAAACAAGTAATAAACGCAGCTTAGAGAGCATAGGGCACTTCCACTCATGGGCGTATAAATTCGGAAAACTAAAAATCAACAAGACACAGGCACCCTAAAGTTTACGGCTGATCTGTTTCCAAGAACCTCCACTTCAGTACACCTTCAATATCCCAGGAAAGAGAAAAATGGATAAACAAATGGTGGTACTTGGCACAATGGAATATCACTCAGCCATGAAATCAATGTCATAAGGCTACTTAGCAGCATGATGAGTAGATTTAGGTACGATGATTCTAAGTGAAATAAGTCACACAGAAAAAGACACTTATCCTAAGATATCACTTATAGATGGAATATCAAAATCGCTACACTTGAACTGAATTACAAAACAGAACAGAGGCACACCTTTAGAAGACACACTATGGCTGCTTAACCGGAAAGGTGAGGTGGGGTGATGCATAAAACAAGGGTTTGAAATTAGCTCAGACACCGCTCCATAAGCCAAATATGTAATAGACAAGGTCTACTCCCTGCTCAGTGAACTGGACTCAACACCCCCTAGTCACCGCACAAGAATATATCTGACTAGTATGAATCTGAAAACCTATGTATTGATATCTCTCTGCAAGTGAATCAAGAGGGTGTAAACCAGCATAAACACAGCAGGGAAAAGCAGCCAAACCCCATTCTAAACATACATTACTTTAAAAAACCCACAAAGCAAGGACAGTGAAAGAGAGAGAAATTCTTACAAAATCCGATCAGGGTCTCTGATGCAACCTGGATTGACCATATCTAGACCCACAGCTGGATGAGACATAAGGCTGGACACTCTTGGGGCTGAGAGGATTGGTGAGGTTGGGTGAGCAAATGCAGATACTTTAAAGTAATACCGCGGGGTACCCACCCCATGGGTCTCAAATCTCCAGGTACAAGGGAATCTTCCTACATCAAAACAGGCATGGGAAACCCAGAAGATGGTATGCCGTGAGATCGGGAAAGGTTTCTAAAACGCACCTCATTTCTCCTCTCCTTGTGCTCGGGTTCGCCATTCCAGCCGCTTGACTAACCATCTCCCTACTTGGAGAATCAGCACCTTTAACCTCCTGTTTCGTCCAGGTTGCAATTTTTCCTGAGGATGAACGGGAAGACGGGGAACCAACGAGAGACTAGCCCTAGGTGTTGGGACAGGCACAGGTCACTCCATTTTCCCATCAGGAAGAAGAATGAACCACAGGCTCAGCCTGCACCCCAGCACCAAAATAGGGCCTGAAGAAATCCTGCGCTTTTGCGGCCAGCTCCCAAAAAAGCGAGGAGACAAATGGAGCTCAGGGGCACTGCAATTCACAAACGTGCAGAGTTATAAATGAGAACTCTCATCCACAAATATATTGAGGGAAGGCAACGAAGAGGATTTGAAAGCAAGGCAGATTTGCAGGAAACAGATTTCAGGAGGTAGATTCGACTCGCCTTTAAAGCATATGAAAAGCGGCAAAACGTTGACAATGATGCCCTTGGCCAAAAAGGGCGTATGCGTTTTTTCCTGAATATATTCAGGAAAAAACGCATACGCACTTTTTGGCCAACCAAGCAAGCCGGAAGTGCAAATCAACGCTACAAAGAAGTCTCGCTTGCTCTCGGTCAAAAGGGCCATGCTGAACAAAGTGTAAAAACCAGAAAAGCAGGACAGGCCATGGAGACATGGGAGCCTTGCTACGCTGATGGGCGGGATGTAAATTGCCAACAGGCACTCTGGAGAAGAGTACGGTGTGTCCTGAAACAAGTAATAAACACAGCGTTGAGAGCATAGGGCACTTCCACTCATGGGCGTATAAATTGGGAAAACTAAAAATCAACAAGACACAGGCACCCTAAAGTTTACGGCTGCTCTGTTTCCAAGAACCTCCACTTCGGTACACCTTCAATATCCCAGGAAAGAGAAAAATGGATAAAGAAATGGTGGTACTTGGCACAATGGAATATCACTCAGCCATGAAATCAATGTCATAAGGCTAGTTAGCAGCATGATGAGTGGATTTAGGTACGATGATTCTAAGTGAAATAAGTCACACAGAAAAAGACACTTATCCTAAGATATCGCTTATAGAGGGAATGTCAAAATCGCTACACTTGAACTGAATTACAAAACAGAACAGAGTCACACCTTTAGAAGACACACTATGGCTGCTTAACGGGAAAGGTGAGGTGGGGTGATGCATAAAACAAGGGTTTGAAATTAGCTCAGAGACCACTCCATAAGCCAAATATTTAATAGACAAGGCCTACTCCCTGCTCAGTGAACTGGACTCAACACACCCTAGTCACCACACAAGAATATATCTGACTAGTAAGAATCTGAAAACCTATGTATCGATATCTCTCTGCAAGTGAATCAAGAGGGTGTAAAGCGGCATCAACACAGCAGGGAAAAGCAGCCAAGCCCGATTCTAAACATAAATTACTTTAAAAAACCCACAAAACAAAGACAGTGAAAGAGAGAGAAATTCTTACAAAATCCGTTCAGGGTCTATGATGCAACCTGGATTGACCATATCTAGACCCACAGCTGAATGAGACATAAGGCGGGACACTCTTGGGGCTGAGAGGATTGGTGAGGTTGGGTGAGCAAATGCAGATACTTTAAAGTAATACCGCGGGGTACCCACCCCATGGGTCTCAAATCTCCAGGTACAAGGGAATCTTCCTACATCAAAACATGCATGGGAAACCCAGAAGATGGTATGCCGTGAGATCGGGAAAGGTTTCTAAAACGCACCTCATTTCTCCTCTCCTTGTGCTCGGGTTCGCCATTCCAGCCGCTTGACTAACCATCTCCCTACTTGGAGAATCAGCACCTTTAACCTACTGTTTCGTCCAGGTTGCAATTTGTCCTGAGGATGAACGGGAAGACGGGGAACCAACGAAAGACTAGCCCTAGGTGTTGGGACAGGCACAGGTCACTCCATTTTCCCATCAGGAAGAAGAATGAACCACAGGCTCAGCCTGCCCCCCAGAACCAAAATAGGGCCTGAAGCAATCCTGCGCTTTTGCGCCCAGCTCCCAAAAAAGCGAGGAGACAAATGGAGCTCAGGGGCACTGCAATTCACAAACGTGCAGAGTTATAAATGAGAACTCTCGTCCACAAATATATTGAGGGAAGGCAACGAAGAGGATTTGAAAGCAAGGCAGATTTGCAGGAAACAGATTTCAGGAGGTAGATTCGACTCGCCTTTAAAGCACATGAAAAGCGGCAAAACGTTGACAATGATGCCCTTGGCCAAAAAGGGCGTATGCGTTTTTTCCTGAATATATTCAGGAAAAAACGCATACGCCCTTTTTGGCCAACCAAGCAAGCCAGAAGGGCAAATCAGCGCTACAAAGAAGTCTCGCTTGCCCTCGGTCAAAAGGGCCATGCTGAACAAAGTGTAAAAACCAGAAAAGCAGGACAGGCCATGGAGACATGGGAGCCTTGCTACGCTGATGGGCGGGATGTAAATTGCCAACAGGCACTCTGGAGAAGAGTACGGTGTGTCCTGAAACAAGTAATAAACACAGCGTAGAGAGCATAGGGCACTTCCACTCATGGGCGTATAAATTGGGAAAACTAAAAATCAACAAGACACAGGCACCCCAAACTTTACGGCTGCTCTGTTGCCAAGAACCTCCGCTTCGGTACACCTTCAATATCCCAGGAAAGAGAAAAATGGATAAAGAAATGGTGGTACTTGGCACAATGCAATATCACTCAGCCATGAAATCAATGTCATAAGGCTAGTTAGCAGCATGATGAGTGGATTTAGGTACGATGATTCTAAGTGAAATAAGTCACACAGAAAAAGGCACTTATCCTAAGATATCGCTTATAGAGGGAATGTGAAAATCGCTACACTTGAACTGAATTACAAAACAGAACAGAGGCACACCTTTAGAAGACACACTATGGCTGCTTAACCGGAAAGGTGAGGTGGGGTGATGCATAAAACAAGGGTTTGAAATTAGCTCAGACACCGCTCCATAAGCCAAATATGTAATAGACAAGGCCTACTCCCTGCTCAGTGAACTGGACTCAACACCCCCTAGTCACCGCACAAGAATATATCTGACTAGTATGAATCTGAAAACCTATGTATTGATATCTCTCTGCAAGTGAATCAAGAGGGTGTAAAGCGGCATAAACACAGCAGGGAAAAGCAGCCAAACCCCATTCTAAACATACATTACTTTAAAAAACCCACAAAGCAAAGACAGTGAAAGAGAGAGAAATTCTTACAAAATCAGTTCAGGGGCTCTGATGCCACCTGGTTCGACCATATCTAGACCCACAGCTGGATGAGACATAAGGCTGGACACTCTTGGGGCTGAGAGGATTGGTGAGGTTGGGTGAGCAAATGCAGATACTTTAAAGTAATACCGCGGGGTACCCACCCCATGGGTCTCAAATCTCCAGGTACAAGGGCATCTTCCTACATCAAAACATGCATGGGAAACCCAGAAGATGGTATGCCATGAGATCGGGAAAGGTTTCTAAAACGCACCTCATTTCTCCTCTCCTTGTGCTCGGGTTCACCATTCCAGCTGCTTGACTAACCATCTCCCTACTTGGAGAATCAGCACCTTTAACCTCCTGAATGTACAGGTTGCAATTTGTCCTGAGGATGAACGGGAAGACGGGGAACCAACGAGAGACGAGCCCTAGGTGTTGGGACAGGCATAGGTCACTCCATTTTCCCATCAGGAAGAAGAATGAACCACAGGCTCAGCCTGCCCCCCAGAACCAAAATAGGGCCTGAAGCAATCCTGCGCTTTTGCGGCCAGCTCCCAAAAAAGCGAGGAGCCAAATGGAGCTCAGGGGCACTGCAATTCACAAACGTGCAGAGTTATAAATGAGAACTCTTGTCCACAAATATATTGAGGGAAGGCAAAGAAGAGGATTTGAAAGCAAGGCAGATTTGCAGGAAACAGATTTCAGGAGGTAGATTCGACTCGCCTTTAAAGCACATGAAAAGCGGCAAAACGTTGACAATGATGCCCTTGGCCAAAAGGGGCGTATGCGTTTTTTCCTGAATATATTCAGGAAAAAACGCATACGCCCCTTTTGGCCAACCAAGCAAGCCGGAAGGGCAAATCAGCACTACAAAGAAGTCTCGCTTGCCCTTGGTCAAAAGGGCCATGCTGAACAAAGTGTAAAAACCAGAAAAGCAGGACAGGCCATGGAGACATGGGAGCCTTGCTACGCTGATGGGCGGGATGTAAATTGCCAACAGGCACTCTGGAGATGAGTACGGTGTGTCCTGAAACAAGTAATAAACACAGCGTTGAGAGCATAGGGCACTTCCACTCATGGGCGTATAAATTGGGAAAACTAAAAATCAACAAGACACAGGCACCCTAAACTTTACGGCTGCTCTGTTTCCAAGAACCTCCGCTTCGGTACACCTTCAATATCCCAGGAAAGAGAAAAATGGATAAAGAAATGGTGGTACTTGGCACAATGCAATATCACTCAGCCATGAATTCAATGTCATAAGGCTAGTTAGCAGCATGATGAGTGGATTTAGGTCCGATGATTCTAAGTGAAATAAGTCACACAGAAAAAGACACTTATCCTAAGATATCGCTTATAGAGGGAATGTCAAAATCGCTACACTTGAACTGAATTACAAAACAGAACAGAGGCACACCTTTAAAAGACACACTATGGCTGCTTAACGGGAAAGGTGAGGTGGGGTGATGCATAAAACAAGGGTTTGAAATTAGCTCAGAGACCGCTCCATAAGCCAAATATGTAATAGACAAGGCCTACTCCCTGCTCAGTGAACTGGACTCAACACACCCTAGTCACCACACAAGAATATATCTGACTAGTAAGAATCTGAAAACCTATGTATCGATATCTCTCTGCAAGTGAATCAAGAGGGTGTAAAGTGGCATCAACACAGCAGGGAAAAGCAGCCAAGCCCGATTCTAAACATAAATTACTTTAAAAAACCCACAAAACAAAGACAGTGAAAGAGAGAGAAATTCTTACAAAATCCGTTCAGGGTCTCTGATGCAACCTGGATTGACCATATCTAGACCCACAGCTGGATGAGACAGAAGGCTGGACACTCTTGGGGCTGAGAGGATTGGTGAGGTTGGGTGAGCAAACGCAGATACTTTAAAGTAACACTGCGGGGAACACACCCCATGGGTCTCAAATCTCCAGGTACAAGGGCATCTTCCTACATCAAAACATGCATGGGAAAGCAAGAAGATGGTATGCCATGAGATCGGGAAAGGTTTCTAAAATGCACCTCATTTCTCCTCTCCTTGTGCTCGGGTTCACCATTCCAGCTGCTTGACTAACCATCTGCCTACTTGGAGAATCAGCACCTTTAACCTCCTGATTGTACAGGTTGCAATTTGCCCTGAGGATGAACGTGAAGACGGGGAACCAACGAGAGACGAGCCCTAGGTGTTGGGACAGGCATTAGTCACTCCATTTTCCCATCAGGAAGAAGAATGAACCACAGGCTCAGCCTGCCCCCCAGAACCAAAATAGGGCCTGAAGCAATCCTGCGCTTTTGCGGCCAGCTCCCAAAAAAGCGAGGAGACAAATGGAGCTCAGGGGCACTGCAATTCACAAACATGCAGAGTTATAAATGAGAACTCTCGTCCACAAATATATTGAAGGAAGGCAACGAAGAGGATTTGAAAGCAAGGCAGATTTGCAGGAAACAGATTTCAGGAGGTAGATTCGACTCGCCTTTAAAGCACATGAAAAGCGGCAAAACGTTGACAATGATGCCCTTGGCCAAAAAGGGCGTATGCGTTTTTTCCTGAATATATTCAGGAAAAAAGGCATACGCCCTTTTTGGCCAACCAAGCAAGCCGGAAGGGCAAATCAGCGCTACAAAGAAGTCTCGCTTGCCCTCGGTCAAAAGGGCCATGCTGAACAAAGTGTAAAAACCAGAAAAGCAGGACAGGCCATGGAGACATGGGAGCCTTGCTACGCTGATGGGCGGGATGTAAATTGCCAACAGGCACTCTGGAGAAGAGTACGGTGTGTCCTGAAACAAGTAATAAACACAGCGTAGAGAGCATAGGGCACTTCCACTCATGGGCGTATAAATTGGGAAAACTAAAAATCAACAAGACACAGGCACCCTAAAGTTTACGGCTGCTCTGTTTCCAAGAACCTCCGCTTCGGTACACCTTCAATATCCCAGGAAAGAGAAAAATGGATAAAGAAATGGTGGTACTTGGCACAATGGAATATCACTCAGCCATGAAATCAATGTCATAAGGCTACTTAGCAGCATGATGAGTAGATTTAGGTACGATGATTCTAAGTGAAATAAGTCACACAGAAAAAGACACTTATCCTAAGATATCACTTATAGAGGGAATATCAAAATCGCTACACTTGAACTGAATTACAAGACAGAACAGAGGCACACCTTTAGAAGACACACTATGGCTGCTTAACCGGAAAGGTGAGGTGGGGTGATGCATAAAACAAGGGTTTGAAATTAGCTCAGACACCGCTCCATAAGCCAAATATGTAATAGACAAGGCCTACTCCCTGCTCAGTGAACTGGACTCAACACCCCCTAGTCACCGCACAAGAATATATCTGACTAGTATGAATCTGAAAACCTATGTATTGATATCTCTCTGCAAGTGAATCAAGAGGGTGTAAACCAGCATAAACACAGCAGGGAAAAGCAGCCAAACCCCATTCTAAACATACATTACTTTAAAAAACCCACAAAGCAAGGACAGTGAAAGAGAGAGAAATTCTTACAAAATCCGATCAGGGTCTCTGATGCAACCTGGATTGACCATATCTAGACCCACAGCTGGATGAGACATAAGGCTGGACACTCTTGGGGCTGAAAGGATTGGGGAGGTTGGGTGAGCAAATGCAGATACTTTAAAGTAATACCGCGGGGTACCCACCCCTTGGGTCTCAAATCTCCAGGTACAAGGGAATCTTCCTACATCAAAACAGGCATGGGAAACCCAGAAGATGGTATGCCGTGAGATCGGGAAAGGTTTCTAAAACGCACCTCATTTCTCCTCTCCTTGTGCTCGGGTTCGCCATTCCAGCCGCTTGACTAACCATCTCCCTACTTGGAGAATCAGCACCTTTAACCTCCTGTTTCGTCCAGGTTGCAATTTGTCCTGAGGATGAACGGGAAGACGGGGAACCAACGAGAGACTAGCCCTAGGTGTTGGGACAGGCACAGGTCACTCCATTTTCCCATCAGGAAGAAGAATGAACCACAGGCTCAGCCTGCACCCCAGCACCAAAATAGGGCCTGAGGAAATCCTGCGCTTTTGCGGCCAGCTCCCAAAAAAGCGAGGAGACAAATGGAGCTCAGGGGCACTGCAATTCACAAACGTGCAGAGTTATAAATGAGAACTCTCGTCCACAAATATATTGAGAGAAGGCAACGAAGAGGATTTGAAAGCAAGGCAGATTTGCAGGAAACAGATTTCAGGAGGTAGATTCGACTCGCCTTTAAAGCATATGAAAAGCGGCAAAACGTTGACAATGATGCCCTTGGCCAAAAAGGGCGTATGCGTTTTTTCCTGAATATATTCAGGAAAAAACGCATACGCCCTTTTTGGCCAACCAAGCAAGCCGGAAGTGCAAATCAACGCTACAAAGAAGTCTCGCTTGCTCTCGGTCAAAAGGGCCATGCTGAACAAAGTGTAAAAACCAGAAAAGCAGGACAGGCCATGGAGACATGGGAGCCTTACTACGCTGATGGGCGGGATGTAAATTGCCAACAGGCACTCTGGAGAAGAGTACGGTGTGTCCTGAAACAAGTAATAAACACAGCGTAGAGAGCATAGGGCACTTCCACTCATGGGCGTATAAATTGGGAAAACTAAAAATCAACAAGACACAGGCACCCTAAAGTTTACGGCTGCTCTGTTTCCAAGAACCTCCACTTCGGTACACCTTCAATATCCCAGGAAAGAGAAAAATGGATAAAGAAATGGTGGTACTTGGCACAATGGAATATCACTCAGCCATGAAATCAATGTCATAAGGCTAGTTAGCAGCATGATGAGTGGATTTAGGTACGATGATTCTAAGTGAAATAAGTCACACAGAAAAAGACACTTATCCTAAGATATCACTTATAGAGGGAATGTCAAAATCGTTACACTTGAACTGAATTACAAAACAGAACAGAGTCACACCTTTAGAAGACACACTATGGCTGCTTAACGGGAAAGGTGAGGTGGGGTGATGCATAAAACAAGGGTTTGAAATTAGCTCAGAGACCACTCCATAAGCCAAATATTTAATAGACAAGGCCTACTCCCTGCTCAGTGAACTGGACTCAACACACCCTAGTCACCACACAAGAATATATCTGACTAGTAAGAATCTGAAAACTTATGTATCGATATCTCTCTGCAAGTGAATCAAGAGGGTGTAAAGCGGCATCAACACAGCAGGGAAAAGCAGCCAAGCCCGATTCTAAACATAAATTACTTTAAAAAACCCACAAAACAAAGACAGTGAAAGAGAGAGAAATTCTTACAAAATCCGTTCAGGGTCTATGATGCAACCTGGATTGACCATATCTAGACCCGCAGCTGGATGAGACATAAGGCTGGACACTCTTGGGGCTGAGAGGATTGGTGAGGTTGGGTGAGCAAATGCAGATACTTTAAAGTAATACCGCGGGGTACCCACCCCATGGGTCTCAAATCTCCAGGTACAAGGGAATCTTCCTACATCAAAACATGCATGGGAAACCCAGAAGATGGTATGCCGTGAGATCGGGAAAGGTTTCTAAAACGCACCTCATTTCTCCTCTCCTTGTGCTCGGGTTCGCCATTCCAGCCGCTTGACTAACCATCTCCCTACTTGGAGAATCAGCACCTTTAACCTACTGTTTCGTCCAGGTTGCAATTTGTCCTGAGGATGAACGGGAAGACGGGGAACCAACGAAAGACTAGCCCTAGGTGTTGGGACAGGCACAGGTCACTCCATTTTCCCATCAGGAAGAAGAATGAACCACAGGCTCAGCCTGCCCCCCAGAACCAAAATAGGGCCTGAAGCAATCCTGCGCTTTTGCGGCCAGCTCCCAAAAAAGCGAGGAGACAAATGGAGCTCAGGGGCACTGCAATTCACAAACGTGCAGAGTTATAAATGAGAACTCTCGTCCACAAATATATTGAGGGAAGGCAACGAAGAGGATTTGAAAGCAAGGCAGATTTGCAGGAAACAGATTTCAGGAGGTAGATTCGACTCGCCTTTAAAGCACATGAAAAGCGGCAAAACGTTGACAATGATGCCCTTGGCCAAAAAGGGCGTATGCGTTTTTTCCTGAGTATATTCAGGAAAAAACGCATACGCCCTTTTTGGCCAACCAAGCAAGCCGGAAGGGCAAATCAGCGCTACAAAGAAGTCTCGCTTGCCCTCGGTCAAAAGGGCCATGCTGAACAAAGTGTAAAAACCAGAAAAGCAGGACAGGCCATGGAGACATGGGAGCCTTGCTACGCTGATGGGCGGGATGTAAATTGCCAACAGGCACTCTGGAGAAGAGTACGGTGTGTCCTGAAACAAGTAATAAACACAGCGTAGAGAGCATAGGGCACTTCCACTCATGGGCGTATAAATTGGGAAAACTAAAAATCAACAAGACACAGGCACCCCAAACTTTATGGCTGCTCTGTTTCCAAGAACCTCCGCTTCGGTACACCTTCAATATCCCAGGAAAGAGAAAAATGGATAAAGAAATGGTGGTACTTGGCACAATGCAATATCACTCAGCCATGAAATCAATGTCATAAGGCTAGTTAGCAGCATGATGAGTGGATTTAGGTACGATGATTCTAAGTGAAATAAGTCACACAGAAAAAGGCACTTATCCTAAGATATCGCTTATAGAGGGAATGTGAAAATCGCTACACTTGAACTGAATTACAAAACAGAACAGAGGCACACCTTTAGAAGACACACTATGGCTGCTTAACCGGAAAGGTGAGGTGGGGTGATGCATAAAACAAGGGTTTGAAATTAGCTCAGACACCGCTCCATAAGCCAAATATGTAATAGACAAGGCCTACTCCCTGCTCAGTGAACTGGACTCAACACCCCCTAGTCACCGCACAAGAATATATCTGACTAGTATGAATCTGAAAACCTATGTATTGATATCTCTCTGCAAGTGAATCAAGAGGGTGTAAAGCGGCATAAACACAGCAGGGAAAAGCAGCCAAACCCCATTCTAAACATACATTACTTTAAAAAACCCACAAAGCAAAGACAGTGAAAGAGAGAGAAATTCTTACAAAATCCGTTCAGGGGCTCTGATGCCACCTGGTTCGACCATATCTAGACCCACAGCTGGATGAGACATAAGGCTGGACACTCTTGGGGCTGAGAGGATTGGTGAGGTTGGGTGAGCAAATGCAGATACTTTAAAGTAATACCGCGGGGTACCCACCCCATGGGTCTCAAATCTCCAGGTACAAGGGAATCTTCCTACATCAAAACAGGCATGGGAAACCCAGAAGATGGTATGCCGTGAGATTGGGAAAGGTTTCTAAAACTCACCTCATTTATCCTCTCCTTGTGCTCGGGTTCGCCATTCCAGCCGCTTGACTAACCATCTCCCTACTTGGAGAATCAGCACCTTTAACCTCCTGTTTCATCCAGGTTGCAATTTGTCCTGAGGATGAACGGGAAGACGGGGAACCAACGAGAGACTAGCCCTAGGTGTTGGGACAGGCACAGGTCACTCCATTTTCCCATCAGGAAGAAGAATGAACCACAGGCTCAGCCTGCCCCCCAGAACCAAAATAGGGCCTGAAGCAATCCTGCGCTTTTGCGGCCAGCTCCCAAAAAAGCGAGGAGACAAATGGAGCTCAGGGGCACTGCAATTCACAAACGTGCAGAGTTATAAATGAGAACTCTCGTCCACAAATATATTGAGGGAAGGCAACGAAGAGGATTTGAAAGCAAGGCAGATTTGCAGGAAACAGATTTCAGGAGGTAGATTCGACTCGCCTTTAAAGCACATGAAAAGTGGCAAAACGTTGACAATGATGCCCTTGGCCAAAAAGGGCGTATGCGTTTTTCCCTGAATATATTCAGGAAAAAACGCATACGCCCTTTTTGGCCAACCAAGCAAGCCGGAAGGGCAAATCAGCGCTACAAAGAAGTCTCGCTTGCCCTCGGTCAAAAGGGCCATGCTGAACAAAGTGTAAAAACCAGAAAAGCAGGACAGGCCATGGAGACATGGGAGCCTTGCTACGCTGATGGGCGGGATGTAAATTGCCAACAGGCACTCTGGAGATGAGTACGGTGTGTCCTGAAACAAGTAATAAACACAGCGTTGAGAGCATAGGGCACTTCCACTCATGGGCGTATAAATTGGGAAAACTAAAAATCAACAAGACACAGGCACCCCAAACTTTACGGCTGCTCTGTTGCCAAGAACCTCCGCTTCGGTACACCTTCAATATCCCAGGAAAGAGAAAAATGGATAAAGAAATGGTGGTACTTGGCACAATGCAATATCACTCAGCCATGATATCAATGTCATAAGGCTAGTTAGCAGCATGATGAGTGGATTTAGGTACGATGATTCTAAGTGAAATAAGTCACACAGAAAAAGGCACTTATCCTAAGATATCGCTTATAGAGGGAATGTCAAAATCGCTACACTTGAACTGAATTACAAAACAGAACAGAGGCACACCTTTAGAAGACACACTATGGCTGCTTAACCGGAAAGGTGAGGTGGGGTGATGCATAAAACAAGGGTTTGAAATTAGCTCAGACACCGCTCCATAAGCCAAATATGTAATAGACAAGGCCTACTCCCTGCTCAGTGAACTGGACTCAACACCCCCTAGTCACCGCACAAGAATATATCTGACTAGTATGAATCTGAAAACCTATGTATTGATATCTCTCTGCAAGTGAATCAAGAGGGTGTAAAGCGGCATCAACACAGCAGGGAAAAGCAGCCAAGCCCGATTCTAAACATAAATTACTTTAAAAAGCCCACAAAACAAAGACAGTGAAAGAGAGAGAAATTCTTACAAAATCCGTTCAGGGTCTATGATGCAACCTGGATTGACCATATCTAGACCCACAGCTGGATGAGACATAAGGCTGGACACTCTTAGGGCTGGGAGGATTGGTGAGGTTGGGTGAGCAAACGCAGATACTTTAAAGTAACACTGCGGGGAACACACCCCATGGGTCTCAAATCTCCAGGTACAAGGGCATCTTCCTACATCAAAACATGCATGGGAAACCCAGAAGATGGTATGCCATGAGATCGGGAAAGGTTTCTAAAATGCACCTCATTTCTCCTCTCCTTGTGCTCGGGTTCACCATTCCAGCTGCTTGACTAACCATCTCCCTACTTGGAGAATCAGCACCTTTAACCTCCTGATTGTACAGGTTGCAATTTGTCCTGAGGATGAACGTGAAGACGGGGAACCAACGAGAGACGAGCCCTAGGTGTTGGGACAGGCATAGGTCACCCCATTTTCCCATCAGGAAGAAGAATGAACCACAGGCTCAGCCTGCCCCCCAGAACCAAAATAGGGCCTGAAGCAATCCTTCGCTTTTGCGGCCAGCTCCCAAAAAAGCGAGGAGCCAAATGGAGCTCAGGGGCACTGCAATTCACAAACGTGCAGAGTTATAAATGAGAACTCTCGTCCACAAATATATTGAGGGAAGGCAACGAAGAGGATTTGAAAGCAAGGCAGATTTGCAGGAAACAGATTTCAGGAGGTAGATTCGACTCGCCTTTAAAGCACATGAAAAGCGGCAAAACTTTGACAATGATGCCCTTGGCCAAAAGGGGCGTATGCGTTTTTTCCTGAATACATTCAGGAAAAAACGCATACGCCCCTTTTGGCCAACCAAGCAAGCCGGAAGGGCAAATCAGCGCTACAAAGAAGTCTCGCTTGCCCTCGGTCAAATGGGCCATGCTGAACAAAGTGTAAAAACCAGAAAAGCAGGACAGGCCATGGAGACATGGGAGCCTTGCTACGCTGATGGGCGGGATGTAAATTGCCAACAGGCACTCTGGAGATGAGTACGGTGTGTCCTGAAACAAGTAATAAACACAGCGTAGAGAGCATAGGGCACTTCCACTCATGGGCGTATAAATTGGGAAAACTAAAAATCAACAAGACACAGGCACCCTAAAGTTTACGGCTGCTCTGTTTCCAAGAACCTCCGCTTCGGTACACCTTCAATATCCCAGGAAAGAGAAAAATGGATAAAGAAATGGTGGTACTTGGCACAATGGAATATCACTCAGCCATGAAATCAATGTCATAAGGCTAGTTAGCAGCATGATGAGTGGATTTAGGTACGATGATTCTAAGTGAAATAAGTCACACAGAAAAAGACACTTATCCTAAGATATCGCTTATAGAGGGAATGTCAAAATCGCTACACTTGAACTGAATTAGAAAACAGAACAGAGGCACACCTTTAGAAGACACACTATGGCTGCTTAACGGGAAAGGTGAGGTGGGGTGATGCATAAAACAAGGGTTTGAAATTAGCTCAGAGACCGCTCCATAAGCCAAATATGTAATAGACAAGGCCTACTCCCTGCTCAGTGAACTGGACTCAACACACCCTAGTCACCACACAAGAATATATCTGACTAGTAAGAATCTGAAAACCTATGTATCGATATCTCTCTGCAAGTGAATCAAGAGGTTGTAAAGCGGCATCAACACAGCAGGGAAAAGCAGCCAAGCCCGATTCTAAACATACATTACTTTAAAAAACCCACAAAACAAAGACAGTGAAAGAGAGAGAAATTCTTACAAAATCCGTTCAGGGTCTCTGATGCAACCTGGATTGACCATATCTACACCCACAGCTGAATGAGACATAAGGCGGGACACTCTTGGGGCTGAGAGGATTGGTGAGGTTGGGTGAGCAAACGCAGATACTTTAAGGTAACACTGCGGGGAACACACCCCATGGGTCTCAAATCTCCAGGTACAAGGGCATCTTCCTACATCAAAACATGCATGGGAAACCCAGAAGATGGTATGCCATGAGATCGGGAAAGGTTTCTAAAACGCACCTCATTTCTCCTCTCCTTGTGCTCGGGTTCGCCATTCCAGCTGCTTGGCTAAACATCTCCCTACTTGGAGAATCAGCTCCTTTAACCTCCTGTTTCGTCCAGGTTGCAATTTGTCCTGAGGATGAACGGGAAGACGGGGAACCAACGAAAGACTAGCCCTAGGTGTTGGGACAGGCACAGGTCACTCCATTTTCCCATCAGGAAGAAGAATGAACCACAGGCTTAGCCTGCACCCCAGAACCAAAATAGGGCCTGAAGCAATCCTGCGCTTTTGCGGCCAGCTCCCAAAAAAGCGAGGAGACAAATGGAGCTCAGGGGCACTGCAATTCACAAACGTGCAGAGTTATAAATGAGAACTCTCGTCCACAAATATATTGAGGGAAGGCAACGAAGAGGATTTGAAAGCAAGGCAGATTTGCAGGAAACAGATTTCAGGAGGTAGATTCGACTCGCCTTGAAAGCACATGAAAAGCGGCAAAACGTTGACAATGATGCCCTTGGCCAAAAAGGGCGTATGCGTTTTTTCCTGAATATATTCAGGAAAAAACGCATACGCCCTTTTTGGCCAACCAAGCAAGCCGGAAGTGCAAATCAACGCTACAAAGAAGTCTCGCTTGCCCTCGGTCAAAAGGGCCATGCTGAACAAAGTGTAAAAACCAGAAAAGCAGGACAGGCCATGGAGACATGGGAGCCTTACTACGCTGATGGGCGGGATGTAAATTGCCAACAGGCACTCTGGAGAAGAGTACGGTGTGTCCTGAAACAAGTAATAAACACAGCGTTGAGAGCATAGGGCACTTCCACTCATGGGCGTATAAATTGGGAAAACTAAAAATCAACAAGACACAGGCACCCCAAACTTTACGGCTGCTCTGTTTCCAAGAACCTCCGCTTCGGTACACCTTCAATATCCCAGGAAAGAGAAAAATGGATAAAGAAATGGTGGTACTTGGCACAATGCAATATCACTCAGCCATGAAATCAATGTCATAAGGCTAGTTAGCAGCATGATGAGTGGATTTAGGTACGATGATTCTAAGTGAAATAAGTCACACAGAAAAAAGCACTTATCCTAAGATATCGCTTATAGAGGGAATGTCAAAATCGCTACACTTGAACTGAATTACAAAACAGAACAGAGGCACACCTTTAGAAGACACACTATGGCTGCTTAACCGGAAAGGTGAGGTGGGGTGATGCATAAAACAAGGGTTTGAAATTAGCTCAGACACCGCTCCATAAGCCAAATATGTAATAGACAAGGCCTACTCCCTGCTCAGTGAACTGGACTCAACACCCCCTAGTCACTGCACAAGAATATATCTGACTAGTATGAATCTGAAAACCTATGTATTGATATCTCTCTGCAAGTGAATCAAGAGGGTGTAAACCGGCATAAACACAGCAGGGAATAGCAGCCAAACCCCATTCTAAACATACATTACTTTAAAAAACCCACAAAGCAAAGACAGTGAAAGAGAGAGAAATTCTTACAAAATCCGTTCAGGGTCTCTGATGCAACCTGGATTGACCATATCTAGACCCACAGCTGGATGAGACATAAGGCTGGACACTCTTGGGGCTGAGAGGATTGGTGAGGTTGGGTGAGCAAACGCAGATACTTTAAGGTAACACTGCGGGGAACACACCCCATGGGTCTCAAATCTCCAGGTACAAGGGCATCTTCCTACATCAAAACATGCATGGGAAACCCAGAAGATGGTATGCCATGAGATCGGGAAAGGTTTCTAAAATGCACCTCATTTCTCCTCTCCTTGTGCTCGGGTTCACCATTCCAGCTGCTTGACTAACCATCTCCCTACTTGGAGAATCAGCACCTTTAACCTCCTGATTGTACAGGTTGCAATTTGTCCTGAGGATGAACGTGAAGACGGGGAACCAACGAGAGACGAGCCCTAGGTGTTGGGACAGGCATAGGTCACTCCATTTTCCCATCAGGAAGAAGAATGAACCACAGGCTCAGCCTACCCCCCAGAACCAAAATAGGGCCTGAAGCAATCCTGCGCTTTTGCGGCCAGCTCCCAAAAAAGCGAGGAGCCAAATGGAGCTCAGGGGCACTGCAATTCACAAACATGCAGAGTTATAAATGAGAACTCTCGTCCACAAATATATTGAAGGAAGGCAACGAAGAGGATTTGAAAGCAAGGCAGATTTGCAGGAAACAGATTTCAGGAGGTAGATTCGACTCGCCTTTAAAGCACATGAAAAGCGGCAAAACGTTGACAATGATGCCCTTGGCCAAAAAGGGCGTATGCGTTTTTTCCTGAATATATTCAGGAAAAAACGCATACGCCCTTTTTGGCCAACCAAGCAAGCCGGAAGTGCAAATCAACGCTACAAAGAAGTCTCGCTTGCCCTCGGTCAAAAGGGCCATGCTGAACAAAGTGTAAAAACCAGAAAAGCAGGACAGGCCATGGAGACATGGGAGCCTTACTACGCTGATGGGCGGGATGTAAATTGCCAACAGGCACTCTGGAGAAGAGTACGGTGTGTCCTGAAACAAGTAATAAACACAGCGTAGAGAGCATAGGGCACTTCCACTCATGGGCGTATAAATTGGGAAAACTAAAAATCAACAAGACACAGGCACCCCAAACTTTACGGCTGCTCTGTTTCCAAGAACCTCCGCTTCGGTACACCTTCAATATCCCAGGAAAGAGAAAAATGGATAAAGAAATGGTGGTACTTGGCACAATGCAATATCACTCAGCCATGAAATCAATGTCATAAGGCTACTTAGCAGCATGATGAGTAGATTTAGGTACGATGATTCTAAGTGAAATAAGTCACACAGAAAAAGGCACTTATCCTAAGATATCGCTTATAGAGGGAATGTCAAAATCGCTACACTTGAACTGAATTACAACACAGAACAGAGGCACACCTTTAGAAGACACACTATGGCTGCTTAACCGGAAAGGTGAGGTGGGGTGATGCATAAAACAAGGGTTTGAAATTAGCTCAGACACCGCTCCATAAGCCAAATATGTAATAGACAAGGCCTACTCCCTGCTCAGTGAACTGGACTCAACACCCCCTAGTCACTGCACAAGAATATATCTGACTAGTATGAATCTGAAAACCTATGTATTGATATCTCTCTGCAAGTGAATCAAGAGGGTGTAAACCGGCATAAACACAGCAGGGAATAGCAGCCAAACCCCATTCTAAACATACATTACTTTAAAAAACCCACAAAGCAAAGACAGTGAAAGAGAGAGAAATTCTTACAAAATCCGTTCAGGGTCTCTGATGCAACCTGGATTGACCATATCTAGACCCACAGCTGGATGAGACATAAGGCTGGACACTCTTGGGGCTGAGAGGATTGGTGAGGTTGGGTGAGCAAACGCAGATACTTTAAGGTAACACTGCGGGGAACACACCCCATGGGTCTCAAATCTCCAGGTACAAGGGCATCTTCCTACATCAAAACATGCATGGGAAACCCAGAAGATGGTATGCCATGAGATTGGGAAAAGTTTCTAAAATGCACCTCATTTCTCCTCTCCTTGTGCTCGGGTTCACCATTCCAGCTGCTTGACTAACCATCTCCCTACTTGGAGAATCAGCACCTGTAACCTCCTGATTGTACAGGTTGCAATTTGTCCTGAGGATGAACGTGAAGACGGGGAACCAACGAGAGACGAGCCCTAGGTGTTGGGACAGGCATAGGTCACTCCATTTTCCCATCAGGAAGAAGAATGAACCACAGGCTCAGCCTGCCCCCAGAACCAAAATAGGGCCTGAAGCAATCCTGCGCTTTTGCGGCCAGCTCCCAAAAAAGCGAGGAGCCAAATGGAGCTCAGGGGCACTGCAATTCACAAACGTGCAGAGTTATAAATGAGAACTCTCGTCCACAAATATATTGAGGCAAGGCAACGAAGAGGATTTGAAAGCAAGGCAGATTTGCAGGAAACAGATTTCAGGAGGTAGATTCGACTCGCCTTTAAAGCACATGAAAAGCGGCAAAACGTTGACAATGATGCCCTTGGCCAAAAGGGGCGTATGCGTTTTTTCCTGAATACATTCAGGAAAAAACGCATACGCCCCTTTTGGCCAACCAAGCAAGCCGGAAGGGCAAATCAGCGCTACAAAGAAGTCTCGCTTGCCCTCGGTCAAAAGGGCCATGCTGAACAAAGTGTAAAAACCAGAAAAGCAGGACAGGCCATGGAGACATGGGAGCCTTACTACGCTGATGGGCGGGATGTAAATTGCCAACAGGCACTCTGGAGAAGAGTACGGTGTGTCCTGAAACAAGTAATAAACACAGCGTTGAGAGCATAGGGCACTTCCACTCATGGGCGTATAAATTGGGAAAACTAAAAATCAACAAGACACAGGCACCCCAAACTTTACGGCTGCTCTGTTTCCAAGAACCTCCGCTTCGGTACACCTTCAATATCCCAGGAAAGAGAAAAATGGATAAAGAAATGGTGGTACTTGGCACAATGCAATATCACTCAGCCATGAAATCAATGTCATAAGGCTAGTTAGCAGCATGATGAGTGGATTTAGGTACGATGATTCTAAGTGAAATAAGTCACACAGAAAAAGGCACTTATCCTAAGATATCGCTTATAGAGGGAATGTCAAAATCGCTACACTTGAACTGAATTACAAAACAGAACAGAGGCACACCTTTAGAAGACACACTATGGCTGCTTAACCGGAAAGGTGAGGTGGGGTGATGCATAAAACAAGGGTTTGAAATTAGCTCAGACACCGCTCCATAAGCCAAATATGTAATAGACAAGGCCTACTCCCTGCTCAGTGAACTGGACTCAACACCCCCTAGTCACTGCACAAGAATATATCTGACTAGTATGAATCTGAAAACCTATGTATTGATATCTCTCTGCAAGTGAATCAAGAGGGTGTAAACCGGCATAAACACAGCAGGGAATAGCAGCCAAACCCCATTCTAAACATACATTACTTTAAAAAACCCACAAAGCAAAGACAGTGAAAGAGAGAGAAATTCTTACAAAATCCGTTCAGGGTCTCTGATGCAACCTGGATTGACCATATCTAGACCCACAGCTGGATGAGACATAAGGCTGGACACTCTTGGGGCTGAGAGGATTGGTGAGGTTGGGTGAGCAAACGCAGATACTTTAAGGTAACACTGCGGGGAACACACCCCATGGGTCTCAAATCTCCAGGTACAAGGGCATCTTCCTACATCAAAACATGCATGGGAAACCCAGAAGATGGTATGCCATGAGATCGGGAAAGGTTTCTAAAATGCACCTCATTTCTCCTCTCCTTGTGCTCGGGTTCACCATTCCAGCTGCTTGACTAACCATCTCCCTACTTGGAGAATCAGCACCTTTAACCTCCTGATTGTACAGGTTGCAATTTGTCCTGAGGATGAACGTGAAGACGGGGAACCAACGAGAGACGAGCCCTAGGTGTTGGGACAGGCATAGGTCACTCCATTTTCCCATCAGGAAGAAGAATGAACCACAGGCTCAGCCTACCCCCCAGAACCAAAATAGGGCCTGAAGCAATCCTGCGCTTTTGCGGCCAGCTCCCAAAAAAGCGAGGAGCCAAATGGAGCTCAGGGGCACTGCAATTCACAAACATGCAGAGTTATAAATGAGAACTCTCGTCCACAAATATATTGAAGGAAGGCAACGAAGAGGATTTGAAAGCAAGGCAGATTTGCAGGAAACAGATTTCAGGAGGTAGATTCGACTCGCCTTTAAAGCACATGAAAAGCGGCAAAACGTTGACAATGATGCCCTTGGCCAAAAAGGGCGTATGCGTTTTTTCCTGAATATATTCAGGAAAAAACGCATACGCCCTTTTTGGCCAACCAAGCAAGCCGGAAGTGCAAATCAACGCTACAAAGAAGTCTCGCTTGCCCTCGGTCAAAAGGGCCATGCTGAACAAAGTGTAAAAACCAGAAAAGCAGGACAGGCCATGGAGACATGGGAGCCTTACTACGCTGATGGGCGGGATGTAAATTGCCAACAGGCACTCTGGAGAAGAGTACGGTGTGTCCTGAAACAAGTAATAAACACAGCGTTGAGAGCATAGGGCACTTCCACTCATGGGCGTATAAATTGGGAAAACTAAAAATCAACAAGACACAGGCACCCCAAACTTTACGGCTGCTCTGTTTCCAAGAACCTCCGCTTCGGTACACCTTCAATATCCCAGGAAAGAGAAAAATGGATAAAGAAATGGTGGTACTTGGCACAATGCAATATCACTCAGCCATGAAATCAATGTCATAAGGCTAGTTAGCAGCATGATGAGTGGATTTAGGTACGATGATTCTAAGTGAAATAAGTCACACAGAAAAAGGCACTTATCCTAAGATATCGCTTATAGAGGGAATGTCAAAATCGCTACACTTGAACTGAATTACAACACAGAACAGAGGCACACCTTTAGAAGACACACTATGGCTGCTTAACCGGAAAGGTGAGGTGGGGTGATGCATAAAACAAGGGTTTGAAATTAGCTCAGACACCGCTCCATAAGCCAAATATGTAATAGACAAGGCCTACTCCCTGCTCAGTGAACTGGACTCAACACCCCCTAGTCACTGCACAAGAATATATCTGACTAGTATGAATCTGAAAACCTATGTATTGATATCTCTCTGCAAGTGAATCAAGAGGGTGTAAACCGGCATAAACACAGCAGGGAATAGCAGCCAAACCCCATTCTAAACATACATTACTTTAAAAAACCCACAAAGCAAAGACAGTGAAAGAGAGAGAAATTCTTACAAAATCCGTTCAGGGTCTCTGATGCAACCTGGATTGACCATATCTAGACCCACAGCTGGATGAGACATAAGGCTGGACACTCTTGGGGCTGAGAGGATTGGTGAGGTTGGGTGAGCAAACGCAGATACTTTAAGGTAACACTGCGGGGAACACACCCCATGGGTCTCAAATCTCCAGGTACAAGGGCATCTTCCTACATCAAAACATGCATGGGAAACCCAGAAGATGGTATGCCATGAGATTGGGAAAGGTTTCTAAAATGCACCTCATTTCTCCTCTCCTTGTGCTCGGGTTCACCATTCCAGCTGCTTGACTAACCATCTCCCTACTTGGAGAATCAGCACCTTTAACCTCCTGATTGTACAGGTTGCAATTTGTCCTGAGGATGAACGTGAAGACGGGGAACCAACGAGAGACGAGCCCTAGGTGTTGGGACAGGCATAGGTCACTCCATTTTCCCATCAGGAAGA
Organism: Eubalaena glacialis; assembly: GCF_028564815.1. Lineage (NCBI taxonomy): Eukaryota > Metazoa > Chordata > Mammalia > Artiodactyla > Balaenidae > Eubalaena > Eubalaena glacialis. The sequence goes on from NW_026871238.1 coordinate 321,058, forward strand.
AGAATGAACCACAGGCTCAGCCTGCCCCCAGAACCAAAATAGGGCCTGAAGCAATCCTGCGCTTTTGCGGCCAGCTCCCAAAAAAGCGAGGAGCCAAATGGAGCTCAGGGGCACTGCAATTCACAAACGTGCAGAGTTATAAATGAGAACTCTCGTCCACAAATATATTGAGGGAAGGCAACGAAGAGGATTTGAAAGCAAGGCAGATTTGCAGGAAACAGATTTCAGGAGGTAGATTCGACTCGCCTTTAAAGCACATGAAAAGCGGCAAAACGTTGACAATGATGCCCTTGGCCAAAAGGGGCGTATGCGTTTTTTCCTGAATACATTCAGGAAAAAACGCATACGCCCCTTTTGGCCAACCAAGCAAGCCGGAAGGGCAAATCAGCGCTACAAAGAAGTCTCGCTTGCCCTCGGTCAAAAGGGCCATGCTGAACAAAGTGTAAAAACCAGAAAAGCAGGACAGGCCATGGAGACATGGGAGCCTTGCTACGCTGATGGGCGGGATGTAAATTGCCAACAGGCACTCTGGAGAAGAGTACGGTGTGTCCTGAAACAAGTAATAAACACAGCGTTGAGAGCATAGGGCACTTCCACTCATGGGCGTATAAATTGGGAAAACTAAAAATCAACAAGACACAGGCACCCCAAACTTTACGGCTGCTCTGTTTCCAAGAACCTCCGCTTCGGTACACCTTCAATATCCCAGGAAAGAGAAAAATGGATAAAGAAATGGTGGTACTTGGCACAATGCAATATCACTCAGCCATGAAATCAATGTCATAAGGCTAGTTAGCAGCATGATGAGTGGATTTAGGTACGATGATTCTAAGTGAAATAAGTCACACAGAAAAAGGCACTTATCCTAAGATATCGCTTATAGAGGGAATGTCAAAATCGCTACACTTGAACTGAATTACAACACAGAACAGAGGCACACCTTTAGAAGACACACTATGGCTGCTTAACCGGAAAGGTGAGGTGGGGTGATGCATAAAACAAGGGTTTGAAATTAGCTCAGACACCGCTCCATAAGCCAAATATGTAATAGACAAGGCCTACTCCCTGCTCAGTGAACTGGACTCAACACCCCCTAGTCACTGCACAAGAATATATCTGACTAGTATGAATCTGAAAACCTATGTATTGATATCTCTCTGCAAGTGAATCAAGAGGGTGTAAACCGGCATAAACACAGCAGGGAATAGCAGCCAAACCCCATTCTAAACATACATTACTTTAAAAAACCCACAAAGCAAAGACAGTGAAAGAGAGAGAAATTCTTACAAAATCCGTTCAGGGTCTCTGATGCAACCTGGATTGACCATATCTAGACCCACAGCTGGATGAGACATAAGGCTGGACACTCTTGGGGCTGAGAGGATTGGTGAGGTTGGGTGAGCAAACGCAGATACTTTAAGGTAACACTGCGGGGAACACACCCCATGGGTCTCAAATCTCCAGGTACAAGGGCATCTTCCTACATCAAAACATGCATGGGAAACCCAGAAGATGGTATGCCATGAGATCGGGAAAGGTTTCTAAAATGCACCTCATTTCTCCTCTCCTTGTGCTCGGGTTCACCATTCCAGCTGCTTGACTAACCATCTCCCTACTTGGAGAATCAGCACCTTTAACCTCCTGATTGTACAGGTTGCAATTTGTCCTGAGGATGAACGTGAAGACGGGGAACCAACGAGAGACGAGCCCTAGGTGTTGGGACAGGCATAGGTCACTCCATTTTCCCATCAGGAAGAAGAATGAACCACAGGCTCAGCCTACCCCCCAGAACCAAAATAGGGCCTGAAGCAATCCTGCGCTTTTGCGGCCAGCTCCCAAAAAAGCGAGGAGCCAAATGGAGCTCAGGGGCACTGCAATTCACAAACATGCAGAGTTATAAATGAGAACTCTCGTCCACAAATATATTGAAGGAAGGCAACGAAGAGGATTTGAAAGCAAGGCAGATTTGCAGGAAACAGATTTCAGGAGGTAGATTCGACTCGCCTTTAAAGCACATGAAAAGCGGCAAAACGTTGACAATGATGCCCTTGGCCAAAAAGGGCGTATGCGTTTTTTCCTGAATATATTCAGGAAAAAACGCATACGCCCTTTTTGGCCAACCAAGCAAGCCGGAAGTGCAAATCAACGCTACAAAGAAGTCTCGCTTGCCCTCGGTCAAAAGGGCCATGCTGAACAAAGTGTAAAAACCAGAAAAGCAGGACAGGCCATGGAGACATGGGAGCCTTACTACGCTGATGGGCGGGATGTAAATTGCCAACAGGCACTCTGGAGAAGAGTACGGTGTGTCCTGAAACAAGTAATAAACACAGCGTTGAGAGCATAGGGCACTTCCACTCATGGGCGTATAAATTGGGAAAACTAAAAATCAACAAGACACAGGCACCCCAAACTTTACGGCTGCTCTGTTTCCAAGAACCTCCGCTTCGGTACACCTTCAATATCCCAGGAAAGAGAAAAATGGATAAAGAAATGGTGGTACTTGGCACAATGCAATATCACTCAGCCATGAAATCAATGTCATAAGGCTAGTTAGCAGCATGATGAGTGGATTTAGGTACGATGATTCTAAGTGAAATAAGTCACACAGAAAAAAGCACTTATCCTAAGATATCGCTTATAGAGGGAATGTCAAAATCGCTACACTTGAACTGAATTACAAAACAGAACAGAGGCACACCTTTAGAAGACACACTATGGCTGCTTAACCGGAAAGGTGAGGTGGGGTGATGCATAAAACAAGGGTTTGAAATTAGCTCAGACACCGCTCCATAAGCCAAATATGTAATAGACAAGGCCTACTCCCTGCTCAGTGAACTGGACTCAACACCCCCTAGTCACCGCACAAGAATATATCTGACTAGTATGAATCTGAAAACCTATGTATTAATATCTCTCTGCAAGTGAATCAAGAGGGTGTAAACCGGCATAAACACAGCAGGGAATAGCAGCCAAACCCCATTCTAAACATACATTACTTTAAAAAACCCACAAAGCAAAGACAGTGAAAGAGAGAGAAATTCTTACAAAATCTGTTCAGGGTCTCTGATGCAACCTGGATTGACCATATCTAGACCCACAGCTGGATGAGACATAAGGCTGGACACTCTTGGGGCTGAGAGGATTGGTGAGGTTGGGTGAGCAAATGCAGATACTTTAAAGTAATACCGCGGGGTACCCACCCCATGGGTCTCAAATCTCCAGGTACAAGGGAATCTTCCTACATCAAAACATGCATGGGAAACCCAGAAGATGGTATGCCATGAGATCGGGAAAGGTTTCTAAAACGCACCTCATTTCTCCTCTCCTTGTGCTCGGGTTCGCCATTCCAGCTGCTTGACTAACCATCTCCCTACTTGGAGAATCAGCACCTTTAACCTCCTGTTTCGTCCAGGTTGCAATTTGTCCTGAGGATGAACGGGAAGACGGGGAACCAACGAAAGACTAGCCCTAGGTGTTGGGACAGGCACAGGTCACTCCATTTTCCCATCAGGAAGAAGAATGAACCACAGGCTCAGCCTGCACCCCAGAACCAAAATAAGGCCTGAAGCAATCCTGCGCTTTTGCGGCCAGCTCCCAAAAAAGCGAGGAGACAAATGGAGCTCAGGGGCACTGCAATTCACAAACGTGCAGAGTTATAAATGAGAACTCTCGTCCACAAATATATTGAGGGAAGGCAACGAAGAGGATTTGAAAGCAAGGCAGATTTGCAGGAAACAGATTTCAGGAGGTAGATTCGACTCGCCTTTAAAGCACATGAAAAGCGGCAAAAGGTTGACAATGATGCCCTTGGCCAAAAAGGGCGTATGCGTTTTTTCCTGAATATATTCAGGAAAAAACGCATACGCCCTTTTTGGCCAACCAAGCAAGCCGGAAGTGCAAATCAACGCTACAAAGAAGTCTCGCTTGCCCTCGGTCAAAAGGGCCATGCTGAACAAAGTGTAAAAACCAGAAAAGCAGGACAGGCCATGGAGACATGGGAGCCTTACTACGCTGATGGGCGGGATGTAAATTGCCAACAGGCACTCTGGAGAAGAGTACGGTGTGTCCTGAAACAAGTAATAAACACAGCGTAGAGAGCATAGGGCACTTCCACTCATGGGCGTATAAATTGGGAAAACTAAAAATCAACAAGACACAGGCACCCTAAAGTTTACGGCTGCTCTGTTTCCAAGAACCTCCGCTTCGGTACACCTTCAATATCCCAGGAAAGAGAAAAATGGATAAAGAAATGGTGGTACTTGGCACAATGGAATATCACTCAGCCATGAAATCAATGTCATAAGGCTAGTTAGCAGCATGATGAGTGGATTTAGGTACGATGATTCTAAGTGAAATAAGTCACACAGAAAAAGACACTTATCCTAAGATATCGTTTATAGAGGGAATGTCAAAATCGCTACACTTGAACTGAATTACAAAACAGAACAGAGTCACACCTTTAGAAGACACACTATGGCTGCTTAACGGGAAAGGTGAGGTCGGGTGATGCATAAAACAAGGGTTTCAAATTAGCTCAGAGACCGCTCCATAAGCCAAATATGTAATAGACAAGGCCTACTCCCTGCTCAGTGAACTGGACTCAACACACCCTAGTCACCACACAAGAATATATCTGACTAGTAAGAATCTGAAAACCTATGTATCGATATCTCTCTGCAAGTGAATCAAGAGGTTGTAAAGCGGCATCAACACAGCAGGGAAAAGCAGCCAAGCCCGATTCTAAACATACATTACTTTAAAAAACCCACAAAACAAAGACAGTGAAAGAGAGAGAAATTCTTACAAAATCCGTTCAGGGTCTATGATGCAACCTGGATTGACCATATCTACACCCACAGCTGAATGAGACATAAGGCGGGACACTCTTGGGGCTGAGAGGATTGGTGAGGTTGGGTGAGCAAACGCAGATACTTTAAGGTAACACTGCGGGGAACACACCCCATGGGTCTCAAATCTCCAGGTACAAGGGCATCTTCCTACATCAAAACATGCATGGGAAACCCAGAAGATGGTATGCCATGAGATCGGGAAAGGTTTCTAAAATGCACCTCATTTCTCCTCTCCTTGTGCTCGGGTTCACCATTCCAGCTGCTTGACTAACCATCTCCCTACTTGGAGAATCAGCACCTTTAACCTCCTGATTGTACAGGTTGCAATTTGTCCTGAGGATGAACGTGAAGACGGGGAACCAACGAGAGACGAGCCCTAGGTGTTGGGACAGGCATAGGTCACTCCATTTTCCCATCAGGAAGAAGAATGAACCACAGGCTCAGCCTGCCCCCAGAACCAAAATAGGGCCTGAAGCAATCCTGCGCTTTTGCGGCCAGCTCCCAAAAAAGCGAGGAGCCAAATGGAGCTCAGGGGCACTGCAATTCACAAACGTGCAGAGTTATAAATGAGAACTCTCGTCCACAAATATATTGAGGGAAGGCAACGAAGAGGATTTGAAAGCAAGGCAGATTTGCAGGAAACAGATTTCAGGAGGTAGATTCGACTCGCCTTTAAAGCACATGAAAAGCGGCAAAACGTTGACAATGATGCCCTTGGCCAAAAGGGGCGTATGCGTTTTTTCCTGAATACATTCAGGAAAAAACGCATACGCCCCTTTTGGCCAACCAAGCAAGCCGGAAGGGCAAATCAGCGCTACAAAGAAGTCTCGCTTGCCCTCGGTCAAAAGGGCCATGCTGAACAAAGTGTAAAAACCAGAAAAGCAGGACAGGCCATGGAGACATGGGAGCCTTGCTACGCTGATGGGCGGGATGTAAATTGCCAACAGGCACTCTGGAGATGAGTACGGTGTGTCCTGAAACAAGTAATAAACACAGCGTTGAGAGCATAGGGCACTTCCACTCATGGGCATATAAATTGGGAAAACTAAAAATCAACAAGACACAGGCACCCCAAACTTTACGGCTGCTCTGTTTCCAAGAACCTCCGCTTCGGTACACCTTCAATATCCCAGGAAAGAGAAAAATGGATAAAGAAATGGTGGTACTTGGCACAATGCAATATCACTCAGCCATGAAATCAATGTAATAAGGCTAGTTAGCAGCATGATGAGTGGATTTAGGTACGATGATTCTAAGTGAAATAAGTCACACAGAAAAAGGCACTTATCCTAAGATATCGCTTATAGAGGGAATGTCAAAATCGCTACACTTGAACTGAATTACAAAACAGAACAGAGGCACACCTTTAGAAGACACACTATGGCTGCTTAACCGGAAAGGTGAGGTGGGGTGATGCATAAAACAAGGGTTTCAAATTAGCTCAGAGACCGCTCCATAAGCCAAATATGTAATAGACAAGGCCTACTCCCTGCTCAGTGAACTGGACTCAACACACCCTAGTCACCACACAAGAATATATCTGACTAGTAAGAATCTGAAAACCTATGTATCGATATCTCTCTGCAAGTGAATCAAGAGGGTGTAAACCGGCATAAACACAGCAGGGAATAGCAGCCAAACCCCATTCTAAACATACATTACTTTAAAAAACCCACAAAGCAAAGACAGTGAAAGAGAGAGAAATTCTTACAAAATCTGTTCAGGGTCTCTGATGCAACCTGGATTGACCATATCTAGACCCACAGCTGGATGAGACATAAGGCTGGACACTCTTGGGGCTGAGAGGATTGGTGAGGTTGGGTGAGCAAATGCAGATACTTTAAAGTAATACCGCGGGGTACCCACCCCATGGGTCTCAAATCTCCAGGTACAAGGGAATCTTCCTACATCAAAACATGCATGGGAAACCCAGAAGATGGTATGCCATGAGATCGGGAAAGGTTTCTAAAACGCACCTCATTTCTCCTCTCCTTGTGCTCGGGTTCGCCATTCCAGCTGCTTGACTAACCATCTCCCTACTTGGAGAATCAGCACCTTTAACCTCCTGTTTCGTCCAGGTTGCAATTTGTCCTGAGGATGAACGGGAAGACGGGGAACCAACGAGAGACGAGCCCTAGGTGTTGGGACAGGCACAGGTCACTCCATTTTCCCATCAGGAAGAAGAATGAACCACAGGCTCAGCCTGCACCCCAGAACCAAAATAGGGCCTGAAGCAATCCTGCGCTTTTGCGGCCAGCTCCCAAAAAAGCGAGGAGACAAATGGAGCTCAGGGGCACTGCAATTCACAAACGTGCAGAGTTATAAATGAGAACTCTCGTCCACAAATATATTGAGGGAAGGCAACGAAGAGGATTTGAAAGCAAGGCAGATTTGCAGGAAACAGATTTCAGGAGGTAGATTCGACTCGCCTTTAAAGCACATGAAAAGCGGCAAAACGTTGACAATGATGCCCTTGGCCAAAAAGGGCGTATGCGTTTTTTCCTGAATATATTCAGGAAAAAACGCATACGCCCTTTTTGGCCAACCAAGCAAGCCGGAAGGGCAAATCAGCGCTACAAAGAAGTCTCGCTTGCCCTCGGTCAAAAGGGCCATGCTGAACAAAGTGTAAAAACCAGAAAAGCAGGACAGGCCATGGAGACATGGAAGCCTTGCTACGCTGATGGGCGGGATGTAAATTGCCAACAGGCACTCTGGAGAAGAGTACGGTGTGTCCTGAAACAAGTAATAAACACAGCGTAGAGAGCATAGGGCACTTCCACTCATGGGCGTATAAATTGGGAAAACTAAAAATCAACAAGACACAGGCACCCTAAAGTTTACGGCTGCTCTGTTTCCAAGAACCTCCACTTCGGTACACCTTCAATATCCCAGGAAAGAGAAAAATGGATAAAGAAATGGTGGTACTTGGCAGAGTGGAATATCACTCAGCCATGAAATCAATGTCATAAGGCTAGTTAGCAGCATGATGAGTGGATTTAGATACGATGATTCTAAGTGAAATAAGTCACACAGAAAAAGACACTTATCCTAAGATATCGCTTATAGAGGGAATGTCAAAATCGCTACACTTGAACTGAATTACAAAACAGAACAGAGGCACACCTTTAGAAGACACACTATGGCTGCTTAACCGGAAAGGTGAGGTGGGGTGATGCATAAAACAAGGGTTTGAAATTAGCTCAGACACCGCTCCATAAGCCAAATATGTAATAGACAAGGCCTACTCCCTGCTCAGTGAACTGGACTCAACACCCCCTAGTCACCGCACAAGAATATATCTGACTAGTATGAATCTGAAAACCTATGTATTGATATCTCTCTGCAAGTGAATCAAGAGGGTGTAAACCGGCATAAACACAGCAGGGAATAGCAGCCAAACCCCATTCTAAACATACATTACTTTAAAAAACCCACAAAGCAAAGACAGTGAAAGAGAGAGAAATTCTTACAAAATCCGTTCAGGGTCTCTGATGCAACCTGGATTGACCATATCTAGACCCACAGCTGGATGAGACATAAGGCTGGACACTCTTGGGGCTGAGAGGATTGGTGAGGTTGGGTGAGCAAATGCAGATACTTTAAAGTAATACCGCGGGGTACCCACCCCATGGGTCTCAAATCTCCAGGTACAAGGGAATCTTCCTACATCAAAACATGCATGGGAAACCCAGAAGATGGTATGCCATGAGATCGGGAAAGGTTTCTAAAATGCACCTCATTTCTCCTCTCCTTGTGCTCGGGTTCACCATTCCAGCTGCTTGACTAACCATCTCCCTACTTGGAGAATCAGCACCTTTAACCTCCTGATTGTACAGGTTGCAATTTGTCCTGAGGATGAACGTGAAGACGGGGAACCAACGAGAGACGAGCCCTAGGTGTTGGGACAGGCATAGGTCACTCCATTTTCCCATCAGGAAGAAGAATGAACCACAGGCTCAGCCTGCCCCCAGAACCAAAATAGGGCCTGAAGCAATCCTGCGCTTTTGCGGCCAGCTCCCAAAAAAGCGAGGAGCCAAATGGAGCTCAGGGGCACTGCAATTCACAAACGTGCAGAGTTATAAATGAGAACTCTCGTCCACAAATATATTGAGGGAAGGCAACGAAGAGGATTTGAAAGCAAGGCAGATTTGCAGGAAACAGATTTCAGGAGGTAGATTCGACTCGCCTTTAAAGCACATGAAAAGCGGCAAAACGTTGACAATGATGCCCTTGGCCAAAAGGGGCGTATGCGTTTTTTCCTGAATACATTCAGGAAAAAACGCATACGACCCTTTTGGCGAACCAAGCAAGCCGGAAGGGCAAATCAGCGCTACAAAGAAGTCTCGCTTGCCCTCGGTCAAAAGGGCCATGCTGAACAAAGTGTAAAAACCAGAAAAGCAGGACAGGCCATGGAGACATGGGAGCCTTGCTACGCTGATGGGCGGGATGTAAATTGCCAACAGGCACTCTGGAGATGAGTACGGTGTGTCCTGAAACAAGTAATAAACACAGCGTTGAGAGCATAGGGCACTTCCACTCATGGGCATATAAATTGGGAAAACTAAAAATCAACAAGACACAGGCACCCCAAACTTTACGGCTGCTCTGTTTCCAAGAACCTCCGCTTCGGTACACCTTCAATATCCCAGGAAAGAGAAAAATGGATAAAGAAATGGTGGTACTTGGCACAATGCAATATCACTCAGCCATGAAATCAATGTCATAAGGCTAGTTAGCAGCATGATGAGTGGATTTAGGTACGATGATTCTAAGTGAAATAAGTCACACAGAAAAAGGCACTTATCCTAAGATATCGCTTATAGAGGGAATGTCAAAATCGCTACACTTGAACTGAATTACAAAACAGAACAGAGGCACACCTTTAGAAGACACACTATGGCTGCTTAACCGGAAAGGTGAGGTGGGGTGATGCATAAAACAAGGGTTTGAAATTAGCTCAGACACCGCTCCATAAGCCAAATGTGTAATAGACAAGGCCTACTCCCTGCTCAGTGAACTGGACTCAACACCCCCTAGTCACCGCACAAGAATATATCTGACTAGTATGAATCTGAAAACCTATGTATTGATATCTCTCTGCAAGTGAATCAAGAGGGTGTAAACCGGCATAAACACAGCAGGGAATAGCAGCCAAACCCCATTCTAAACATACATTACTTTAAAAAACCCACAAAGCAAAGACAGTGAAAGAGAGAGAAATTCTTACAAAATCCGTTCAGGGTCTCTGATGCAACCTGGATTGACCATATCTAGACCCACAGCTGGATGAGACATAAGGCTGGACACTCTTGGGGCTGAGAGGATTGGTGAGGTTGGGTGAGCAAATGCAGATACTTTAAAGTAATACCGCGGGGTACCCACCCCATGGGTCTCAAATCTCCAGGTACAAGGGAATCTTCCTACATCAAAACATGCATGGGAAACCCAGAAGATGGTATGCCATGAGATCGGGAAAGGTTTCTAAAACGCACCTCATTTCTCCTCTCCTTGTGCTCGGGTTCGCCATTCCAGCTGCTTGACTAACCATCTCCCTACTTGGAGAATCAGCACCTTTAACCTCCTGTTTCGTCCAGGTTGCAATTTGTCCTGAGGATGAACGGGAAGACGGGGAACCAACGAAAGACTAGCCCTAGGTGTTGGGACAGGCACAGGTCACTCCATTTTCCCATCAGGAAGAAGAATGAACCACAGGCTCAGCCTGCCCCCCAGAACCAAAATAGGGCCTGAAGCAATCCTGCGCTTTTGCGGCCAGCTCCCAAAAAAGCGAGGAGACAAATGGAGCTCAGGGGCACTGCAATTCACAAACGTGCAGAGTTATAAATGAGAACTCTCGTCCACAAATATATTGAGGGAAGGCAACGAAGAGGATTTGAAAGCAAGGCAGATTTGCAGGAAACAGATTTCAGGAGGTAGATTCGACTCGCCTTTAAAGCACATGAAAAGCGGCAAAAGGTTGACAATGATGCCCTTGGCCAAAAAGGGCGTATGCGTTTTTTCCTGAATATATTCAGGAAAAAACGCATACGCCCTTGTTGGCCAACCAAGCAAGCCGGAAGTGCAAATCAACGCTACAAAGAAGTCTCGCTTGCCCTCGGTCAAAAGGGCCATGCTGAACAAAGTGTAAAAACCAGAAAAGCAGGACAGGCCATGGAGACATGGGAGCCTTACTACGCTGATGGGCGGGATGTAAATTGCCAACAGGCACTCTGGAGAAGAGTACGGTGTGTCCTGAAACAAGTAATAAACACAGCGTAGAGAGCATAGGGCACTTCCACTCATGGGCGTATAAATTGGGAAAACTAAACATCAACAAGACACAGGCACCCTAAAGTTTACGGCTGCTCTGTTTCCAAGAACCTCCGCTTCGGTACACCTTCAATATCCCAGGAAAGAGAAAAATGGATAAAGAAATGGTGGTACTTGGCACAATGGAATATCACTCAGCCATGAAATCAATGTCATAAGGCTAGTTAGCAGCATGATGAGTGGATTTAGGTACGATGATTCTAAGTGAAATAAGTCACACAGAAAAAGACACTTATCCTAAGATATCGCTTATAGAGGGAATGTCAAAATCGCTACACTTGAACTGAATTACAAAACAGAACACAGGCACACCTTTAGAAGACACACTATGGCTGCTTAACGGGAAAGGTGAGGTCGGGTGATGCATAAAACAAGGGTTTCAAATTAGCTCAGAGACCGCTCCATAAGCCAAATATGTAATAGACAAGGCCTACTCCCTGCTCAGTGAACTGGACTCAACACACCCTAGTCACCACACAAGAATATATCTGACTAGTAAGAATCTGAAAACCTATGTATCGATATCTCTCTGCAAGTGAATCAAGAGGTTGTAAAGCGGCATCAACACAGCAGGGAAAAGCAGCCAAGCCCGATTCTAAACATACATTACTTTAAAAAACCCACAAAACAAAGACAGTGAAAGAGAGAGAAATTCTTACAAAATCCGTTCAGGGTCTATGATGCAACCTGGATTGACCATATCTACACCCAAAGCTGAATGAGACATAAGGCGGGACACTCTTGGGGCTGAGAGGATTGGTGAGGTTGGGTGAGCAAACGCAGATACTTTAAGGTAACACTGCGGGGAACACACCCCATGTGTCTCAAATCTCCAGGTACAAGGGCATCTTCCTACATCAAAACATGCATGGGAAACCCAGAAGATGGTATGCCATGAGATCGGGAAAGGTTTCTAAAATGCACCTCATTTCTCCTCTCCTTGTGCTCGGGTTCACCATTCCAGCTGCTTGACTAACCATCTCCCTACTTGGAGAATCGGCACCTTTAACCTCCTGATTGTACAGGTTGCAATTTGTCCTGAGGATGAACGTGAAGACGGGGAACCAACGAGAGACGAGCCCTAGGTGTTGGGACAGGCATAGGTCACTCCATTTTCCCATCAGGAAGAAGAATGAACCACAGGCTCAGCCTGCCCCCAGAACCAAAATAGGGCCTGAAGCAATCCTGCGCTTTTGCGGCCAGCTCCCAAAAAAGCGAAGAGCCAAATGGAGCTCAGGGGCACTGCAATTCACAAACGTGCAGAGTTATAAATGAGAACTCTCGTCCACAAATATATTGAGGGAAGGCAACGAAGAGGATTTGAAAGCAAGGCAGATTTGCAGGAAACAGATTTCAGGAGGTAGATTCGACTCGCCTTTAAAGCACATGAAAAGCGGCAAAACGTTGACAATGATGCCCTTGGCCAAAAGGGGCGTATGCGTTTTTTCCTGAATATATTCAGGAAAAAACGCATACGCCCCTTTTGGCCAACCAAGCAAGCCGGAAGGGCAAATCAGCGCTACAAAGAAGTCTCGCTTGCCCTCGGTCAAAAGGGCCATGCTGAACAAAGTGTAAAAACCAGAAAAGCAGGACAGGCCATGGAGACATGGGAGCCTTGCTACGCTGATGGGCGGGATGTAAATTGCCAACAGGCACTCTGGAGATGAGTACGGTGTGTCCTGAAACAAGTAATAAACACAGCGTTGAGAGCATAGGGCACTTCCACTCATGGGCGTATAAATTGGGAAAACTAAAAATCAACAAGACACAGGCACCCCAAACTTTACGGCTGCTCTGTTTCCAAGAACCTCCGCTTCGGTACACCTTCAATATCCCAGGAAAGAGAAAAATGGATAAAGAAATGGTGGTACTTGGCACAATGCAATATCACTCAGCCATGAAATCAATGTCATAAGGCTAGTTAGCAGCATGATGAGTGGATTTAGGTACGATGATTCTAAGTGAAATAAGTCACACAGAAAAAGGCACTTATCCTAAGATATCGCTTATAGAGGGAATGTCAAAATCGCTACACTTGAACTGAATTACAAAACAGAACACAGGCACACCTTTAGAAGACACACTATGGCTGCTTAACCGGAAAGGTGAGGTGGGGTGATGCATAAAACAAGGGTTTGAAATTAGCTCAGACACCGCTCCATAAGCCAAATATGTAATAGACAAGGCCTACTCCCTGCTCAGTGAACTTGACTCAACACCCCCTAGTCACCGCACAAGAATATATCTGACTAGTATGAATCTGAAAACCTATGTATTGATATCTCTCTGCAAGTGAATTAAGAGGGTGTAAACCGGCATAAACACAGCAGGGAATAGCAGCCAAACCCCATTCTAAACATACATTACTTTAAAAAACCCACAAAGCAAAGACAGTGAAAGAGAGAGAAATTCTTACAAAATCTGTTCAGGGTCTCTGATGCAACCTGGATTGACCATATCTAGACCCACAGCTGGATGAGACATAAGGCTGGACACTCTTGGGGCTGAGAGGATTGGTGAGGTTGGGTGAGCAAATGCAGATACTTTAAAGTAATACCGCGGGGTACCCACCCCATGGGTCTCAAATCTCCAGGTACAAGGGAATCTTCCTACATCAAAACATGCATGGGAAACCCAGAAGATGGTATGCCATGAGATCGGGAAAGGTTTCTAAAACGCACCTCATTTCTCCTCTCCTTGTGCTCGGGTTCGCCATTCCAGCTGCTTGACTAACCATCTCCCTACTTGGAGAATCAGCACCTTTAACCTCCTGTTTCGTCCAGGTTGCAATTTGTCCTGAGGATGAACGGGAAGACGGGGAACCAACGAAAGACTAGCCCTAGGTGTTGGGACAGGCACAGGTCACTCCATTTTCCCATCAGGAAGAAGAATGAACCACAGGCTCAGCCTGCCCCCCAGAACCAAAATAGGGCCTGAAGCAATCCTGCGCTTTTGCGGCCAGCTCCCAAAAAAGCGAGGAGACAAATGGAGCTCAGGGGCACTGCAATTCACAAACGTGCAGAGTTATAAATGAGAACTCTCGTCCACAAATATATTGAGGGAAGGCAACGAAGAGGATTTGAAAGCAAGGCAGATTTGCAGGAAACAGATTTCAGGAGGTAGATTCGACTCGCCTTTAAAGCACATGAAAAGCGGCAAAAGGTTGACAATGATGCCCTTGGCCAAAAAGGGCGTATGCGTTTTTTCCTGAATATATTCAGGAAAAAACGCATACGCCCTTTTTGGCCAACCAAGCAAGCCGGAAGTGCAAATCAACGCTACAAAGAAGTCTCGCTTGCCCTCGGTCAAAAGGGCCATGCTGAACAAAGTGTAAAAATCAGAAAAGCAGGACAGGCCATGGAGACATGGGAGCCTTACTACGCTGATGGGCGGGATGTAAATTGCCAACAGGCACTCTGGAGAAGAGTACGGTGTGTCCTGAAACAAGTAATAAACACAGCGTAGAGAGCATAGGGCACTTCCACTCATGGGCGTATAAATTGGGAAAACTAAAAATCAACAAGACACAGGCACCCTAAAGTTTACGGCTGCTCTGTTTCCAAGAACCTCCGCTTCGGTACACCTTCAATATCCCAGGAAAGAGAAAAATGGATAAAGAAATGGTGGTACTTGGCACAATGGAATATCACTCAGCCATGAAATCAATGTCATAAGGCTAGTTAGCAGCATGATGAGTGGATTTAGCGACGATGATTCTAAGTGAAATAAGTCACACAGAAAAAGACACTTATCCTAAGATATCGTTTATAGAGGGAATGTCAAAATCGCTACACTTGAACTGAATTACAAAACAGAACAGAGGCACACCTTTAGAAGACACACTATGGCTGCTTAACGGGAAAGGTGAGGTCGGGTGATGCATAAAACAAGGGTTTCAAATTAGCTCAGAGACCGCTCCATAAGCCAAATATGTAATAGACAAGGCCTACTCCCTGCTCAGTGAACTGGACTCAACACACCCTAGTCACCACACAAGAATATATCTGACTAGTAAGAATCTGAAAACCTATGTATCGATATCTCTCTGCAAGTGAATCAAGAGGTTGTAAAGCGGCATCAACACAGCAGGGAAAAGCAGCCAAGCCCGATTCTAAACATACATTACTTTAAAAAACCCACAAAACAAAGACAGTGAAAGAGAGAGAAATTCTTACAAAATCCGTTCAGGGTCTATGATGCAACCTGGATTGACCATATCTACACCCACAGCTGAATGAGACATAAGGCGGGACACTCTTGGGGCTGAGAGGATTGGTGAGGTTGGGTGAGCAAACGCAGATACTTTAAGGTAACATACATTACTTTAAAAAATCCACAAAACAAAGACAGTGAAAGAGAGAGAAATTCTTACAAAATCCGTTCAGGTTCTATGATGCAACCTGGATTGACCATATCTAGACCCACAGCTGAATGAGACATAAGGCGGGACACTCTTGGGGCTGAGAGGATTGGTGAGGTTGGGTGAGCAAACGCAGATACTTTAAGGTAACACTGCGGGGAACACACCCCATGGGTCTCAAATCTCCAGGTACAAGGGCATCTTCCTACATCAAAACATGCATGGGAAACCCAGAAGATGGTATGCCATGAGATCGGGAAAGGTTTCTAAAATGCACCTCATTTCTCCTCTCCTTGTGCTCGGGTTCACCATTCCAGCTGCTTGACTAACCATCTCCCTACTTGGAGAATCAGCACCTTTAACCTCCTGATTGTACAGGTTGCAATTTGTCCTGAGGATGAACGTGAAGACGGGGAACCAACGAGAGACGAGCCCTAGGTGTTGGGACAGGCATAGGTCACTCCATTTTCCCATCAGGAAGAAGAATGAACCACAGGCTCAGCCTGCCCCCAGAACCAAAATAGGGCCTGAAGCAATCCTGCGCTTTTGCGGCCAGCTCCCAAAAAAGCGAAGAGCCAAATGGAGCTCAGGGGCACTGCAATTCACAAACGTGCAGAGTTATAAATGAGAACTCTCGTCCACAAATATATTGAGGGAAGGCAACGAAGAGGATTTGAAAGCAAGGCAGATTTGCAGGAAACAGATTTCAGGAGGTAGATTCGACTCGCCTTTAAAGCACATGAAAAGCGGCAAAACGTTGACAATGATGCCCTTGGCCAAAAGGGGCGTATGCGTTTTTTCCTGAATATATTCAGGAAAAAACGCATACGCCCCTTTTGGCCAACCAAGCAAGCCGGAAGGGCAAATCAGCGCTACAAAGAAGTCTCGCTTGCCCTCGGTCAAAAGGGCCATGCTGAACAAAGTGTAAAAACCAGAAAAGCAGGACAGGCCATGGAGACATGGGAGCCTTGCTACGCTGATGGGCGGGATGTAAATTGCCAACAGGCACTCTGGAGATGAGTACGGTGTGTCCTGAAACAAGTAATAAACACAGCGTTGAGAGCATAGGGCACTTCCACTCATGGGCGTATAAATTGGGAAAACTAAAAATCAACAAGACACAGGCACCCCAAACTTTACGGCTGCTCTGTTTCCAAGAACCTCCGCTTCGGTACACCTTCAATATCCCAGGAAAGAGAAAAATGGATAAAGAAATGGTGGTACTTGGCACAATGCAATATCACTCAGCCATGAAATCAATGTCATAAGGCTAGTTAGCAGCATGATGAGTGGATTTAGGTACGATGATTCTAAGTGAAATAAGTCACACAGAAAAAGGCACTTATCCTAAGATATCGCTTATAGAGGGAATGTCAAAATCGCTACACTTGAACTGAATTACAAAACAGAACACAGGCACACCTTTAGAAGACACACTATGGCTGCTTAACCGGAAAGGTGAGGTGGGGTGATGCATAAAACAAGGGTTTGAAATTAGCTCAGACACCGCTCCATAAGCCAAATATGTAATAGACAAGGCCTACTCCCTGCTCAGTGAACTGGACTCAACACCCCCTAGTCACCGCACAAGAATATATCTGACTAGTATGAATCTGAAAACCTATGTATTGATATCTCTCTGCAAGTGAATTAAGAAGGTGTAAACCGGCATAAACACAGCAGGGAATAGCAGCCAAACCCCATTCTAAACATACATTACTTTAAAAAACCCACAAAGCAAAGACAGTGAAAGAGAGAGAAATTCTTACAAAATCTGTTCAGGGTCTCTGATGCAACCTGGATTGACCATATCTAGACCCACAGCTGGATGAGACATAAGGCTGGACACTCTTGGGGCTGAGAGGATTGGTGAGGTTGGGTGAGCAAATGCAGATACTTTAAAGTAATACCGCGGGGTACCCACCCCATGGGTCTCAAATCTCCAGGTACAAGGGAATCTTCCTACATCAAAACATGCATGGGAAACCCAGAAGATGGTATGCCATGAGATCGGGAAAGGTTTCTAAAACGCACCTCATTTCTCCTCTCCTTGTGCTCGGGTTCGCCATTCCAGCTGCTTGACTAACCATCTCCCTACTTGGAGAATCAGCACCTTTAACCTCCTGTTTCGTCCAGGTTGCAATTTGTCCTGAGGATGAACGGGAAGACGGGGAACCAACGAAAGACTAGCCCTAGGTGTTGGGACAGGCACAGGTCACTCCATTTTCCCATCAGGAAGAAGAATGAACCACAGGCTCAGCCTGCACCCCAGAACCAAAATAAGGCCTGAAGCAATCCTGCGCTTTTGCGGCCAGCTCCCAAAAAAGCGAGGAGACAAATGGAGCTCAGGGGCACTGCAATTCACAAACGTGCAGAGTTATAAATGAGAACTCTCGTCCACAAATATATTGAGGGAAGGCAACGAAGAGGATTTGAAAGCAAGGCAGATTTGCAGGAAACAGATTTCAGGAGGTAGATTCGACTCGCCTTTAAAGCACATGAAAAGCGGCAAAAGGTTGACAATGATGCCCTTGGCCAAAAAGGGCGTATGCGTTTTTTCCTGAATATATTCAGGAAAAAACGCATACGCCCTTTTTGGCCAACCAAGCAAGCCGGAAGTGCAAATCAACGCTACAAAGAAGTCTCGCTTGCCCTCGGTCAAAAGGGCCATGCTGAACAAAGTGTAAAAACCAGAAAAGCAGGACAGGCCATGGAGACATGGGAGCCTTACTACGCTGATGGGCGGGATGTAAATTGCCAACAGGCACTCTGGAGAAGAGTACGGTGTGTCCTGAAACAAGTAATAAACACAGCGTAGAGAGCATAGGGCACTTCCACTCATGGGCGTATAAATTGGGAAAACTAAAAATCAACAAGACACAGGCACCCTAAAGTTTACGGCTGCTCTGTTTCCAAGAACCTCCGCTTCGGTACACCTTCAATATCCCAGGAAAGAGAAAAATGGATAAAGAAATGGTGGTACTTGGCACAATGGAATATCACTCAGCCATGAAATCAATGTCATAAGGCTAGTTAGCAGCATGATGAGTGGATTTAGCGACGATGATTCTAAGTGAAATAAGTCACACAGAAAAAGACACTTATCCTAAGATATCGTTTATAGAGGGAATGTCAAAATCGCTACACTTGAACTGAATTACAAAACAGAACAGAGGCACACCTTTAGAAGACACACTATGGCTGCTTAACGGGAAAGGTGAGGTCGGGTGATGCATAAAACAAGGGTTTCAAATTAGCTCAGAGACCGCTCCATAAGCCAAATATGTAATAGACAAGGCCTACTCCCTGCTCAGTGAACTGGACTCAACACACCCTAGTCACCACACAAGAATATATCTGACTAGTAAGAATCTGAAAACCTATGTATCGATATCTCTCTGCAAGTGAATCAAGAGGTTGTAAAGCGGCATCAACACAGCAGGGAAAAGCAGCCAAGCCCGATTCTAAACATACATTACTTTAAAAAACCCACAAAACAAAGACAGTGAAAGAGAGAGAAATTCTTACAAAATCCGTTCAGGGTCTATGATGCAACCTGGATTGACCATATCTACACCCACAGCTGAATGAGACATAAGGCGGGACACTCTTGGGGCTGAGAGGATTGGTGAGGTTGGGTGAGCAAACGCAGATACTTTAAGGTAACATACATTACTTTAAAAAATCCACAAAACAAAGACAGTGAAAGAGAGAGAAATTCTTACAAAATCCGTTCAGGTTCTATGATGCAACCTGGATTGACCATATCTAGACCCACAGCTGAATGAGACATAAGGCGGGACACTCTTGGGGCTGAGAGGATTGGTGAGGTTGGGTGAGTAAACGCAGATACTTTAAGGTAACACTGCGGGGAACACACCCCATGGGTCTCAAATCTCCAGGTACAAGGGCATCTTCCTACATCAAAACATGCATGGGAAACCCAGAAGATGGTATGTCATGAGATCGGGAAAGGTTTCTAAAATGCACCTCATTTCTCCTCTCCTTGTGCTCGGGTTCACCATTCCAGCTGCTTGACTAACCATCTCCCTACTTGGAGAATCAGCACCTTTAACCTCCTGATTGTACAGGTTGCAATTTGTCCTGAGGATGAACGTGAAGACGGGGAACCAACGAGAGACGAGCCCTAGGTGTTGGGACAGGCATAGGTCACTCCATTTTCCCATCAGGAAGAAGAATGAACCACAGGCTCAGCCTGCCCCCAGAACCAAAATAGGGCCTGAAGCAATCCTGCGCTTTTGCGGCCAGCTCCCAAAAAAGCGAGGAGCCAAATGGAGCTCAGGGGCACTGCAATTCACAAACGTGCAGAGTTATAAATGAGAACTCTCGTCCACAAATATATTGAGGGAAGGCAACGAAGAGGATTTGAAAGCAAGGCAGATTTGCAGGAAACAGATTTCAGGAGGTAGATTCGACTCGCCTTTAAAGCACATGAAAAGCGGCAAAACGTTGACAATGATGCCCTTGGCCAAAAGGGGCGTATGCGTTTTTTCCTGAATACATTCAGGAAAAAACGCATACGCCCCTTTTGGCCAACCAAGCAAGCCAGAAGGGCAAATCAGCGCTACAAAGAAGTCTCGCTTGCCCTCGGTCAAAAGGGCCATGCTGAACAAAGTGTAAAAACCAGAAAAGCAGGACAGGCCATGGAGACATGGGAGCCTTGCTACGCTGATGGGCGGGATGTAAATTGCCAACAGGCACTCTGGAGATGAGTACGGTGTGTCCTGAAACAAGTAATAAACACAGCGTTGAGAGCATAGGGCACTTCCACTCATGGGCGTATAAATTGGGAAAAGTAAAAATCAACAAGACACAGGCACCCCAAACTTTACGGCTGCTCTGTTTCCAAGAACCTCCGCTTCGGTACACCTTCAATATCCCAGGAAAGAGAAAAATGGATAAAGAAATGGTGGTACTTGGCACAATGCAATATCACTCAGCCATGAAATCAATGTCATAAGGCTAGTTAGCAGCATGATGAGTGGATTTAGGTACGATGATTCTAAGTGAAATAAGTCACACAGAAAAAGGCACTTATCCTAAGATATCGCTTATAGAGGGAATGTCAAAATCGCTACACTTGAACTGAATTACAAAACAGAACAGAGTCACACCTTTAGAAGACACACTATGGCTGCTTAACCGGAAAGGTGAGGTGGGGTGATGCATAAAACAAGGGTTTGAAATTAGCTCAGACACCGCTCCATAAGCCAAATATGTAATAGACAAGGCCTACTCCCTGCTCAGTGAACTGGACTCAACACCCCCTAGTCACCGCACAAGAATATATCTGACTAGTATGAATCTGAAAACCTATGTATTGATATCTCTCTGCAAGTGAATCAAGAGGGTGTAAACCGGCATAAACACAGCAGGGAATAGCAGCCAAACCCCATTCTAAACATACATTACTTTAAAAAACCCACAAAGCAAAGACAGTGAAAGAGAGAGAAATTCTTACAAAATCTGTTCAGGGTCTCTGATGCAACCTGGATTGACCATATCTAGACCCACAGCTGGATGAGACATAAGGCTGGACACTCTTGGGGCTGAGAGGATTGGTGAGGTTGGGTGAGCAAATGCAGATACTTTAAAGTAATACCGCGGGGTACCCACCCCATGGGTCTCAAATCTCCAGGTACAAGGGAATCTTCCTACATCAAAACATGCATGGGAAACCCAGAAGATGGTATGCCATGAGATCGGGAAAGGTTTCTAAAACGCACCTCATTTCTCCTCTCCTTGTGCTCGGGTTCGCCATTCCAGCTGCTTGACTAACCATCTCCCTACTTGGAGAATCAGCACCTTTAACCTCCTGTTTCGTCCAGGTTGCAATTTGTCCTGAGGATGAACGGGAAGACGGGGAACCAACGAAAGACTAGCCCTAGGTGTTGGGACAGGCACAGGTCACTCCATTTTCCCATCAGGAAGAAGAATGAACCACAGGCTCAGCCTGCACCCCAGAACCAAAATAGGGCCTGAAGCAATCCTGCGCTTTTGCGGCCAGCTCCCAAAAAAGCGAGGAGACAAATGGAGCTCAGGGGCACTGCAATTCACAAACGTGCAGAGTTATAAATGAGAACTCTCGTCCACAAATATATTGAGGGAAGGCAACGAAGAGGATTTGAAAGCAAGGCAGATTTGCAGGAAACAGATTTCAGGAGGTAGATTCGACTCGCCTTTAAAGCACATGAAAAGCGGCAAAAGGTTGACAATGATGCCCTTGGCCAAAAAGGGCGTATGCGTTTTTTCCTGAATATATTCAGGAAAAAACGCATACGCCCTTTTTGGCCAACCAAGCAAGCCGGAAGTGCAAATCAACGCTACAAAGAAGTCTCGCTTGCCCTCGGTCAAAAGGGCCATGCTGAACAAAGTGTAAAAACCAGAAAAGCAGGACAGGCCATGGAGACATGGGAGCCTTACTACGCTGATGGGCGGGATGTAAATTGCCAACAGGCACTCTGGAGAAGAGTACGGTGTGTCCTGAAACAAGTAATAAACACAGCGTAGAGAGCATAGGGCACTTCCACTCATGGGCGTATAAATTGGGAAAACTAAAAATCAACAAGACACAGGCACCCTAAAGTTTACGGCTGCTCTGTTTCCAAGAACCTCCGCTTCGGTACACCTTCAATATCCCAGGAAAGAGAAAAATGGATAAAGAAATGGTGGTACTTGGCACAATGGAATATCACTCAGCCATGAAATCAATGTCATAAGGCTAGTTAGCAGCATGATGAGTGGATTTAGGTACGATGATTCTAAGTGAAATAAGTCACACAGAAAAAGACACTTATCCTAAGATATCGCTTATAGAGGGAATGTCAAAATCGCTACACTTGAACTGAATTACAAAACAGAACAGAGGCACACCTTTAGAAGACACACTATGGCTGCTTAACGGGAAAGGTGAGGTGGGGTGATGCATAAAACAAGGGTTTCAAATTAGCTCAGAGACCGCTCCATAAGCCAAATATGAAATAGACAAGGCCTACTCCCTGCTCAGTGAACTGGACTCAACACACCCTAGTCACCACACAAGAATATATCTGACTAGTAAGAATCTGAAAACCTATGTATCGATATCTCTCTGCAAGTGAATCAAGAGGTTGTAAAGCGGCATCAACACAGCAGGGAAAAGCAGCCAAGCCCGATTCTAAACATACATTACTTTAAAAAACCCACAAAACAAAGACAGTGAAAGAGAGAGAAATTCTTACAAAATCCGTTCAGGGTCTATGATGCAACCTGGATTGACCATATCTACACCCACAGCTGAATGAGACATAAGGCGGGACACTCTTGGGGCTGAGAGGATTGGTGAGGTTGGGTGAGCAAACGCAGATACTTTAAGGTAACACTGCGGGGAACACACCCCATGGGTCTCAAATCTCCAGGTACAAGGGCATCTTCCTACATCAAAACATGCATGGGAAACCCAGAAGATGGTATGCCATGAGATCGGGAAAGGTTTCTAAAATGCACCTCATTTCTCCTCTCCTTGTGCTCGGGTTCACCATTCCAGCTGCTTGACTAACCATCTCCCTACTTGGAGAATCAGCACCTTTAACCTCCTGATTGTACAGGTTGCAATTTGTCCTGAGGATGAACGTGAAGACGGGGAACCAACGAGAGACGAGCCCTAGGTGTTGGGACAGGCATAGGTCACTCCATTTTCCCATCAGGAAGAAGAATGAACCACAGGCTCAGCCTGCCCCCAGAACCAAAATAGGGCCTGAAGCAATCCTGCGCTTTTGCGGCCAGCTCCCAAAAAAGCGAGGAGCCAAATGGAGCTCAGGGGCACTGCAATTCACAAACGTGCAGAGTTATAAATGAGAACTCTCGTCCACAAATATATTGAGGGAAGGCAACGAAGAGGATTTGAAAGCAAGGCAGATTTGCAGGAAACAGATTTCAGGAGGTAGATTCGACTCGCCTTTAAAGCACATGAAAAGCGGCAAAACGTTGACAATGATGCCCTTGGCCAAAAGGGGCGTATGCGTTTTTTCCTGAATACATTCAGGAAAAAACGCATACGCCCCTTTTGGCCAACCAAGCAAGCCGGAAGGGCAAATCAGCGCTACAAAGAAGTCTCGCTTGCCCTCGGTCAAAAGGGCCATGCTGAACAAAGTGTAAAAACCAGAAAAGCAGGACAGGCCATGGAGACATGGGAGCCTTGCTACGCTGATGGGCGGGATGTAAATTGCCAACAGGCACTCTGGAGATGAGTACGGTGTGTCCTGAAACAAGTAATAAACACAGCGTTGAGAGCATAGGGCACTTCCACTCATGGGCGTATAAATTGGGAAAACTAAAAATCAACAAGACACAGGCACCCTAAACTTTACGGCTGCTCTGTTTCCAAGAACCTCCGCTTCGGTACACCTTCAATATCCCAGGAAAGAGAAAAATGGATAAAGAAATGGTGGTACTTGGCACAATGGAATATCACTCAGCCATGAAATCAATGTCATAAGGCTAGTTAGCAGCATGATGAGTGGATTTAGGTACGATGATTCTAAGTGAAATAAGTCACACAGAAAAAGGCACTTATCCTAAGATATCGTTTATAGAGGGAATGTCAAAATCGCTACACTTGAACTGAATTACAAAACAGAACAGAGGCACACCTTTAGAAGACACACTATGGCTGCTTAACCGGAAAGGTGAGGTGGGGTGATGCATAAAACAAGGGTTTGAAATTAGCTCAGACACCGCTCCATAAGCCAAATATGTAATAGACAAGGCCTACTCCCTGCTCAGTGAACTGGACTCAACACACCCTAGTCACCGCACAAGAATATATCTGACTAGTATGAATCTGAAAACCTATGTATTGATATCTCTCTGCAAGTGAATCAAGAGGGTGTAAAGCGGCATAAACACAGCAGGGAATAGCAGCCAAACCCCATTCTAAACATACATTACTTTAAAAAACCCACAAAGCAAAGACACTGAAAGAGAGAGAAATTCTTACAAAATCCGTTCAGGGTCTATAATGCAACCTGGATTGACCATATCTAGACCCACAGCTGGATGAGACAGAAGGCTGGACACTCTTGGGGCTGAGAGGATTGGTGAGGTTGGGTGAGCAAACGCAGATAGTTTAAGGTAACACTGCGGGGAACACACCCCATGGGTCTCAAATCTCCAGGTACAAGGGCATCTTCCTACATCAAAACATGCATGGGAAACCCAGAAGATGGTATGCCATGAGATCGGGAAAGGTTTCTAAAATGCACCTCATTTCTCCTCTCCTTGTGCTCGGGTTCACCATTCCAGCTGCTTGACTAACCACCTCCCTCCTTGGAGAATCAGCACCTTTAACCTCCTGATTGTACAGGTTGCAATTTGTCCTGAGGATGAACGTGAAGACGGGGAACCATCGAGAGACGAGCCCTAGGTGTTGGGACAGGCATAGGTCACTCCATTTTCCCATCAGGAAGAAGAATGAACCACAGGCTCAGCCTGCCCCCCAGAACCAAAATAGGGCCTGAAGCAATCCTGCGCTTTTGCGGCCAGCTCCCAAAAAAGCGAGGAGACAAATGGAGCTCAGGGGCACTGCAATTCACAAACGTGCAGAGTTATAAATGAGAACTCTCGTCCACAAATATATTGAGGGAAGGCAACGAAGAGGATTTGAAAGCAAGGCAGATTTGCAGGAAACAGATTTCAGGAGGTAGATTCGACTCGCCTTTAAAGCATATGAAAAGCGGCAAAACGTTGACAATGATGCCCTTGGCCAAAAAGGGCGTATGCGTTTTTTCCTGAATATATTCAGGAAAAAACGCATACGCCCTTTTTGGCCAACCAAGCAAGCCGGAAGTGCAAATCAACGCTACAAAGAAGTCTCGCTTGCCCTCGGTCAAAAGGGCCATGCTGAACAAAGTGTAAAAACCAGAAAAGCAGGACAGGCCATGGAGACATGGCAGCCTTACTACGCTGATGGGCGGGATGTAAATTGCCAACAGGCACTCTGGAGAAGAGTACGGTGTGTCCTGAAACAAGTAATAAACACAGCGTAGAGAGCATAGAGCACTTCCACTCATGGGTGTATAAATTGGGAAAACTAAAAATCAACAAGACACAGGCACCCTAAAGTTTACGGCTGCTCTGTTTCCAAGAACCTCCGCTTCGGTACACCTTCAATATCCCAGGAAAGAGAAAAATGGATAAAGAAATGGTGGTACTTGGCACAATGGAATATCACTCAGCCATGAAATCAATGTCATAAGGCTAGTTAGCAGCATGATGAGTGGATTTAGGTACGATGATTCTAAGTGAAATAAGTCACACAGAAAAAGACACTTATCCTAAGATATCGCTTAGAGAGGGAATGTCAAAATCGCTACACTTGAACTGAATTACAAAACAGAACAGAGTCACACCTTTAGAAGACACACTATGGCTGCTTAACGGGAAAGGTGAGGTGGGGTGATGCATAAAACAAGGGTTTCAAATTAGCTCAGAGACCGCTCCATAAGCCAAATATGAAATAGACAAGGCCTACTCCCTGCTCAGTGAACTGGACTCAACACACCCTAGTCACCACACAAGAATATATCTGACTAGTAAGAATCTGAAAACCTATGTATCGATATCTCTCTGCAAGTGAATCAAGAGGGTGTAAAGCGGCATCAACACAGCAGGGAAAAGCAGCCAAGCCCGATTCTAAACATAAATTACTTTAAAAAACCCACAAAACAAAGACAGTGAAAGAGAGAGAAATTCTTACAAAATCCGTTCAGGGTCTCTGATGCAACCTGGATTGACCACATCTAGACCCACAGCTGGATGAGACAGAAGGCTGGACACTCTTGGGGCTGAGAGGATTGGTGAGGTTGGGTGAGCAAACGCAGATACTTTAAGGTAACACTGCGGGGAACACACCCCATGGGTCTCAAATCTCCAGGTACAAGGGCATCTTCCTACATCAAAACATGCATGGGAAACCCAGAAGATGGTATGCCATGAGATCGGGAAAGGTTTCTAAAATGCACCTCATTTCTCCTCTCCTTGTGCTCGGGTTCACCATTCCAGCTGCTTGACTAACCACCTCCCTCCTTGGAGAATCAGCACCTTTAACCTCCTGATTGTACAGGTTGCAATTTGTCCTGAGGATGAACGTGAAGACGGGGAACCATCGAGAGACGAGCCCTAGGTGTTGGGACAGGCATAGGTCACTCCATTTTCCCATCAGGAAGAAGAATGAACCACAGGCTCAGCCTGCCCCCCAGAACCAAAATAGGGCCTGAAGCAATCCTGCGCTTTTGCGGCCAGCTCCCAAAAAAGCGAGGAGCCAAATGGAGCTCAGGGGCACTGCAATTCACAAACGTGCAGAGTTATAAATGAGAACTCTCGTCCACAAATATATTGAGGGAAGGCAACGAAGAGGATTTGAAAGCAAGGCAGATTTGCAGGAAACAGATTTCAGGAGGTAGATTCGACTCGCCTTTAAAGCACATGAAAAGCGGCAAAACGTTGACAATGATGGCCTTGGCCAAAAGGGGCGTATGCGTTTTTTCCTGAATACATTCAGGAAAAAACGCATACGCCCCTTTTGGCCAACCAAGCAAGCCAGAAGGGCAAATCAGCGCTACAAAGAAGTCTCGCTTGCCCTCGGTCAAAAGGGCCATGCTGAACAAAGTGTAAAAACCAGAAAAGCAGGACAGGCCATGGAGACATGGGAGCCTTGCTACGCTGATGGGCGGGATGTAAATTGCCAACAGGCACTCTGGAGATGAGTACGGTGTGTCCTGAAACAAGTAATAAACACAGCGTTGAGAGCATAGGGCACTTCCACTCATGGGCGTATAAATTGGGAAAAGTAAAAATCAACAAGACACAGGCACCCCAAACTTTACGGCTGCTCTGTTTCCAAGAACCTCCGCTTCGGTACACCTTCAATATCCCAGGAAAGAGAAAAATGGATAAAGAAATGGTGGTACTTGGCACAATGCAATATCACTCAGCCATGAAATCAATGTCATAAGGCTAGTTAGCAGCATGATGAGTGGATTTAGGTACGATGATTCTAAGTGAAATAAGTCACACAGAAAAAGGCACTTATCCTAAGATATCGCTTATAGAGGGAATGTCAAAATCGCTACACTTGAACTGAATTACAAAACAGAACAGAGTCACACCTTTAGAAGACACACTATGGCTGCTTAACCGGAAAGGTGAGGTGGGGTGATGCATAAAACAAGGGTTTGAAATTAGCTCAGACACCGCTCCATAAGCCAAATATGTAATAGACAAGGCCTACTCCCTGCTCAGTGAACTGGACTCAACACCCCCTAGTCACCGCACAAGAATATATCTGACTAGTATGAATCTGAAAACCTATGTATTGATATCTCTCTGCAAGTGAATCAAGAGGGTGTAAACCGGCATAAACACAGCAGGGAATAGCAGCCAAACCCCATTCTAAACATACATTACTTTAAAAAACCCACAAAGCAAAGACAGTGAAAGAGAGAGAAATTCTTACAAAATCTGTTCAGGGTCTCTGATGCAACCTGGATTGACCATATCTAGACCCACAGCTGGATGAGACATAAGGCTGGACACTCTTGGGGCTGAGAGGATTGGTGAGGTTGGGTGAGCAAATGCAGATACTTTAAAGTAATACCGCGGGGTACCCACCCCATGGGTCTCAAATCTCCAGGTACAAGGGAATCTTCCTACATCAAAACATGCATGGGAAACCCAGAAGATGGTATGCCATGAGATCGGGAAAGGTTTCTAAAACGCACCTCATTTCTCCTCTCCTTGTGCTCGGGTTCGCCATTCCAGCTGCTTGACTAACCATCTCCCTACTTGGAGAATCAGCACCTTTAACCTCCTGTTTCGTCCAGGTTGCAATTTGTCCTGAGGATGAACGGGAAGACGGGGAACC
Organism: Eubalaena glacialis; assembly: GCF_028564815.1. Taxonomy (NCBI): domain Eukaryota; kingdom Metazoa; phylum Chordata; class Mammalia; order Artiodactyla; family Balaenidae; genus Eubalaena; species Eubalaena glacialis. The sequence continues at coordinate 349,517 of NW_026871238.1, forward strand.
AACGAAAGACTAGCCCTAGGTGTTGGGACAGGCACAGGTCACTCCATTTTCCCATCAGGAAGAAGAATGAACCACAGGCTCAGCCTGCACCCCAGAACCAAAATAGGGCCTGAAGCAATCCTGCGCTTTTGCGGCCAGCTCCCAAAAAAGCGAGGAGACAAATGGAGCTCAGGGGCACTGCAATTCACAAACGTGCAGAGTTATAAATGAGAACTCTCGTCCACAAATATATTGAGGGAAGGCAACGAAGAGGATTTGAAAGCAAGGCAGATTTGCAGGAAACAGATTTCAGGAGGTAGATTCGACTCGCCTTTAAAGCACATGAAAAGCGGCAAAAGGTTGACAATGATGCCCTTGGCCAAAAAGGGCGTATGCATTTTTTCCTGAATATATTCAGGAAAAAACGCATACGCCCTTTTTGGCCAACCAAGCAAGCCGGAAGTGCAAATCAACGCTACAAAGAAGTCTCGCTTGCCCTCGGTCAAAAGGGCCATGCTGAACAAAGTGTAAAAACCAGAAAAGCAGGACAGGCCATGGAGACATGGGAGCCTTACTACGCTGATGGGCGGGATGTAAATTGCCAACAGGCACTCTGGAGAAGAGTACGGTGTGTCCTGAAACAAGTAATAAACACAGCGTAGAGAGCATAGGGCACTTCCACTCATGGGCGTATAAATTGGGAAAACTAAAAATCAACAAGACACAGGCACCCTAAAGTTTACGGCTGCTCTGTTTCCAAGAACCTCCGCTTCGGTACACCTTCAATATCCCAGGAAAGAGAAAAATGGATAAAGAAATGGTGGTACTTGGCACAATGGAATATCACTCAGCCATGAAATCAATGTCATAAGGCTAGTTAGCAGCATGATGAGTGGATTTAGGTACGATGATTCTAAGTGAAATAAGTCACACAGAAAAAGACACTTATCCTAAGATATCGCTTATAGAGGGAATGTCAAAATCGCTACACTTGAACTGAATTACAAAACAGAACAGAGGCACACCTTTAGAAGACACACTATGGCTGCTTAACGGGAAAGGTGAGGTGGGGTGATGCATAAAACAAGGGTTTCAAATTAGCTCAGAGACCGCTCCATAAGCCAAATATGAAATAGACAAGGCCTACTCCCTGCTCAGTGAACTGGACTCAACACACCCTAGTCACCACACAAGAATATATCTGACTAGTAAGAATCTGAAAACCTATGTATCGATATCTCTCTGCAAGTGAATCAAGAGGTTGTAAAGCGGCATCAACACAGCAGGGAAAAGCAGCCAAGCCCGATTCTAAACATACATTACTTTAAAAAACCCACAAAACAAAGACAGTGAAAGAGAGAGAAATTCTTACAAAATCCGTTCAGGGTCTATGATGCAACCTGGATTGACCATATCTACACCCAAAGCTGAATGAGACATAAGGCGGGACACTCTTGGGGCTGAGAGGATTGGTGAGGTTGGGTGAGCAAACGCAGATACTTTAAGGTAACACTGCGGGGAACACACCCCATGGGTCTCAAATCTCCAGGTACAAGGGCATCTTCCTACATCAAAACATGCATGGGAAACCCAGAAGATGGTATGCCATGAGATCGGGAAAGGTTTCTAAAATGCACCTCATTTCTCCTCTCCTTGTGCTCGGGTTCACCATTCCAGCTGCTTGACTAACCATCTCCCTACTTGGAGAATCAGCACCTTTAACCTCCTGATTGTACAGGTTGCAATTTGTCCTGAGGATGAACGTGAAGACGGGGAACCAACGAGAGACGAGCCCTAGGTGTTGGGACAGGCATAGGTCACTCCATTTTCCCATCAGGAAGAAGAATGAACCACAGGCTCAGCCTGCCCCCAGAACCAAAATAGGGCCTGAAGCAATCCTGCGCTTTTGCGGCCAGCTCCCAAAAAAGCGAGGAGCCAAATGGAGCTCAGGGGCACTGCAATTCACAAACGTGCAGAGTTATAAATGAGAACTCTCGTCCACAAATATATTGAGGGAAGGCAACGAAGAGGATTTGAAAGCAAGGCAGATTTGCAGGAAACAGATTTCAGGAGGTAGATTCGACTCGCCTTTAAAGCACATGAAAAGCGGCAAAACGTTGACAATGATGCCCTTGGCCAAAAGGGGCGTATGCGTTTTTTCCTGAATACATTCAGGAAAAAACGCATACGCCCCTTTTGGCCAACCAAGCAAGCCGGAAGGGCAAATCAGCGCTACAAAGAAGTCTCGCTTGCCCTCGGTCAAAAGGGCCATGCTGAACAAAGTGTAAAAACCAGAAAAGCAGGACAGGCCATGGAGACATGGGAGCCTTGCTACGCTGATGGGCGGGATGTAAATTGCCAACAGGCACTCTGGAGATGAGTACGGTGTGTCCTGAAACAAGTAATAAACACAGCGTTGAGAGCATAGGGCACTTCCACTCATGGGCGTATAAATTGGGAAAACTAAAAATCAACAAGACACAGGCACCCTAAACTTTACGGCTGCTCTGTTTCCAAGAACCTCCGCTTCGGTACACCTTCAATATCCCAGGAAAGAGAAAAATGGATAAAGAAATGGTGGTACTTGGCACAATGGAATATCACTCAGCCATGAAATCAATGTCATAAGGCTAGTTAGCAGCATGATGAGTGGATTTAGGTACGATGATTCTAAGTGAAATAAGTCACACAGAAAAAGGCACTTATCCTAAGATATCGCTTATAGAGGGAATGTCAAAATCGCTACACTTGAACTGAATTACAAAACAGAACAGAGGCACACCTTTAGAAGACACACTATGGCTGCTTAACCGGAAAGGTGAGGTGGGGTGATGCATAAAACAAGGGTTTGAAATTAGCTCAGACACCGCTCCATAAGCCAAATATGTAATAGACAAGGCCTACTCCCTGCTCAGTGAACTGGACTCAACACACCCTAGTCACCGCACAAGAATATATCTGACTAGTATGAATCTGAAAACCTATGTATTGATATCTCTCTGCAAGTGAATCAAGAGGGTGTAAAGCGGCATAAACACAGCAGGGAATAGCAGCCAAACCCCATTCTAAACATACATTACTTTAAAAAACCCACAAAGCAAAGACACTGAAAGAGAGAGAAATTCTTACAAAATCCGTTCAGGGTCTATGATGCAACCTGGATTGACCATATCTAGACCCACAGCTGGATGAGACAGAAGGCTGGACACTCTTGGGGCTGAGAGGATTGGTGAGGTTGGGTGAGCAAACGCAGATAGTTTAAGGTAACACTGCGGGGAACACACCCCATGGGTCTCAAATCTCCAGGTACAAGGGCATCTTCCTACATCAAAACATGCATGGGAAACCCAGAAGATGGTATGCCATGAGATCGGGAAAGGTTTCTAAAATGCACCTCATTTCTCCTCTCCTTGTGCTCGGGTTCACCATTCCAGCTGCTTGACTAACCACCTCCCTCCTTGGAGAATCAGCACCTTTAACCTCCTGATTGTACAGGTTGCAATTTGTCCTGAGGATGAACGTGAAGATGGGGAACCATCGAGAGACGAGCCCTAGGTGTTGGGACAGGCATAGGTCACTCCATTTTCCCATCAGGAAGAAGAATGAACCACAGGCTCAGCCTGCCCCCCAGAACCAAAATAGGGCCTGAAGCAATCCTGCGCTTTTGCGGCCAGCTCCCAAAAAAGCGAGGAGACAAATGGAGCTCAGGGGCACTGCAATTCACAAACGTGCAGAGTTATAAATGAGAACTCTCGTCCACAAATATATTGAGGGAAGGCAACGAAGAGGATTTGAAAGCAAGGCAGATTTGCAGGAAACAGATTTCAGGAGGTAGATTCGACTCGCCTTTAAAGCATATGAAAAGCGGCAAAACGTTGACAATGATGCCCTTGGCCAAAAAGGGCGTATGCGTTTTTTCCTGAATATATTCAGGAAAAAACGCATACGCCCTTTTTGGCCAACCAAGCAAGCCGGAAGTGCAAATCAACGCTACAAAGAAGTCTCGCTTGCCCTCGGTCAAAAGGGCCATGCTGAACAAAGTGTAAAAACCAGAAAAGCAGGACAGGCCATGGAGACATGGGAGCCTTACTACGCTGATGGGCGGGATGTAAATTGCCAACAGGCACTCTGGAGAAGAGTACGGTGTGTCCTGAAACAAGTAATAAACACAGCGTAGAGAGCATAGAGCACTTCCACTCATGGGTGTATAAATTGGGAAAACTAAAAATCAACAAGACACAGGCACCCTAAAGTTTACGGCTGCTCTGTTTCCAAGAACCTCCGCTTCGGTACACCTTCAATATCCCAGGAAAGAGAAAAATGGATAAAGAAATGGTGGTACTTGGCACAATGGAATATCACTCAGCCATGAAATCAATGTCATAAGGCTAGTTAGCAGCATGATGAGTGGATTTAGGTACGATGATTCTAAGTGAAATAAGTCACACAGAAAAAGACACTTATCCTAAGATATCGCTTAGAGAGGGAATGTCAAAATCGCTACACTTGAACTGAATTACAAAACAGAACAGAGTCACACCTTTAGAAGACACACTATGGCTGCTTAACGGGAAAGGTGAGGTGGGGTGATGCATAAAACAAGGGTTTCAAATTAGCTCAGAGACCGCTCCATAAGCCAAATATGTAATAGACAAGGCCTACTCCCTGCTCAGTGAACTGGACTCAACACACCCTAGTCACCACACAAGAATATATCTGACTAGTAAGAATCTGAAAACCTATGTATCGATATCTCTCTGCAAGTGAATCAAGAGGGTGTAAAGCGGCATCAACACAGCAGGGAAAAGCAGCCAAGCCCGATTCTAAACATAAATTACTTTAAAAAACCCACAAAACAAAGACAGTGAAAGAGAGAGAAATTCTTACAAAATCCGTTCAGGGTCTCTGATGCAACCTGGATTGACCACATCTAGACCCACAGCTGGATGAGACAGAAGGCTGGACACTCTTGGGGCTGAGAGGATTGGTGAGGTTGGGTGAGCAAACGCAGATAGTTTAAGGTAACACTGCGGGGAACACACCCCATGGGTCTCAAATCTCCAGGTACAAGGGCATCTTCCTACATCAAAACATGCATGGGAAACCCAGAAGATGGTATGCCATGAGATCGGGAAAGGTTTCTAAAATGCACCTCATTTCTCCTCTCCTTGTGCTCGGGTTCACCATTCCAGCTGCTTGACTAACCACCTCCCTCCTTGGAGAATCAGCACCTTTAACCTCCTGATTGTACAGGTTGCAATTTGTCCTGAGGATGAACGTGAAGACGGGGAACCATCGAGAGACGAGCCCTAGGTGTTGGGACAGGCATAGGTCACTCCATTTTCCCATCAGGAAGAAGAATGAACCACAGGCTCAGCCTGCCCCCCAGAACCAAAATAGGGCCTGAAGCAATCCTGCGCTTTTGCGGCCAGCTCCCAAAAAAGCGAGGAGACAAATGGAGCTCAGGGGCACTGCAATTCACAAACGTGCAGAGTTATAAATGAGAACTCTCGTCCACAAATATATTGAGGGAAGGCAACGAAGAGGATTTGAAAGCAAGGCAGATTTGCAGGAAACAGATTTCAGGAGGTAGATTCGACTCGCCTTTAAAGCATATGAAAAGCGGCAAAACGTTGACAATGATGCCCTTGGCCAAAAAGGGCGTATGCGTTTTTTCCTGAATATATTCAGGAAAAAACGCATACGCCCTTTTTGGCCAACCAAGCAAGCCGGAAGTGCAAATCAACGCTACAAAGAAGTCTCGCTTGCCCTCGGTCAAAAGGGCCATGCTGAACAAAGTGTAAAAACCAGAAAAGCAGGACAGGCCATGGAGACATGGGAGCCTTACTACGCTGATGGGCGGGATGTAAATTGCCAACAGGCACTCTGGAGAAGAGTACGGTGTGTCCTGAAACAAGTAATAAACACAGCGTAGAGAGCATAGAGCACTTCCACTCATGGGTGTATAAATTGGGAAAACTAAAAATCAACAAGACACAGGCACCCTAAAGTTTACGGCTGCTCTGTTTCCAAGAACCTCCGCTTCGGTACACCTTCAATATCCCAGGAAAGAGAAAAATGGATAAAGAAATGGTGGTACTTGGCACAATGGAATATCACTCAGCCATGAAATCAATGTCATAAGGCTAGTTAGCAGCATGATGAGTGGATTTAGGTACGATGATTCTAAGTGAAATAAGTCACACAGAAAAAGACACTTATCCTAAGATATCGCTTAGAGAGGGAATGTCAAAATCGCTACACTTGAACTGAATTACAAAACAGAACAGAGTCACACCTTTAGAAGACACACTATGGCTGCTTAACGGGAAAGGTGAGGTGGGGTGATGCATAAAACAAGGGTTTCAAATTAGCTCAGAGACCGCTCCATAAGCCAAATATGTAATAGACAAGGCCTACTCCCTGCTCAGTGAACTGGACTCAACACACCCTAGTCACCACACAAGAATATATCTGACTAGTAAGAATCTGAAAACCTATGTATCGATATCTCTCTGCAAGTGAATCAAGAGGGTGTAAAGCGGCATCAACACAGCAGGGAAAAGCAGCCAAGCCCGATTCTAAACATAAATTACTTTAAAAAACCCACAAAACAAAGACAGTGAAAGAGAGAGAAATTCTTACAAAATCCGTTCAGGGTCTCTGATGCAACCTGGATTGACCACATCTAGACCCACAGCTGGATGAGACAGAAGGCTGGACACTCTTGGGGCTGAGAGGATTGGTGAGGTTGGGTGAGCAAACGCAGATAGTTTAAGGTAACACTGCGGGGAACACACCCCATGGGTCTCAAATCTCCAGGTACAAGGGC